>NC_137655.1:30638670-31066170 GCF_963422515.1 Blennius ocellaris | reverse complement strand
ACTTAACCCTAACCCTAACCCTAGGACTTAACCCTAACCCTAACCCTAGGACTTAACCCTAACCCTAACCCTAGGACTTAACCCTAACCCTAACCCTAGGACTTAACCCTAACCCTAACCCTAGGACTTAACCCTAACCCTAACCCTAGGACTTAACCCTAACCCTAACCCTAGGACTTAACCCTAACCCTAACCCTAGGACTTAACCCTAACCCTAACCCTAGGACTTAACCCTAACCCTAACCCTAGGACTTAACCCTAACCCTAACCCTAGGACTTAACCCTAACCCTAACCCTAGGACTTAACCCTAACCCTAACCCTAGGACTTAACCCTAACCCTAACCCTAGGACTTAACCCTAACCCTAACCCTAGGACTTAACCCTAACCCTAACCCTAGGACTTAACCCTAACCCTAACCCTAGGACTTAACCCTAACCCTAACCCTAGGACTTAACCCTAACCCTAACCCTAGGACTTAACCCTAACCCTAACCCTAGGACTTAACCCTAACCCTAACCCTAGGACTTAACCCTAACCCTAACCCTAGGACTTAACCCTAACCCTAACCCTAGGACTTAACCCTAACCCTAACCCTAGGACTTAACCCTAACCCTAACCCTAGGACTTAACCCTAACCCTAACCCTAGGACTTAACCCTAACCCTAACCCTAGGACTTAACCCTAACCCTAACCCTAACCCTCAAATATTTATGATTTCAGGAGTTTGTGTTGATGCACCGTCCAAGTAGCAACAATTTTTTATTTCAGTAGTTTGTGTTGATGCACCATCCAAATAGCAAAATTTTTATTTCAGGAGTTTGTGTTGATGGAGAAATACTTGCCGGGCCATCAACACAAACTCCTGAAATAAAACATTTTTGCTATTTGGACAGTGCATCAACACAAACTACTGAAATAAAAAATTGTTGCTACTTGGACGGTGCATCAACACAAACTCCTGAAATCACAAATACTTGCTGGTCCATCAACACAAACTCCTGAAATCACAAATACTTGCCACTTGGACGGTCCATCAACACAAACTTCTGAAATTACAAATACTTGCCGGTCCATCAACACAAACTCCTGAAATAAAAAATGGTTACTTGGATGGTGCATCAAGACAAACTCCTGAAATCACAAAGACTTGCGGGGCCATCAACACAAACTCCTGAAATAAAAAATTGTTGATACTTGGGTGGTGCATCATCACAAACTCCTGAAATAAAAAATTGCTGCTACTTGGACGGTGCATCAAAACAAACTCCTGAAATTACAAATACTTGCCGGGCCATCAACACAAACTCCTGAAATTAAAAAAATTGTTGATACTTGGGTGGTGCATCATCACAAACTCCTGAAATAAAAAATGGCTGCTACTTGGACGGTGCATCAACACAAACTCCTGAAAGGACAAATATTTGCCAGTCCATCAACACAAACTCCTGAAAGGACAAATATTTGCCAGTCCATCAACACAAACTCCTGAAATCACAAATTGTTGCTACTTGGATGGTGCATCAACACAAACTCCTGAAATAAATAATTGTTGCTACTTGGATGGTGCATCAACACAAACTCCTGAAAGGACAAATATTTGCCAGTCCATCAACACAAACTCCTGAAATCACAAATTGTTGCTACTTGGATGGTGCATCAACACAAACTCCTGAAATAAAAAATGGTTGCTACTTGGATGGTGCATCAACACAAACTCCTGAAATAAAAAATGGTTGCTACTTGGACGGTGCATCAACACAAACTCCTGAAATAAAAAATGGTTGCTACTTGGACGGTGCATCAACACAAACTCCTGAAAGGACAAATATTTGCCAGTCCATCAACACAAACTCCTGAAAGGACAAATATTTGCCAGTCCATCAACACAAACTCCTGAAATCACAAATTGTTGCTACTTGGATGGTCCATCAACACAAACTCCTGAAAGGACAAATATTTGCCATTCCATCAACACAAACTCCTGAAATCACAAATTGTTGCTACTTGGATGGTGCATCAACACAAACTCCTGAAATAAATAATTGTTGCTACTTGGATGGTGCATCAACACAAACTCCTGAAATAAATAATTGTTGCTACTTGGACGGTGCATCAACACAAACTCCTGAAAGGACAAATATTTGCCAGTCCATCAACACAAACTCCTGAAATCACAAATATTTGCCGGTGCATCAAAACAAACTCCTGAAATAAAAAATTGTTGCTACTTGGACGGTCCATCAACATAAACTCCTGAAAGGACAAATATTTGCCGGTCCATCAACACAAACTCCTGAAACTACAAAGACTTGCCGGTCCATCAACACAAACTCCTGAAATAATAAATATTTGCCGGTGCATCAACACAAACTCCTGAAATAAATAATTGTTGCTACTTGGACGGTGCATCAACACAAAGACTTGCCGGTCCATCAACACAAACTCCTGAAAGGACAAATATTTGCCGGTCCATCAACACAAACTCCTGAAATAACAAATTGTTGCTACTTGGACGGTCCATCAACACAAACTCCTGAAAGGACAAATTGTTGCTACTTGGACGGTGCATCAACACAAACTCCTGAAATAAAAAATTGTTGCTACTTGGACGGTGCATCAACACAAACTTCTGAAATCACAAAGACTTGCCGATCCATCAACACAAACTCCTGAAATGATAAAGACTTGCCGAGCCATCAACACAAACTCCTGAAATTACAAAGACTTGCCGGTCCATCAACACAAACTCCTGAAATCACAAATTGTTGCTACTTGGACGGTGCATCAACACAAACTCCTGAAATCACAAATTGTTGCTACTTGGACGGTGCATCAACACAAACTCCTGAAATCACAAAGAGTTGCCGGGCCATCAACACAAACTCATGAAACAACAAATTGTTGCCACTTGGACAGTACATCAACACAAACTCCTGAAATTACAAATACTTGCGGTCCATCAACACAAACTCCTGAAATCACAAAGACTTGCTGGGCCATCACCACAAACTCCTATAATAAAAAATGGTTGCTACTTGACGGTCCATCAACACAAACTCCTGAAATTACAAAGACTTGCCGAGCCATCAACACAAACTCCTGAAAGGACAAATTGTTGCCACTTGGACGGTCCATCAACACAAACTCCTGAAATTACAAATACTCGCCGGTTCATAAACCCTAACTCCTGAAATTACAAATACTCGCCAGTTCATAAACCCTAACTCCTGAAAGGACAAAGACTTGCCAGGCCATCAACCCTAACTCCTGAAAGGACAAAGACTTGCCGGGCCATCAACACAAACTCCTGAAAGGACAAAGACTTGCCGGGCCATCAACACAAACTCCTGAAAGGACAAAGACTTGCCACTTAGCTTGTCCATCAACACAAACTCCTGAAATAAATACTTGCCGGGCCATCAACACAAACTCTTGAAAGGACAAATACTTACCACTTACCCGGTCCATCAACACAAACTCCTGAAATTACAAAGAGTTGCCGGGCCATCAACACAAACTCATGAAACAACAAATTGTTGCCACTTGGACAGTACATCAACACAAACTCCTGAAATTACAAATACTTGCGGTCCATCAACACAAACTCCTGAAATCACAAAGACTTGCTGGGCCATCACCACAAACTCCTATAATAAAAAATGGTTGCTACTTGACGGTCCATCAACACAAACTCCTGAAATTACAAAGACTTGCCGAGCCATCAACACAAACTCCTGAAAGGACAAATTGTTGCCACTTGGACGGTCCATCAACACAAACTCCTGAAATTACAAATACTCGCCGGTTCATAAACCCTAACTCCTGAAATTACAAATACTCGCCAGTTCATAAACCCTAACTCCTGAAAGGACAAAGACTTGCCAGGCCATCAACCCTAACTCCTGAAAGGACAAAGACTTGCCGGGCCATCAACACAAACTCCTGAAAGGACAAAGACTTGCCGGGCCATCAACACAAACTCCTGAAAGGACAAAGACTTGCCACTTAGCTTGTCCATCAACACAAACTCCTGAAATAAATACTTGCCGGGCCATCAACACAAACTCTTGAAAGGACAAATACTTACCACTTACCCGGTCCATCAAGACAAACCCCTGAAAGGACAAATACTTACTGCTCAGCCGTACAGTAAAACATAGGGTTTCAAAAAACCTCCAGGGAATACAGGGTTTAAAGTCCCCCCTCCCCTACACGCTCACACTTGCTCCGGGGAGCAGCCCCTCCCCTACTCATGCACTCCCTTTAATTATCAGCTGCACGTGCAGGACATTCATAGCGCCTCAGACAGACGAGAGAACACTGCTGCTTGATCCACAGCCTTCATTTGAGAGTTTTATAAAACGTGCATATTGTGCCTGAGGAAGACCTATTAAGGTCGAAACGTTACATGCCACGTTTTTTTTGGAGTAACCCAAGTTGGGGATACTATTATTTTTTTGCTTTTAAAATAACTTAGTGGGTTTTATTGAGAATGCATAATTATATCAAACCGATCACGGTGTTTATTTTCATAATTAAACTAGACTTTTTTATAGTATTGTGTTCATACACACAATCAATTTTTTTTTCTCTTCATTATTTTCAAACAAATATAAAACAAAACAAAACATTCCTTCGTGCAAAAGAAGCTGTGGGAAGAGGGAGACCCTTTTGGCAAAATGGGGGAATATGGAGAGTGGACAATGGTGCATTATGGAAGGCGCAAAAACCGGGACCCCGGATGGAGGGACAACAGGGGCCCTGGTCAACAATATGGGCAGAAAAACTATGGGTACCGGGGGAGGGATGGTACATATACCCGATGGATGGACTTACACCCCCCCTAACCCCAACGACTTCCCCCCTCAGAGAAAACAAAAAACCACAGAAATAAAACCCATTTAAACAAAAAAAAACTGTTCAACCACCATGCATTTGAGCCCTATGTCAACCAACAAGTCAAAAGATTAGGGGATGGAGTGTGAGATTGTCTAAACCCAACAGCGTGAAATGTACAGATAAGAAACACTTTGCAATACCCTCATGTTTATTGTTCTGCCAAAAGTTTTTACCCTTTACAGACTCTACATTTCCCCCAACATGTTTGCACAGAGTTGTACCACAGATTTGACTAAACGTAGGCGGCCGATCGTAGTTGAAAGCCCAGGCAGCATAAATTGCAGGCTTCAAGTGGGACACAAGACCTGCTTGGCACACAACATACAGAACAATTCAACCACCATGCATTTAACATTTGTTCCCCATGTCAACCAACGAGTCAACATTAGGGGATAGAGTCTAAGATTGTCTAAACCCAACAGCCTGCAAACAGATGTATGGAACAAAAGATCTTACAACTTGGAATTTTCTAAAACACTTTATTCAGCTCAAGTACATTTGAAGTCATTAAACTGACAGTGAAAAGTGACTGTCATCCTCAATTGTACCACGGATGTAACCAACATTTAAACATGGGTGGCCCAGCTTAGTTTAAAGCCCACTCACCACGGCAAGGTGTAGGCCTCGAGTGGGGACACAAGACAAGACATTTGGCGCACAAGACAAACTCAGACAGGACAACATACATCAAGACGACAAAGCAATCACAATTCAAACAACTTGTTTGCATTAGTCATTTTCATGGTTTGTAAAAACATACATGAGACCACAAAACCAGTGAAGCCACTATGTTTGAGACTTTATTGATTGTAGAACAATGGGACAATTGGGAGAATCCGCCACGTTCAGAATTGTCCAATAGATCCAGATATTTCCACTGAGAGCCAGATGTTTCCATTGAATCAAGACTTTTCCATGAGATCCAGGGCTTTGTTTTAATTAAATTGAGGGGTGCTGGATTTTACACATTTCCCCATTTATTTGCCAACATTGGAAACACCTCCATTATGTGCATCACCTTCATTGTTTGAAACCCATGGTTGCACCTCAGAAATGCACTTCTTGTTGATCATTGAAACAAGTTTCAGGTTTCTTTTTTATCATGCGAGATGAAACCCAACCAACTTTCATGTATGCATTTGCCATCAGTGCACACCTCGCTGTCCATGTATTTCCACAGCGGAGTTGCTGCTTTTGAGGTTCGAACAGATACCGTTTTACTTTTCCCAAATAAGAGCTCATTGATTGGGAAGAATGTCTTCCACACCCCCACAAGAAAGAAAACACAGAAATATACATTTACATAATAGGAAACTGAATCATTTGGAGGAAATCTTTAAGGTTCAACCACCATGCATTGGACATTTGTTCCCCATGTCAACCAACGAGTCAACATTAGGGGATGGAGTCTGAGATTGTCTCAACCCAACAGCATGCAATGTACAGACAAAAAACACTTTGCAATACCCTCAAGTTATGTTTATCGTTCTGCAAAGGGTTTAACCCATTACTGTCTGTACATTTCCCACAACATATTTGCACAGAGTTGTACCACAGATTTAACTAAACATAGGTGACCGATCGTAGTTGAAAGCCCAGGCAGCATAAATTGCAGGCTTCAAGTGGGACACAAGTCCTACTTGGCACACAACACAGATGGAACATACATTAACACTACAAGAAACAATTCAACCCACTTTGTTCAACCACCATGCATTTAACATTTCTTCCCCATGTCAACCAACGAGTCAACAGATTAGGGGATGGAGTCTGAGATTGTCTAAACCCAACAGCCTGCAAACAGATGCATGGAACAAAAAATCTTAAAACTTCTTGGAATTTTCTAAAACAGTGTTCATTCATCTCAAGTACACTTGGAGTCATTAAATTGACAGTGAAAAGTGGCAGTGCATCATCCTCAATTGTACCAAAGATGGCCCATCTTAGTTTAAAGCCCACTCACCACCACAAGGTGTAGGCCTCAAGTGGGGACACGAGACAAGACATTTGGCGCACAAGACAAACTCAGAGGACAACACATCAAGACTACAAAGCAATCCCAATTCAAACAACTTTATATTTGTCATTTTCATAGTTTAAAAAAAAATGGATCAATCATTAACTTTTTAACCAACAACATACATGGAGACCACAAAACCAGTCAGACAACCGTTTTTGTGGCTTTATGTTATGTATAACAATGGGACAATTAACTTATTAACATGAAATGCCTTAATTAGGAGAATCCGCCATGTTCAGAATTGTCCAATAGATCCAGATATTTCTACTGTCAGATGTTTCCATTGAGTCAAGGCTTTTCCATGAGATCCAGGGCTTTGTTTTCATTAAATTGAGGTGCTGGATTTTACACATTTCCCCATTTATTTGCCAGCATTGGAAAAACCATTATGTGCATCACCTTCAATGTTTGAAACCCATGGTTGCACCTCAGAAATTAATTTCTTATTTATCAATGTTGCATTGAAACAAGTTTCAGGTTTCTTTTTTATCAGGTGACATGAAACCCAACCAACTCTCATGCATGCATTTGGCATCATTGCACACCTCGATGTCCATGTATTTCCACAGTGGAGTTGCTTTTGAGGTTCGAACAGATACCGTTTTACTTTTCCCCAAATAAGAGCTCATTGATTTTGAAGAGGATTGGGAAGGATGTCCAGCATCTGTGGCATTTCACGGATTTTGCAGTTTCAGGATATTTTGCTTCCAAGTCAAGAGGCCCTTCCTCAATTACTCTTCCAGATCCTCCAAAGCATGCTTTTCCTTTAAAACTCCAAGACAAGCAATGCATCCAGCCTTTTCTGCTTCGGCTCTTAATGCAACAAAAGATTGTGAATTTTACACTTTTACCCATTGATCATTTTCCAAAAACATTTCAAACGCCATAATTGTCATGTGCGTCACCCTTGTTTGAAACTCAGTTGCACCTCAAACACCTTTTGTTGAACACCTTTTATTAAACAACTTTCAGGTTTATTCTTTATCAGGCAACATGAAACCCAGCAAACTTTCATGTAGGCATTCATCATTGCACAGCCAACCCAGCTCACACCACGTTTTTACAATTAATTTGTTGTTTGACATGAAACCTAGGATACTGGCTCTGAGGTTCAGCTTAGTTTGACAGTTCTCACCCTTTCACATTGAGCTACAAACCCCTCAGCAGTCAGTTGAATTGTTTTTTCAGTGTTTATTCCCAACCCATCGCAGTCGGCAGCGGATGCACCAGTCAATGGTGATGCCAGACATAGTGCAGCGTGTCTCCATGGTAACCAGTAAAGTTCAGTGTCAAAGTCAGCACAGTCTGTCAAAATGGTTCATTTGTGACTCACTACAGCAACCAATGCATTGGATTAGCAACTATACTTCAAAATACATGTGCACATGATTTTTATTTGGTCGTCTGTTGTGTGACGCGACACGCAATCCTACCTCCTTGCATTGGATGCGGTGCGTGCAGTGATTCTCAGGTCCAACCGCACTCCAAGAATGGTCCAATACTGCTTCAACATGGCTCCACAAACCAGTCCTGTCTCATGTGGGAAGTAAGAGTTAAAATGACACTGCCACCATTGAAATGCACATCCAACAGAAACTCACCTAGTTCCAAACCATTGGCCATAATGGTGATGTCATCTGTAGAACTGCAAAAAATTCTAACAATCACCAAGTAGAAAGACTCACCTGACTAAACAGTTTGACCTCCACAGAGTAGAATCAGTCATCTGGCTCCAAACTGTTGGGCTGATGACATCTAGAGAACAGAGGAGGAAAAGTAAACATTTTACCATTGAAATATAGATCCAGTAGAAACACTGACCTGGCTGCAAACTGTTGGCCAAAAGTCTGATGACACCTGGAGAAAAGAGGAACATTTTAAAAACATGTTTTCACCATTGAAATGTATATCCAGGAGACACTCACCACAACTGATGACTTCCCAAGGTTCACATTTCTTAGGCGTCTCTATCACTCAGATCAACCACTCTTGATGTGTGGGATTTGGATGTTTGATATTTCATTTTATAACGCTTTAATTATTCATGATACATTGATATAAACTTTTTCAAGGGTGTCCTGGTAGAAATGCATACAATCAATATGCAGTGTCAGCAATACTACAATGTTCAAAATAGCAAGACAATTACATGAAATATGAAAGTACAGCCACAGAGCACATGAAAGATTAGGGTAAAAAAAAACTTTAAAATAAGTTGGGGAACAATAACTTAGTTCCAACTGGTGTAAAGGGCCCCAAACTCTCCCTGTGAGACCAGCCCTGAGTTTAAGATCGTTCTGTAAAGTATCACATGAATATGGAGAATGCATGAAGGCTTTTTTGCCCAGTTCTATATGAACAGTTGGAATTGTGAGGACAAATAAGTCTTTAGACCAGATTGTAGTTATTTTAGAGTTTGTACATCATAATTGCAAAGGTACAGAGGCAGCAAACCAAGAAGTGCTTTAGACAAAACCAAGCCAGTGAATGTGTCTGCATAGAGACCGAGCTGTTGTAGCAACTGGCCCCCCTGTGCTTCAACATCATTCGTTGATTTCAACAATAACCCATCATTGGCTTCACAAATGAATTTCAACTGAACACAATTTTTGCTTTGAACCAAGCTTCATGTTTCTCTTTATCAGCTGACATGAAATCCAACAAACTTTCATGTACACATTTGGTGTCATTGCACACCCAAATCAGCCCATTTTGTACCCTTCATTGGTCGTTTGCCATGAAACTTTGGATGTGATCCCTTACACCTGCTGCTAGGTCAAGGGTTAGGGTTTGTAGCCCCCTCACCATGACGAGGTGCCGGCCTCAAGTAGGGACAAGACATACTTGGCACACAAGACAAACCCAGACAGGACAGCATACAGGAACAAGATTATTCATCAAACACTCCAAAGACACATTTTGTATTGCGGCTTATAAAAATATTTTGACAATTCAAATTACAACCAATATGAAATACCTTTCTTACGAGAATCCAGTAAATCCAGATTCCATTTGAACCAGGTTTTTCTTTACTACAATAAAAAAGGTGCTGGATTTAACCCATTTTCCCATTGATTTGCCAACATTGGAAACATAATTCATCATGTGCATCACCATTGTTTGAAACTCAAAGTTGCATCTCAGAAATGCATTTCTTTTTGAACACCATTTTTACCTTGAAACAAGTTTCAGCCCTTTGTTTAATCAGCTGACATGAAACCCAACAAACTTTCATGTATGCATTTGGCATCATTGCACACCTGAACCAGGTCTGTCAAACCATTTTGTACCACTGATTTGTTGTTCGGCATGAAACTTTGGATGTGATCTTATGGTGGCTGTAGGTCCAGCTTTGCATTTATGATCCGTGGATGAAAAACAGTTTGCCTGCTTTCCTTTTCCTCCTTGTGGTCATGACTGGTTGGTTGAGAAAGATTCACTCCATTGGATATTTTCCTTCAGTCTCACATCCTCCTGTTCATTATGCAATGGTTTGAGTCCTCCATGTCCAGGCATTTCCAAGGTTGAGTTGCTGGATTTAAGTTTCTGACTGATGTCATTTTACTTTTCACAATAAGAGCTCATTGGTTTTTAAGAGGCTTGGGAACATCCAGTTTCTCTGGCATTTGACTGGTTGTTTTGCAGATGTTGCAGCAAGGTTGGCTTCCAGGTCAAGCAGCTCTTCCTCCGTTATTCTTTCTGCTCCTCCAAAGCATATCTTTCCTTTACAAATGCAGCCTTTTCAGCATCTGCTCTTACTGCAGTAGAAGAGGGGCTGGATTTTATACTTTTATCTATTGATTTGTCAACATTTGATCCACCACCATAATTATGTGCATCACCATTGTTTGCAACCCAATTGCACCTCAGAAATACATTTCATGTTGAACACCATTTCTTTCAACAACTTTCAGGTTCTGTTTTTAAATCAGGGGAACCTTAAACCAAAGAAACTTTCATGTATGCATGTGACATTGCACAACTGAGCCAGCTCCGTCACCATTTTCTTTTTAACAAATTATTGTTTGACATGAAACCTTGGATGCCATCCCCTATGCTGGCTGCTAGGTTCAGTTGAACCTTTGACAGTTTTCAGCCCTTCACATTTAACCACGAACCTTCAGCAGTCAGTTGAATAATTAGTTTTTTCATTGTTTATTCCCACACCATCACTGCAATCAGCGGCAGACACCAGAGTCAATGGGGACATCAAGCATAGCGCTGCATGCCTCCATGGTAACCGGGAAGTAAAAGTTCAGTGTCAAAAAGTCCTGCAACTTGCTATAGCAACCAATGTATTGGATTAACAACTATTCTTCAAAATACAAGTGCATATGATTTTTATTTAGACATGTATTGTGTGACCCTACATGGAAATCTACCTCCTTGCGTTGGGCGCCATGCATGCAATGATTTTCAAGTCCAACGTGGCTCCAAGAACACTCCAACAGCTCCACACCAACTACAAAGCCCAGCATAGGATGAGAAGTAAAATATGTAAGCCAACATGCTGTCACCATTGAAATACTGATCTAGTAGAAACACTCACCTGGCTCCAAACTGTTTGGCCTTGATGTCCATGAGAAACATCCATGTGGCTCTAAATCATTGGTCATGAGGCTGATGTCACCTGGAGAATAGAATAAATATTTAGTCAACATATCATTGAAGCAAACATCCAGTTGAAACACTCACCTGGCTCCAAACGGTTGGCCATTGGTCTGTTGACACAAGAACAGAAAATAATGCAAGTTAAAATATCACCATTGAAATACACATCCAGAAGAAACTCACCTGGCACCAAAGTATTTGGCCTTGACATGCAGTATAAAAACACACCTGGCTGAATAGCGTTGGCCTTTCAGCTGATGTCACCTGGAGAAAAGAAATTAAGTCAAATATCATTGAAACACCTCTATTAGAAACGCTCACCTGGCTCCAAACGGTTGGCCTCCACCTCCAGTAGAAACTCATCTGGCGCCAAACTGTTGGCCATAAGGCTGATGTCACCTGGAGAACAGAACAAATGTTTTCAGTCATTGAAATAAACATCCAGTAGAAACACTCATCTGACTCCAAAGCATTTAAGCTCGACAACTCGAAATTGTAGGCCAGTCGGGTGATGGCACCTGGAGAACAGAAGGAATCAAGTCAAAATATCACCATGGAAATAAACATCCAGTAGAAACACTCACCTGGCTCCAGACCGCTTGACCTTGATTTCTAAGAGAAACATCCACATGGCCATTAGGTTGATGATCTAAAGACTTAGGAGAAACCTTTTTCAAACATATTGTCACTGTAGTGACTCAAAAGTCTTGCTGAAGTTCAAGTTATGACAATATGGATATGAATATATGATACAATACGGATATAAATTCTGTTCAACAAAAATATGCAACCCCAATTCACCTCTGCCACATAGGATAAAATAAAACCTTCCAGTCAAGCCACAAGTGACATTAGCAAAAAGGCATTGCAGGATAGAGTTCCTACAGTCATCAAAATACACATCCAGGAGATGCACTCGCACCTGATGACCTAAGGTTCCAATGCCTTAGGCATCTCTGCACCACTCAGCAGGACAACACCTGCCTTAATACATGGGATTTGAATCTTGGTTATATTTGGCCATTTTGCCAGCCCATCTGGCGTCACCATGCATTCAATGATAACCTGCATATTCTCCCATTTCAGAACCTCTTGAACAGGACAGAAGTTATTGCTGCCCAAACCAGCCATCTGCAAACCAGTTGAGCAGCCTGGAATGACTGCCTCCCACCCCATGGTTAAAAGGAAGATTTCACTCCAGTAATGTTCACCTTCTGCATTTGATGACCAGAGTAAAATGTGGACAAGCTTCCCTAGTCAGAGAAGGCAAAAGTTCCCATCATGACACTTCCAAGTTGTTTTCACTCTCATGGAAGAATGGATGGGATACACCAGTCCTCTAACTCCTTTATGTCCACATGCCTTGGGTGAAAATTGTTGGTCTGCTTTCCTTTTCCTCCATGTGGTCATGAGATTCACTCCATTGGATATTTTCCTTCATTCTCACATCCTCCCATTTGTGTGACAGTTTGCGTCCTCCATGTCCAGGAATTTCCAAGGTTGAGTTGCTGAATTTAAGGCTCTGACTGATGTCATTTTACTTCAAATGATAGCTCATTACTTTTTAAGCAGCTTGGGAACATCCAGTATCTGGCATTTGATGAATCATTTTGCAGTTGTTGCAGTAAGGTTTGCTTCCAAGTCAAGCAGCTCTTCCACCTTAGTTATTCTTCCTGCTCCTCCAAAGCAGACCTTTATTTAAAAATGCAGCATGATAAATGCATGCGGCAGTGCTGCATTTTGCACATTTGCCAATTGGTTGTTTGTCAACAACATTTGAAACACCATAATGTGCATCACCTTCATTGTTTGAAACCCAGTTGCACCTCAAACACATTCCTTGTTGAACACTATTTTTACGCATGCAGTATCATTGCACAAACGAACCAGGTCCGTCACCATTTTCTTTTTAACAATTTGTTGTTTGACGTGAAACCTTGGCTGCCATCCCCTATGCTGGCTGCTAGGTTCAGCTGAGCCTTTCACATTTAGCCACAGACCTCTCAGCAGTCAGTTGACTGTTTTTTCAGTGTTTATTCCCACACCATCAGCGATGGACACACCAGAGTCAATAGGGACATTAGACATAGCACTGCCTTCCTCCATGATAACCAGGAAGTAAAAGTTCAGTGTCAAGTCAGTCGAAAAGGTCCATTTGTAACTTGCTACAGCAACCAATGCCCCATAACCCTATTAACAACTATTCTTCAAAATACAAGTGCATATGATTTTTATTTGGACATTTATTGTGCGACGCTACATGGAATTCTACCTCCTTGCATTGGGCACCATGCATAAAGTGATTTTCCAGTCCAACACTACTCCAACTCCAAAGCCCAGCATAGGAGGAGAAGTGAAAGATTTAAATGAAAATGCTGTGACCATTTAAATACACATCTAGTAGATCGACTCACCTGACTCCAAATCATTGGCCATTAGACTGATGTCACCTGGAAAACAGAAAAGGAATCAAGTCAAATTCTTAACCATTTAAATGCATATCCAGTAGAAACACTCACCTGGCTCCAAACGGTTGGCCATTGGTCTGGTGACACCTGAAGAACAGAAAATAATGCAAGTTTAAATATCACCATTGAAATACACATCCGGAAGAAACACTCACCTGGCTCAAGTATTTGGCTTTGACATGCAGTATAAAAACACACCTGGCTGAACAGCATTGGCCTTTCAGCTGATGTCACCTGGAGAAAAGAAATCAAGTCAAATATCATTGAAACACCTCCAGTAGAAACACTCACCTGGCTCCAAGTGGTTGGCCTCCACCTCCAGTAGAAACTCCTGTGGCTCCAAACTGTTGGCCATTATGGTCACCTGGAGAACAGAGGAAGAGAACTTTTTACCAAGATACTCTCACCATTGAAATGCACATCCAACTGAAACACTCACCTGGCTCCAAACAGTTTGGTCTTGATGTCCATGAGAAACACCCATGTGGCTGTAAATCATTGGCCATTAGACTGATGTCACCTGGAGAACAGAACAAATGTTTGGTCAACAGTCATTGAAATAAACATCCAGTAGAAACACTCACCTGACTCCAAAGCATTTAAGCTCCATGTCTTAAACACCAACTCGAAATTTTTTCCCATTAGCATGATGACACCTGGAGAACAGAAAAGAAATGGAGTCATAATATCACCATTGAAATGCATATCCAGTAGAAACACTCACCTGGCTCAAAATCATTGGCTGACGACACCTGAAGAAAAGACTTGAGAAACAGTTTGACAACATCATCACCGTCGCGACTTCTAACCAACAAAAGTCAGAGGCTGAAGTTGGAATTCTGCACCGCTGACTCGTTCCACAGAACACCCCACTTGTGTTCTTTAGTGTACAGGTTTATTTGGACTGTCAGGCAGAGAAGGAACATCTTTCTCACTGAAGCTTAAATGACGACAATATGGATATTTGAATATACAATGATACTATATCGATATACAATACATTCAACAAAAATATGCAATCCCATGTCATCCTCATCTACCTCTGCCACACAGGACAATATAAACCTTCCAATCAACCCACATGACATCAGCAATAAAAAAACATTGCAGTATACGGCTCCTGCAGTCACCATCAAAATACACATCAAGGAGATACTGAACTGATGACTGAGAAGGTGGACGAACTTCCTGGGTCTGAGAATGCAGAAGTTCCCATGATGTCACTTCCAAGTTGTTTTCACTCATGGAAGAATGGATGGGATACACCAGTCCTCTCCAACTCCTTTATGTCCACATGCCTGGGGTGAAAATTGTTTGCTTGCTTTCCTTTTCCTCCATGTGGTCATGAGATTCACTCCATTGGATATTTTCCTTCATTCTCACATCCTCCTGTTCGTGTGATAGTTTGAGTCCTCCATGTCCATGAATTTCCAAGGTTGAGTTGCTGGATTTAAGGTTCCGATAGATGTCAGTTTACTTTTCAAAATAAAAGCTCATTGCATTTTAAGAGGCTTAGGAACATCCAGTTCCTGTGGCATTTGACGGACCATTTTGCAGTTGTTGCAGTAAGGTTTGCTTCCAAGTCAAGCAGCTCTTCCTCACATATTCTTCCTGCTCCTCCAAAGCATGCCTTTCCTTTAAAAATGCAGCACAAGCAATGCATGCGGCCTTTTCTGCATCTGCTCTTACTGCAGTAGAAGAGGGGCTGGATTTTATGCTTGTATCCATTGATTGGTCAACATTTAAAACATCACCATAATTATGTGCCTCACCTTCATTGTTTGCAACCCAGTTGCACCTCAGAAATACATTTGTTGAACACCGTTGTTGCTTTCAAACATCTTTCAGGTTCTCTTTTTTAAATAAGGTCAAATTAAACCCAACAAACTTTCATGTATGCATGTGGCATCATCGCACAACCAAAGCAGCTCTGTCACCATTTTTGTTTTAACAAATCGTTCAACACAAAACCTTGGATGCCATCCCCGATGCTGGCTGCTAGGTTCAGTTTAGCATTTGCTGAGGGGTTTGTGGCCAAATGTGAAAGGCGGACAACTGTCAGTGGAATAATTAGTTTCAGTGTTTATTCCCACACCACAACTGCCATCAGTGGCAGACACACCAGAGTCAATGGGGACATCAATTATAGCGCTGCATGTCTCCATGGTACCCGGAAGTAAAAGTACAGTGTCAAGTCAGTCGAAAAGGTCCATTTGTAACTTGCTACAGCAACCAATGCATTGGATTAACAACTATCCTTCAAAATATAAGTGCATATGATTTTTATTTGGACATGTATTGTGTGATGGAAATCTACCTCCTTTTGTTGGGCTCCGTGCATGCAGTGATTTTCAAGTCCAACGCGGATCCAAGACCACTCCAACACGACCCCACACTCCAACATCAAAGCCCAGCATAGGAAGAGAAGTGAAAAATGCAAAACATGGTGTGACCATTTACATACATATCTAGTAGATAGACTCACCCGGCTCCAAAACATTTGGCCTCCACCGCCAGTAGAACCATTCACCTGACTCCAAATCATTGGCCATTAGGCTGATGTCACCTGGAAAACAGAAAGGGAATTGGGTCAAATTGTTAACCATTGAAATGCATATCCAGGAGAAACACTCACCTGGCTCCAAACGGTCCGCCATTGGTCTAGTGACACCTGGAGAACAGAAAACAATGCACGTTAAAATACACCTCCAGGAGAAACACTCACCTGGCTCCAAACGGTCGGCCATTGGTCTAGTGACACCTGGAGAACAGAAAACAATGCAAGTTAAAATACACCTCCAGGAGAAACACTCACCTGGCTCCAAACGGTCTGCCATTGGTCTAGTGACACCTGGAGAACAGAAAACAATGCACGTTAAAATACACCTCCAGGAGAAACACTCACCTGGCTCCAAACGGTCGGCCATTGGTCTAGTGACACCTGGAGAACAGAAAACAATGCACGTTAAAATACACCTCCAGGAGAAACACTCACCTGGCTCCAAACGGTCGGCCATTGGTCTAGTGACACCTGGAGAACAGAAAACAATGCACGTTAAAATACACCTCCAGGAGAAACACTCACCTGGCTCCAAACGGTCGGCCATTGGTCTAGTGACACCTAGAGAACAGAAAACAATGCAAGTTAAAATACACCTCCAGGAGAAACACTCACCTGGCTCCAAACGGTCGGCCATTGGTCTAGTGACACCTGGAGAACAGAAAACAATGCACGTTAAAATACACCTCCAGGAGAAACACTCACCTGGCTCCAAACGGTCGGCCATTGGTCTAGTGACACCTGGAGAACAGAAAACAATGCACGTTAAAATACACCTCCAGGAGAAACACTCACCTGGCTCCAAACGGTCGGCCATTGGTCTAGTGACACCTGGAGAACAGAAAACAATGCACGTTAAAATACACCTCCAGGAGAAACACTCACCTGGCTCCAAACGGTCGGCCATTGGTCTAGTGACACCTAGAGAACAGAAAACAATGCAAGTTAAAATACACCTCCAGGAGAAACACTCACCTGGCTCCAAACGGTCGGCCATTTGTCTAGTGACACCTGGAGAACAGAAAACAATGCACGTTAAAATACACCTCCAGGAGAAACACTCACCTGGCTCCAAACGGTCGGCCATTAGGCTGATGTCACCTGGAGAACAGAAGAAGAGAAAAACATTTTTACAAAGATACCATCACCATTGAAATGCACATCCAATTGAAACACTCACCTGGCTCCAAACGGTCGGCCATTGGTCTAGTGACACCTGGAGAACAGAAAACAATGCAAGTTAAAATACACCTCCAGGAGAAACACTCACCTGGCTCCAAACGGTCGGCCATTGGTCTAGTGACACCTGGAGAACAGAAAACAATGCAAGTTAAAATACACCTCCAGGAGAAACACTCACCTGGCTCCAAACGGTCGGCCATTGGTCTAGTGACACCTGGAGAACAGAAAACAATGCACGTTAAAATACACCTCCAGGAGAAACACTCACCTGGCTCCAAACGGTCGGCCATTAGGCTGATGTCACCTGGAGAACAGAAGAAGAGAAAAACATTTTTACAAAGATACCATCACCATTGAAATGCACATCCAATTGAAACACTCACCTGGCTCCAAACGGTCGGCCATTGGTCTAGTGACACCTGGAGAATAGAAAACAATGCAAGTTAAAATACACCTCCAGGAGAAACACTCACCTGGCTCCAAACGTTCGGCCATTGGTCTAGTGACACCTGGAGAATAGAAAACAATGCAAGTTAAAATACACCTCCAGGAGAAACACTCACCTGGCTCCAAACGGTCGGCCATTGGTCTAGTGACACCTGGAGAACAGAAAACAATGCACGTTAAAATACACCTCCAGGAGAAACACTCACCTGGCTCCAAACGGTCCGCCATTGGTCTAGTGACACCTGGAGAACAGAAAACAATGCACGTTAAAATACACCTCCAGGAGAAACACTCACCTGGCTCCAAACGGTCGGCCATTGGTCTAGTGACACCTGGAGAACAGAAAACAATGCAAGTTAAAATACACCTCCAGGAGAAACACTCACCTGGCTCCAAACGGTCGGCCATTGGTCTAGTGACACCTGGAGAACAGAAAACAATGCAAGTTAAAATACACCTCCAGGAGAAACACTCACCTGGCTCCAAACGGTCGGCCATTGGTCTAGTGACACCTGGAGAACAGAAAACAATGCACGTTAAAATACACCTCCAGGAGAAACACTCACCTGGCTCCAAACGGTCGGCCATTGGTCTAGTGACACCTGGAGAACAGAAAACAATGCAAGTTAAAATACACCTCCAGGAGAAACACTCACCTGGCTCCAAACGGTCGGCCATTGGTCTAGTGACACCTGGAGAACAGAAAACAATGCACGTTAAAATACACCTCCAGGAGAAACACTCACCTGGCTCCAAACGGTCGGCCATTGGTCTAGTGACACCTGGAGAACAGAAGAAGAGAAAAACATTTTTACAAAGATACCATCACCATTGAAATGCACATCCAATTGAAACACTCCCCTGGCTCCAAACGGTCGGCCATTAGGCTGATGTCACCTGGAGAACAGAAGAAGAGAAAAACATTTTTACAAAGATACCATCACCATTGAAATGCACATCCAATTGAAACACTCACCTGGCTCCAAATGGTCGGCCATTGGTCTAGTGACACCTGGAGAACAGAAAACAATGCACGTTAAAATACACCTCCAGGAGAAACACTCACCTGGCTCCAAACGGTCGGCCATTGGTCTAGTGACACCTGGAGAACAGAAAACAATGCAAGTTAAAATACACCTCCAGGAGAAACACTCACCTGGCTCCAAACGGTCGGCCATTGGTCTAGTGACACCTGGAGAACAGAAAACAATGCACGTTAAAATACACCTCCAGGAGAAACACTCACCTGGCTCCAAACGGTCGGCCATTGGTCTAGTGACACCTGGAGAACAGAAAACAATGCAAGTTAAAATACACCTCCAGGAGAAACACTCACCTGGCTCCAAACGGTCGGCCATTGGTCTAGTGACACCTGGAGAACAGAAAACAATGCACGTTAAAATACACCTCCAGGAGAAACACTCACCTGGCTCCAAACGGTCTGCCATTGGTCTAGTGACACCTGGAGAACAGAAAACAATGCACGTTAAAATACACCTCCAGGAGAAACACTCACCTGGCTCCAAACGGTCGGCTATTGGTCTAGTGACACCTAGAGAACAGAAAACAATGCACGTTAAAATACACCTCCAGGAGAAACACTCACCTGGCTCCAAACGGTCGGCCATTGGTCTAGTGACACCTGGAGAACAGAAAACAATGCACGTTAAAATACACCTCCAGGAGAAACACTCACCTGGCTCCAAACGGTCGGCCATTAGGCTGATGTCACCTGGAGAACAGAAGAAGAGAAAAACATTTTTACAAAGATACCATCACCATTGAAATGCACATCCAATTGAAACACTCACCTGGCTCCAAACGGTCGGCCATTGGTCTAGTGACACCTGGAGAACAGAAGAAGAGAAAAACATTTTGACAAAGATACCATCACCATTGAAATGCACATCCAATTGAAACACTCACCTGGCTCCAAACAGTTTGGCCTTGATGTCCAAGAGAATCACTCATGTGGCGCCAAATCATTGGCCATTAGGCTGATTTCACAGAAAAGACTTGAGAAACATTTTTAAAACAATCAAAATACACATCCAGGAGATGCACTCACAACTGATGACCTCCCAAGGTTCCAATTCCTTAGGCGTCTCTGCACCATTCAGCAGGTCAACACCTGCCTTATGTGTGGGATTTGAATCTTGGCTATATTTAATTGGCTCCTCTGTCACCATGCCTTCAGTGATAACCTGCATATTCTCCCGTTTCAGAACCTCTTTAACAGGACAGAAATGATTGTTGCCCAAACCAGCTAAGGAGCAGCCTGGACATGGTTCCTAGAAGAAAGCCAGCCACTCCTCCAATGATGTTCACCTACATGAGATGGCAAGAGCAGAATGAGGGTGAGCTTCCCGGGTCTCGAGAAGCCACAAGTTCCCATGACATTTCCCAAAGCTGCCTTCACTCACAGGAAGAATGGATGGGATACACCAGTCCTCTTGTCCCTGTAGGTCCACAAGCCTGCAGTGAAACCAGTTGGGCTGCTTTCATTTTCCTCCTTGTGGTCATGACTAGACAGTGGATCAGATTCAGGTTCAATCCATTCGACTCGCATCCGCCTGTTGTGTGAAAGATGCAAATCTTCCATGTCCACAGACTTTCAAGCTGAAGGTTCCGACAGATGCCATTCTACTTTTTCCAAAGAGGAGCTCGTTGCATTTGAGGTGGATTGTGAGGAACGTCCAGCATTTGAGGCATTCAAAAGATCATTTTGCAGGAATTTTGTTTCCAAGTCAAGCTGCTTTTTCTCCAGTGTTCCTCAAAGACATGCCTTTACTTTAAGAAATGTATGCCACCTTTCCCGCTTTGTTGGAATCAATTTCATGTGCTCCATTGTTTAAACCCCCCCCCCCCCCCCCCTCAGAAATGCATTTCTTGTTGAACATCATTGTTGCATTGAAACAAGTTTCAGGTTTCTTTACCAGGTGACATGAAACCCAACCAACTCTCATGCATGCATTTGGCATCATTGCACACCTCGATGTCCATGTATTTCCACAGTGGAGTTGCTTTTGAGGTTCGAACAGATACCGTTTTACTTTTCCCCAAATAAGAGCTCATTGATTTTGAAGAGGATTGGGAAGAATGTCCAGCATCTGTGGCATTTCACGGATTTTGCAGTTTCAGGATATTTTGTTTCCAAGTCAAGAGGCCCTTCCTCAATTACTCTTCCAGATCCTCCAAAGCATGCTTTTCCTTTAAGACTCCAAGACAAGCAATGCATCCAGCCTTTTCTGCTTTGGCTCTTAATGCAACAAAAGATGCTGCATTTTACACTTTTACCCATTAATCATTGTCCAAAAACATTTGAACCACCACAATTATCAGGTGCATCACCATCATTGGAAACTCAGTTGCACCTCAAATAAAGATTTTGTGTAACACCATTTTTTTAAACAACTTTCAGGTTTATTCTTTATCAGGCAACATGAAACCCAGCAAACTTTCATGTAGGCATTCATCATTGCACAGCCAACCCAGCTCACACCACGTTTTTACAATTAATTTGTTGTTTGACATGAAACCTTGGATACTGGCTCTGAGGTTCAGCTTAGTTTGACAGTTCTCACCCTTTCACATTGAGCTACAAACCCCTCAGCAGTCAGTTGAATTGTTTTTTCAGTGTTTATTCCCAACCCATCGCAGTCGGCAGTGGATGCACCAGAGTCAATGGTGATGCCAGACAGTGCAGTGTGTCTCCATGGTAACCAGTAAAGTTCAGTGTCATAGTCAGCACAGTCTGTCAAAATGGTTCATTTGTGACTCACTACAGCAACCAATGCATTAGATTAGCAACTATACTTCAAAATACATGTGCACATGATTTTTATTTGGTCGTCTGTTGTGTGACGTGACATGCAATCCTACCTCCTTGCATTGGATGTGGTGCATGCAGTGATTCTCAGGTCCAACCGTGCTCCAAGAATGGTCCAATACTGCTTCAACATGGCTCCACAAACCAGTCCTGTCTCATGTGGGAAGTAAGAGTTAAAATGACACTGCCACCATTGAAATGCACATCCAACAGAAACTCACCTAGTTCCAAACCATTGGCCATAATGGTGATGTCATCTGTAGAACTGCAAACAATTCTAACAATCACCAAGTAGAAAGACTCACCTGACTAAACAGTTTGACCTCCACAGAGTAGAATCAGTCATCTGGCTCCAAACTGTTGGGCTGATGACATCTAGAGAACAGAGGAGGAAAAGTAAACATTTTACCATTGAAATATAGATCCAGTAGAAACACTGACCTGGCTGCAAACTGTTGGCCAAAAGTCTGATGACACCTGGAGAAAAGAGGAACATTTTAAAAACATGTTTTCACCATTGAAATGTATATCCAGGAGACACTCACCACAACTGATGACTTCCCAAGGTTCACATTTCTTAGGCGTCTCTATCACTCAGATCAACCACTCTTGATGTGTGGGATTTGGATGTTTGATATTTCATTTTATAACGCTTTAATTATTCATGATACATTGATATAAACTTTTTCAAGGGTGTCCTGGTAGAAATGCATACAATCAATATGCAGTGTCAGCAATACTACAATGTTCAAAATAGCAAGACAATTACATGAAATATGAAAGTACAGCCACAGAGCACATGAAAGATTAGGGTAAAAAAAAACTTTAAAATAAGTTGGGGAACAATAACTTAGTTCCAACTGGTGTAAAGGGCCCCAAACTCTCCCTGTGAGACCAGCCCTGAGTTTAAGATCGTTCTGTAAAGTATCACATGAATATGGAGAATGCATGAAGGCTTTTTTGCCCAGTTCTATATGAACAGTTGGAATTGTGAGGACAAATAAGTCTTTAGACCAGATTGTAGTTATTTTAGAGTTTGTACATCATAATTGCAAAGGTACAGAGGCAGCAAACCAAGAAGTGCTTTAGACAAAACCAAGCCAGTGAATGTGTCTGCATAGAGATCGAGCTGTTGTAGCAACTGCCCCCCCCTCCCCCGGGGTTTCAGCATATCCTCAATGGTACCACAGATTTCACAAAACAATTGAACACAAGTGTCCCATCTTAGTTGAAAGCAGCTCACCACAATAAGGTGCAGGCCTCAACTGGTGACAAGACATAATTTATGCACATGACAAACTCAGACTACAAAACATTCAAACTTTGTGTTTCTTGGGGATTTTTGTAGTTTGTAAAAAACAAAGTACAATCATTAAAACTTTATAACAGAATCAGACAGGCAGCCTTTTCCTGAGATCCAGTTTTTTTAAACCACAACAGAAGAGGCATTGGATTTAATACTTATTTCCTCACAACATTGAAAACGCCACCATAATGTTCATCATGTGCTTCAACATCATTCATTGATCCCAACTGACCCATCATTGGTTTCACAAATGCATTTCAACTGAACACAATTTTTGCTTTGAACCAAGCTTCATGTTTCTCTTTATCAGCTGACATGAAACCCAACAAACTTTCATGTACACATTTGGTGTCATTGCACATCCAAATCAGCCCATTTTGTACCCTTGATTGGTTGTTTGCCATGAAACCTTGGATGTGATCCCTTACACCTGCTGCTAGGTCAAGGGTTAGGGTTTGTAGCCCCCTCACCATGACGAGGTGCCGGCCTCAAGTAGGGACAAGACATACTTGGCACACAAGACAAACCCAGACAGGACAGCATACAGGAACAAGATTATTCATCAAACACTCCAAAGACACATTTTGTATTGCGGCTTATAAAAATATTTTGACAATTCAAATTACAACCAATATGAAATACCTTTCTTACGAGAATCCAGTAAATCCAGATTCCATTTGAACCAGGTTTTTCTTTACTACAATAAAAAAGGTGCTGGATTTAACCCATTTCCCCATTGATTTGCCAACATTGGAAACATAATTCATCATGTGCATCACCATTGTTTGAAACTCAAAGTTGCATCTCAGAAATGCATTTCTTTTTGAACACCATTTTTACCTTGAAACAAGTTTCAGCCCTTTGTTTAATCAGCTGACATGAAACCCAACAAACATTCATGTATGCATTTGGCATCATTGCACACCTGAACCAGGTCTGTCAAACCATTTTGTACCACTGATTTGTTGTTCGGCATGAAACTTTGGATGTGATCTTATGGTGGCTGTAGGTCCAGCTTTGCATTTATGATCCGTGGATGAAAAACAGTTTGCCTGCTTTCCTTTTCCTCCTTGTGGTCATGACTGGTTGGTTGAGAAAGATTCACTCCATTGGATATTTTCCTTCAGTCTCACATCCTCCTGTTCATTATGCGATGGTTTGAGTCCTCCATGTCCAGGCATTTCCAAGGTTGAGTTGCTGGATTTAAGGTTCCGACAGATGTCATTTTACTTTTCACAATAAGAGCTCATTGCTTCTTAAGAGGCTTGGGAACATCCAGTTTCTCTGGCATTTGACTGGTTGTTTTGCAGATGTTGCAGCAAGGTTGGCTTCCAGGTCAAGCAGCTCTTCCTCCGTTATTCTTTCTGCTCCTCCAAAGCATATCTTTCCTTTACAAATGCAGCCTTTTCAGCATCTGCTCTTACTGCAGTAGAAGAGGGGCTGGATTTTATACTTTTATCTATTGATTTGTCAACATTTGATCCACCACCATAATTATGTGCATCACCATTGTTTGCAACCCAGTTGCACCTCAGAAATACATTTCATGTTGAACACCATTTCTTTCAACAACTTTCAGGTTCTGTTTTTAAATCAGGGGAACCTTAAACCAAAGAAACTTTCATGTATGCATGTGACATTGCACAACTGAGCCAGCTCCGTCACCATTTTCTTTTTAACAAATTATTGTTTGACATGAAACCTTGGATGCCATCCCCTATGCTGGCTGCTAGGTTCAGTTGAAACTTTGACAGTTTTCAGCCCTTCACATTTAACCACGAACCTTCAGCAGTCAGTTGAATAATTAGTTTTTTCATTGTTTATTCCCACACCATCACTGCAATCAGCGGCAGACACCAGAGTCAATGGGGACATCAAGCATAGCGCTGCATGCCTCCATGGTAACCGGGAAGTAAAAGTTCAGTGTCAAAAAGTCCTGCAACTTGCTATAGCAACCAATGCATTGAATTAACAACTATTCTTGCAAATACAAGTGCAAATGATTTTTATTTAGACATGTATTGTGTGACGCTACATGGAAATCTACCTCCTTGCGTTGGGCGCCATGCATGCAGTGATTTTCATGTCCATGCGGCTCCAAGAACTCTCCAACACTGCTCCACACCAACTACAAAGCCCAGCATAGGATGAGAAGTAAAATATGCAAGCCAACATGCTGTCACCATTGAAATACTGATCTAGTAGAAACACTCACCTGGCTCCAAACTGTTTGGCCTTGATGTCCATGAGAAACATCCATGTGGCTCTAAATCATTGGTCATGGGGCTGATGTCACCTAGAGAACAGAATAAATGTTTAGTCAATCATCATTGAAACAAACATCCAGTAGAAACATTCACCTGGCTCCAAACTGTTAGCCATTAGGCCAATGTCACCTGGAGTAAAACATTTTTACAAAGATACTCTCACCATTGAAATGTACTTCTAATTGGAACACTCACCTGGCTCCAAACCGTTTAGCCTTGATGTCCAAGAGAAACATCCATGTGGCTCTAAATCATTGGTCATGAGGCTGATGTCACCTAGAGAACAGAATAAATATTAGTCAATCATTGAAATACACATCCAGTAGAAACACTCACCTGACTCCAAAGCATTTGAGCTCGACATCAAGAACACCAACTCAAAATTGTAGGCCAGTCGGGTGATGACACCTGGAGAACAGAAGGAATCAAGTCAAAATATCACCATGGAAATAAACATCCAGTAGAAACACTCACCTGGCTCTGAAGCATTTAGCCTCCACCTCCAGTTGAAACACTCACCTGGCTCCAAACCGTTTGGCCTTGATGTCCAAGAGAAACATGTGGCTCTAAATAATTGGCCAATAGGCTGATGTCACCTAGAGAACAGAATAAATATTAGTCAATCATTGAAATACACATCCAGTAGAAACACTCACCTGACTCTAAAGCATTTAAGCTCGACAACTCAAAATTGTAGGCCAGTCGGGTGATGACACCTGGAGAACAGAAGCAATCAAGTCAAAATATCACCATGGAAATAAACATCCAGTAGAAACACTCACCTGGCTCCAGACCTCGATTTCTAAGAGAAACACCCACATGGCCATTAGGTTGATGATCTAAAGACTTGGGAGAAACATTTTTTAAAACATTGTCACTGTAGTGACTTAAAAAAAATATCTCACTGAAGTTCACGTTATGACAATATGGATATGAATATATGATACAATACGTTCAAAAATATGCAACCCCAATTCACCTCCTTTCTCCTCTACCACATAGGATAAAATAAAACCTTCCAGTCAAGCCACAAGTGACATTAGCAAAAAGGCATTGCAGGATAGAGTTCCTACAGTCATCAAAATACACATCCAGGAGATGCACTCGCACCTGATGACCTAAGGTTCCAATGCCTTAGGCATCTCTGCACCACACCTGCCTTGATACATGGGATTTGAATCTTGGTTATATTTGGCCATTTTGCCAGCCCATCTGGCGTTACCATGCATTCAATGATAACCTGCATATTCTCCCATTTCAGAACCTCTTGAACAGGACAGAAGTTATTGCTGCCCAAACCAGCCATCTGCAAACCAGTTGAGCAGCCTGGAATGACTGTCTCCCACCCCATGGTTAAAAGGAAGATTTCACTCCAGTAATGTTCACCTTCTGCATTTGATGACCAGAGCCAAATGTGGACAAGCTTCCCGAGTCAGAGAAGGCAAAAGTTCCCATCATGACACTTCCAAGTTGTTTTCACTCTCATGGAGGAATGGATGGGATACACCAGTCCTCCAACTCCTTTATGTCCACATGCCTTGGGTGAAAATTGTTGGCCTGCTTTCCTTTTCCTCCATGTGGTCATGACTGGATGGTTGAGGAGATTGACTCCATTGGATATTTTCCTTCATTCTCACATCCTCTCGTTTGTGTGATAGTTTGAGTCCTCAATGTCCAGGAATTTCCAAGGTTGAGTTGCTGGATTTGAGGCTCTGATAGGTCATTTTACTTCAAATTATCGCTCATTACTTTTTAAGCAGCTTGGGAACATCCAGTATCTGGCATTTGATGAATCCTTTTTGCAGTTGTTGCAGTAATGTTTCCTTCCAAGTCAAGCAGCTCTTCCATCTTAGTTATTCTTCCTGCTCCTCCAAGCAGACCTTTATTTAAAAATGCAGCATGAGAAATGCATGCAGCATTGCTGCATTTTACACTTTTGCCCATTGGTTGTCAACATTTGAAACACCATAATGTGCATCACCTTCATTGTTTGAAACCCAGTTGCACCTCAAACGCATTCCTCGTTGAACACTTTTGCTTTCAAACAATTTTCAGGTTTTTTTTTGTTTTAATTGGGGGAAATGAAACCCAACAAACTTTCACATACGCATGCAGCATCATTGCACAAACAAACCAGCTCCGTCACCATTTTCTTTTTAACAATTTGTTTGACATGAAACCTTGGCTGCCATCTCTTATGCTGGCTGCTAGGTTCAGCTGAGCCTTTCACATTTAGCCACAGACCTCTCAGCAGTCAGTTGACTGTTTTTTCAGTGTTTATTCCCACACCATCAGCGATGGACACACCAGAGTCAATAGGGACATTAGACATAGCGCTGCATGCCTCCATGATAACCAGGAATTAAAAGTTCAGTGTCAGTCAGTCAAAAAGTCCTGTAACTTGCTACAGCAACCAATGCATTGGATTAACAACTACCCTTCAAAATACAAGTGCATATGATTTTTATTTGTATTGTGTGATGCTACACGCAATTATACCTCCTTGCTTTGGACGCCATGCATGATTTTCCAGTCCAGCACTACTCCAACATGACTCCACACTCCAACTCCAAAGCCCAGCATAGGAGGAGAAGTGAAAGATGTAAATCAAAATGCTGTGACCATTGAAATACAGATATAGCAGATCGACTCACCTGGATCCAAAGCATTTGGCCTCCACCGCCAGTAGAACCATTCACCTGACTCCAAATCATTGGGCATTGACTGATGTCACCTGAAGAACAGAAAAGGAAGAGAGTCAAATTCTTTACCATTTAAATGTATATCCAGTAGAAACACTCACCTGGCTCCAAACGGTTGGCCATTGGTCTGGTGACACCTGAAGAACAGAAAATAATGCAAGTTAAAATATCACCATTGAAATGCACATCCAGAAGAAACACCCACCTGGCTCCGAAGTATTTGGCCGTGACATGCAGTATAAAAACACACCTGGAGCCTTTCAGCTGATGTCACCTGGAGAAAATAAATCAAGTCAAATATCATTGAAACACACCTCCAGTAGAAACACTCACCTGGCTCCAAACTGTTGGCCATTAGGCCAATGTCACCTGGAGTAAAACATTTTTACAAAGATACTCTCACCATTGAAATGTACTTCTAATTGGAACACTCACCTGGCTCCAAACCGTTTAGCCTTGATGTCCAAGAGAAACATCCATGTGGCTCTAAATCATTGGTCATGAGGCTGATGTCACCTAGAGAACAGAATAAATATTAGTCAATCATTGAAATACACATCCAGTAGAAACACTCACCTGACTCCAAAGCATTTGAGCTCGACATCAAGAACACCAACTCAAAATTGTAGGCCAGTCGGGTGATGACACCTGGAGAACAGAAGGAATCAAGTCAAAATATCACCATGGAAATAAACATCCAGTAGAAACACTCACCTGGCTCTGAAGCATTTAGCCTCCACCTCCAGTTGAAACACTCACCTGGCTCCAAACCGTTTGGCCTTGATGTCCAAGAGAAACATGTGGCTCTAAATAATTGGCCAATAGGCTGATGTCACCTAGAGAACAGAATAAATATTAGTCAATCATTGAAATACACATCCAGTAGAAACACTCACCTGACTCTAAAGCATTTAAGCTCGACAACTCAAAATTGTAGGCCAGTCGGGTGATGACACCTGGAGAACAGAAGCAATCAAGTCAAAATATCACCATGGAAATAAACATCCAGTAGAAACACTCACCTGGCTCCAGACCTCGATTTCTAAGAGAAACACCCACATGGCCATTAGGTTGATGATCTAAAGACTTGGGAGAAACATTTTTTAAAACATTGTCACTGTAGTGACTTAAAAAAAATATCTCACTGAAGTTCACGTTATGACAATATGGATATGAATATATGATACAATACGTTCAAAAATATGCAACCCCAATTCACCTCCTTTCTCCTCTACCACATAGGATAAAATAAAACCTTCCAGTCAAGCCACAAGTGACATTAGCAAAAAGGCATTGCAGGATAGAGTTCCTACAGTCATCAAAATACACATCCAGGAGATGCACTCGCACCTGATGACCTAAGGTTCCAATGCCTTAGGCATCTCTGCACCACACCTGCCTTGATACATGGGATTTGAATCTTGGTTATATTTGGCCATTTTGCCAGCCCATCTGGCGTTACCATGCATTCAATGATAACCTGCATATTCTCCCATTTCAGAACCTCTTGAACAGGACAGAAGTTATTGCTGCCCAAACCAGCCATCTCCAAACCAGTTGAGCAGCCTGGAATGACTGCCTCCCACCCCATGGTTAAAAGGAAGATTTCACTCCAGTAATGTTCACCTTCTGCATTTGATGACCAGAGCCAAATGTGGACAAGCTTCCCGAGTCAGAGAAGGCAAAAGTTCCCATCATGACACTTCCAAGTTGTTTTCACTCTCATGGAGGAATGGATGGGATACACCAGTCCTCCAACTCCTTTATGTCCACATGCCTTGGGTGAAAATTGTTGGCCTGCTTTCCTTTTCCTCCATGTGGTCATGACTGGATGGTTGAGGAGATTGACTCCATTGGATATTTTCCTTCATTCTCACATCCTCTCGTTTGTGTGATAGTTTGAGTCCTCAATGTCCAGGAATTTCCAAGGTTGAGTTGCTGGATTTGAGGCTCTGATAGGTCATTTTACTTCAAATTATCGCTCATTACTTTTTAAGCAGCTTGGGAACATCCAGTATCTGGCATTTGATGAATCCTTTTTGCAGTTGTTGCAGTAATGTTTCCTTCCAAGTCAAGCAGCTCTTCCATCTTAGTTATTCTTCCTGCTCCTCCAAGCAGACCTTTATTTAAAAATGCAGCATGAGAAATGCATGCAGCAGTGCTGCATTTTACACTTTTGCCCATTGGTTGTCAACATTTGAAACACCATAATGTGCATCACCTTCATTGTTTGAAACCCAGTTGCACCTCAAACGCATTCCTCGTTGAACACTTTTGCTTTCAAACAATTTTCAGGTTTTTTTTTGTTTTAATTGGGGGAAATGAAACCCAACAAACTTTCACATACGCATGCAGCATCATTGCACAAACAAACCAGCTCCGTCACCATTTTCTTTTTAACAATTTGTTTGACATGAAACCTTGGCTGCCATCTCTTATGCTGGCTGCTAGGTTCAGCTGAGCCTTTCACATTTAGCCACAGACCTCTCAGCAGTCAGTTGACTGTTTTTTCAGTGTTTATTCCCACACCATCAGCGATGGACACACCAGAGTCAATAGGGACATTAGACATAGCGCTGCATGCCTCCATGATAACCAGGAATTAAAAGTTCAGTGTCAGTCAGTCAAAAAGTCCTGTAACTTGCTACAGCAACCAATGCATTGGATTAACAACTACCCTTCAAAATACAAGTGCATATGATTTTTATTTGTATTGTGTGATGCTACACGCAATTATACCTCCTTGCTTTGGACGCCATGCATGATTTTCCAGTCCAGCACTACTCCAACATGACTCCACACTCCAACTCCAAAGCCCAGCATAGGAGGAGAAGTGAAAGATGTAAATCAAAATGCTGTGACCATTGAAATACAGATATAGCAGATCGACTCACCTGGATCCAAAGCATTTGGCCTCCACCGCCAGTAGAACCATTCACCTGACTCCAAATCATTGGGCATTGACTGATGTCACCTGAAGAACAGAAAAGGAAGAGAGTCAAATTCTTTACCATTTAAATGTATATCCAGTAGAAACACTCACCTGGCTCCAAACGGTTGGCCATTGGTCTGGTGACACCTGAAGAACAGAAAATAATGCAAGTTAAAATATCACCATTGAAATGCACATCCAGAAGAAACACCCACCTGGCTCCGAAGTATTTGGCCGTGACATGCAGTATAAAAACACACCTGGAGCCTTTCAGCTGATGTCACCTGGAGAAAATAAATCAAGTCAAATATCATTGAAACACACCTCCAGTAGAAACACTCACCTGGCTCCAAACTGTTGGCCATTAGGCCAATGTCACCTGGAGAAAAACATTTTTACAAAGATACTCTCACCATTGAAATGTACATCTAATTGGAACACTCACCTGGCTCCAAACCGTTTGGCCTTGATGTCCAAGAGAAACATGTGGCTCTAAATAATTGGCCATTAGGCTGATGTCACCTAGAGAACAGAATAAATGTTTAGTCAATCATTGAAATACACATCCAGTAGAAACACTCACCTGACTCCAAAGCATTTAAGCTCCATGTCTTAAACACCAACTCGAAATTGTTTTCCATTAGCATGGCGACACCTGGAGAACAGAAAAGGAATTGAGTCACAATATCAACATTGAAATGCATATCCAGTAGACCAGGGTTGTCAAACTCAGATCCTCGAGGGCCGAAGCTCTGCACGGTTTCCACGTCTCCCTCCACTGAATGTCCTGAGGCTTCATCACCACATTCAGCACAAAGCCAGATAACGAGCTGCTCATTGCAATCAGCTGTGTGGAAGCAGGGAGACATCCAAACCGTGCAGGGCTGCGGCCCTCGAGGACTGGAGTTCCACACATGTGCAGTAGACACTCACTTGGCTCAAAATCATTGGCTGATGACACCTGAAGAAAAGACTTGAGAAACAGTTTGACAACATTGTCACCGTCGCGACTTCGAACCAACAAAAGTCATGGGCTGAAGTTGGAATTCTGCACCGCTGACTCGTTCCACAGAACACCCCACTTGTGTTCTTTAGTGTACAGGTTTATTTGGATTGTCAAGCAGAGAAGGAACATCTTTGACTGAAGTTTAAATGACAATATGGACATTTTCATATCCAATGATACTATATGATATACGATACATTCAACAAAAATGCAATCCCAAGTCACCCTCCTTCTCTACCTCTGCCACACAGGACAATATAAACCTTCCAATCAACCCACATCAGCAACACCCACGTGACATCAGCAATGAAACATTGCATGATACGGCTCCTACAGTCACCATCAAAATACACATCAAGGAGATGCTGAACTGATGACTGAGAAGGTGGATGAACTTCCTGGGTCTGAGAAGGCAAAAGTTCCCATCATGACACTTCCAAGTTGTTTTCACTCATGGAAGAATGGATGGGATACACCAGTCCTCTAACTCCTTTATGTCCACATGCCTGGGGTGAAAATTGTTGGTCTGCTTTCCTTTTCCTCCATGTGGTCATGACTGGATGGTTGAGGAGATTCACTCCATTGGACATTTTCCTTCATTCTCACATCCTCCGTTTATGATAAGTTGAGTCATCCATGTCCAGGAATTTCCAAGGTTGAGTTGCTGGATTTAAAGGCTCTGATGTGTCATTTTACTTCTTCACATTATAGCTGGTTACTTTAGGAGGCTTGAGAACATTCAGTATCAGGCATTTGACAGATCATTTCACAGTTGTTGCAGCAATTTTTACTTCCAAGTCAAGTGGCTCTTCCTTAGTTATTCTTCCTGCTCCTCCAAAGCATGCCTTTCCTTTAAAAAAAAAAAAAAAAAAAAAAAAAAAAGCAGCACGAGCAATGCCTGCAGCCTTTTCTGCATCTGCTCTTAATGCAACTGAAGAGGTCCTTCATTTAACACTTTTACCCATTGTGGTCAACACCACAATTACGTGCATCACCTCCATTGTTTGAAACCCAGTTGCACCTCAAACATTCTTTTTTGAACACCAGTTTTGCTTTCAAACAACTTTCAGGTTCTCATTATTTAATTGGGGGAAATTAAACCCAACAAACTTTCATGCAAGCATGTGGCATCATTGCAAACCCAAACTAGTCCCGTGACCATTTTCTTTTTAACAATTTGTTGTTTGACATCCCCAATGTTGGCTGCTAGCTTCAGCTTAGCCTTTCACATTTAGCCACAAATCCCTCAGCAGTCAGTTGAATAATTTGTTTTATCATGTGTTTATTCCCACACCATCAGCAATGGACACACCAGAGTCAATAGGTACATTCGACATGGCACTGCATGCCTCCATGGCAACCATGAAGTAAAAGTTCAATGTCAAGTCAGTCAAAAAGGTCCATTCTTCTTCCGGCTCTCAGCGAAGGCGGACGCTTTTTTCTCCTCTCCTCTCCCACTTGCCCTCCCCGCTTGCAGCTTCGTCCTGTACTGTACTGTCCTGTGTCTGATCTATCAAGAGAATATCTTCAGACCCGCATCCGAACCTAACCGGAACCATGGAATTGATCAGCTGGTCTCTCAATGCGATCGACCAAATTTTTACGACACGACGACCGGGCAAAGGAGAGCCCGCATGTCCCGATGGGACGTTTGCAGCCGGATACATGCTGGATTCCTGGGGTTCCTGGAGGCAACTGTGTTTGGCCATTCTTTCCATCGAGGATGTGGAGGACCTCTACATATTGGGATTCATGATAGCAGGTATGCTGCTGATTGGAGCTGGCAGCTTTCTGATCTATCGAAAAGTTGAGAAGACGCGGGCCGCCGCATTGGGAGTGCTGCCTATCGTCAATGAAGGACTGGGCCGAGCTTTGAACACTCAGACTCAGATGTTAAACGAACTCAAGCGTGTGCAGGCCACGATTCTTGAACGTTTACGTGAAATTGGATCGATCTTGGAGGATATTCGAGCTCGGAGGGAAGCTAATCATCATTATTCTGCCACAATTGGAGCAGCAGTGTGAGACCAGAGACACTCAAGGTCGACGGATAAAGCTGACGCGCCTGAACGAAAACAAAGATAATCAAGATTTGGCTCCCAGACACACAGCTGCCAAAGCTGTGTTTTGTCTTCATATCTCCTGGATGCGCATGTGAATCAAGGCTCTGCCCCCACCCCCTCACCCCTTACTACCCCTCCTCCCACCCTCCCTCCCCGGACATTCTTGCCTCTGGAAGCCAGGACATTCACCGCTTTCACTGTGCCCCTACCCCCAACCACCAGCAGAGGCCACTGGAGAGGGCGGCTGCATGCCTGGTGAAGGCGTCGCGCCTGAAAAAACCTTCTCCTAGTGGCGGACTGCAGAACTTCCCTTCATGTATCCCAAATGCTGTCTCGAGAAATGTTGTAACCTGTCTGTGTTGATGCTAAACGTGCCCGAGGTGGTTTTTTTTCCCAATTACAGACTGTGCTCCTCAGAACAGTCTTTAATCTACCTTTTTCCCTCCTCTCCTCACCTCATGTGTCCTTCTTTCCCCAAAACTTTCTATGTGAATGCAATTTCGTTGTACCTGTACCTGTACAATGACAACAAAGTAACAATCAATCAATCAATCAATCAATCAGTAACTTGCTACAGCAACCAATGCATTGGATTAACTATTCTTCATAATAGTGCATATGATTTTTATTTAGACATGTATTGTGTGACGCTACATGGAAATCTACCTCCCTGCGTTGGGCGCCATGCATGCAGTGATTTTCAAGTCCAACGCGGCTCCAAGAACACTCCAACAGCTCCACACCAACTACAAAGCCCAGCATAGGATGAGAAGTAAAATATGCAATCCAACATGCTGTCACCATTGAAATACTGATCTAGTAGAAACACTCACCTGGCTCCAAACTGTTTGGCCTTGATGTCCATGAGAAACATCCATGTGGCTCTAAATCATTGGTCATGAGGCTGATGTCACCTAGAGAACAGAACAAATGTTTTCATAGTCATTGAAATAAACATCCAGTAGAAACACTTACCTGACTCCAAAGCATTTAAGCTCGACAACTCGAAATTGTAGGCCATTCGGGCGATGACACCTGGAGAACAGAAGGAATCAAGTCAAAATATCACCATTGAAATAAACATCCAGTACAAACACTCACCTGGCTCCAGACCTCTTGACCTTGATTTCTAAGAGAAACACCCACATGGCCACTAGGTTGATGATCTAAAGACTTAGGAGAAACATTTTTTAAAACATTGTCACTGTAGTGACTTAACAAAAAAACATCTCACTGAAGTTCAAGTTATGACAATATGGATATGAATATATGATACAATATGGATATACAATACGTTCAAAAATATGCAACCCCAATTCCCCTCCCTTCTCTACCACTCTTGAACAGGACAGAAGTTATTGCTGCCCAAACCAGTCATCTCCAAACCAGTTAAAGAGCAGCCTGGAATGACTGCCTCCCACCCCATGGTTAAAAAGGAAGATTTCACTCCAGTGATATTCACCTTCTGCATTTGATGACCAGAGTAAAATGTGGACAAGCTTCCCAGGTCAGAGAAGGCAAAAGTTCCCATGACGTCACTTCCAGGTTGTTTTCGCTCAAGGAAGAATGGATGGGAGACACCAGTCCTCTAACTCCTTTATGTCCACATGCCTGGGGTGAACATTGTTGGTCTGCTTTCCTTTTCCTCCATGTGGTCATGACTGGATGGTTGAGGAGATTGACTCCATTGGATATTTTCCTTCATTCTCACATCCTCCGCTTGTGATAGTTGAGTCCTCCAGGTCCAGGAATTTCTAAGGTTGAGTTGCTGGATTTAAAGGCTCTGATGTGTCATTTTACTTCTTCACATTATAGCTGGTTACTTTAGGAGGCTTGAGAAAATTCAATATCTGGCATTTGACAGATTTCGCAGTTGTTGCAGCAATTTTTACTTCCAAGTGGCTCTTCCTTAGTTATTCTTCCTGCTCCTCCAAAGCATGCCTTTCCTTTAAAAAAAAAAAAAAAGCACGAGCAATGCCTGCAGCCTTTTCTGCATCTGCTCTTAATGCAACTGAAGGTGCTTCATTTAACACTTTTACCCATTGATTGGTCAACACCACTTGAAACACCATGATTACGTGCATCCCCTCCATTGAAACCCAGTTGCACCTCAGAAATATTTGTTGAACACCGTTGCTTTCAAACAATTTTCAGGTTCTCCCTTTTTAATCAGGGGAAACGAAACCCAACAAACTTTCACATACACATGTGGCATCATTGCACAACCCAACCAGCTCCGTCACCATTTTTTAGACAATTTCTTGTTTGACATGAAACCTTGGATGCCATCCCCTATGCTGGCTGCTAGGTTAGGGTTAGCCTTGGACAGTTTTCAGCCCATCACATTTAGCCACAAACCTTCAGCAGTCAGTTGAATCATTAGTTCTTTCAGTATTTATTCCCACAACGTCACCACAGTCAGCAGCAGACACCAGAGTCAATTGGGACACCAATCATAGTGCTGCATGCGTCCATGGTACCCGGAGGTAAAAGTTCTGTATCGAAAAGATCTGCAGCTTGCTACAGCAACCAATGCATTGGATAAACAATTATCCTTCAAAATACAAGTGCATATGATTTTTGGATATGTATTGTGTGCAATTCTACCTCATTACGTTGGGCGCCATGCATGCAGTGATTTTCCAGTCCAACACGGCTCTACACTTCAACTCCAAAGCCAATCATAGAAGGAGAAGTGAAAGATGTAAAACATGCTGTGACCATTGAAATACACTTGTAGTAGAAACACTCACCTGACTCCAAATCACTGGCCACTCGGCTGACGTCACCTGGAGAACAGAAAAGGTTTAAGGTCAAAATATTTACAGATGAAATATATATCCAGTAGAAACACTCACCTGGCAAAAATCTGCCTTGCCAGACTGGAACCGTCTCTCCCTCACTTGGAGACATGCAGGTGTTTGGAATCTGAAAAGTCAACAAATTATACATTTTAAATATTTATCAAATCAAAAACTAAGCTGAACCACTTCAGATCATACATGATAACATCAGACTTTGAACCATTTTATGTTTTGCAATTGAACTCACCAATTAAGACACCAAACAAATGCTGCCTCAGCTGCTCTCACTCAGGTGTGTCTCAGTGCAGGAAGAATGGCTGAGGTGAGCCAACCTCTCCTTTTTATAGACTCCGCCCCTCTTCCTGAAGACTTCCTTTCACCACCCTTTCACATCAGACTTCCTACTACTCACATTTGTCTGTGGTTAAAATACCTGAATGACCTCAGGCACAAACTACAAACCTTTGTCTGTGGTTAAATTACCTGACACAACAAACCTTTGTCCACGAATCCCCCGCCTTTCCTCTTTCCGCTCCCCGCCACACACCGGTCTGCGCGCACAAGTTTGAATCCACCCACGGAGTCCACAGCGTCCGGCGTCTGTCCACTTAGCCATGTCTCTGTGAAGCACATGAGTCCGCACTCCCGGTAAGCCCTTTGGTGGCAGGTCAGCGCGACCAGCTCCTCCATCTTGTTGGAGATGGAGCGTACGTTACCCATGACGAGACCGGGGAAAAACGGCCTCCTCCCCTTCGTACGTCCACCTCTGCAGCCCCTGCGCTTTCTCCGGAGCTCCGCGGAAAAGGGGATAACAGGCTTCTCCGCGTGGAGGTGAGCAGCGTCTGAGTCCAAACAGCTGATCCCGTGTGTAAACAAAGGGATCCCGTGCGCCACTGTGGGGGTTCCCCGCCGCGGATTCACAAAGAGCCAAAAACAGTAGGAATCCGAGCACAAGTGCGACAATAGTACGCTCCCCATTTGCCCAATTGCACACCGTTCTGCCAACTTTAAAATAAAATGTAAAAGCACGTCTAGAAATAATAGAAAGTAACAAAAGAAGTAAGAGAGTGTCGGGAGCCGAAGGAACTAGCGGCTGAGCGGTCAGCGCCATCTTGAAACCCTGTCCAGTATTGAAGGGCCTGTTTCTCCATGTCCAGTACCGAAGGGCCTGTTCCTCCATGTCCAGCACTGAAGGGCCTGTTCTTGCTCCTCCATGTCCAGTACTGAAGGGCCTGTTCCTGCTCCTCCATGTCCAGCACTGAAGGGCCTGTTCCTCCATGTCCAGTACCGAAGGGCCTGTTCCTGTTCCACCATGTCCAGTATTGAAGGGCCTGTTCCTGCTCCTCCATGTCCAGTACTGAAGGGCCTGTTCCTGCTCCTCCATGTCCAGTACTGAAGGGCCTGTTCCTGCTCCTCCATGTCCAGTACTGAAGGGCCTGTTCCTGCTCCCTCATGTCCAGTACTGAAGGGCCTGTTTCTCCATGTCCAGTACTGTAGGGCCTGTTCCTCCATGTCCAGTACTGAAGGGCCTGTTCCTGCTCCTCCATGTCCAGTACTGACGGGCCTGTTTCTCCATGTCCAGAACTGAAGGGCCTGTACCTCCATGTCCAGTATTGAAGGGCCTGTTCCTGCTCCTCCATGTCCAGTACTGAAGGGCCTGTTCCTGCTCCCTCATGTCCAGTACTGAAGGGCCTGTTTCTCCATGTCCAGTACTGAAGGGCCTGTTTCTCCATGTCCAGTACCGAAGGGCCTGTTCCTGTTCCACCATGTCCAGTATTGAAGGGCCTGTTTCTCCATGTCCAGTACTGAAGGGCCTGTTCCGGCCCCCTCATGTCCACTACTTAAGGGCCTGTTCCTGTTCCTCCATGTGCAGGATTGAAAGGCCTGTTCCTCCATGTGCAGTACTGAAGAGCCTGCTCCTCCATGTCCAGTATTGAAGGGTCTGTTTCTCCATGTCCACTACTTAAGGGCCTGTTCCTGCTTCTCCATGTCCAGTACTGAAGGGCCTGTTCCTCCATGTCCAGTATCGAATGGCCTGCTCCTGCTCTCTCGTGTCCAGTATTGAAGGGCCTGTTTGTCCATGTCCAGTACTGAAGGGCCTGTTCCTGCTCCTCCATGTCCAGGACTGAAGGGCCTGTTCCTGTTCCTACATGTCCAGTACTGAAGGGCCTGTTACTGTTCCTACATGTCCAGTACTGAAGGGCCTGTTACTGCTCCCTAATGTCCATTACTGAAGGGCCTGTTTCTCCATGTCCAGGACTAAAGGGCCTGTTCCTGTTCCTCCATCTCCAGTACTGAAGGGCCTGTTCCTGCTCCTCCATGTCCAGTACTGACGGGCCTGTTCCTGCTCCTCCATGTCCAGCACTGAAGGACCTGTTCCTCCATGTCCAGTACTGAAGGGCCTGTTCCTGCTCCTCCATGTCCAGTACTGACGGGCCTGTTCCTGCTCCTCCATGTCCAGTACTGAAGGGCCTGTTCCTCCATGTCCAGTACTGAAGGGCCTGTTCCTGCTCCTCCATGTCCAGTATTGAAGGGCCTGTTCCTGCTCCTCCATGTCCAGTACTGAAGGGCCTGTTCCTGCTCCTCCATGTCCAGTACTGAAGGGCCTGTTCCTCCATGTCCAGTACTGAAGGGCCTGTTCCTGCTCCTCCATGTCCAGTACTGACGGGCCTGTTTCTCCATGTCCAGTACTGAAGGGCCTGTTCCTCCATGTCCAGTATTGAAGGGCCCGTTCCTGCTCCTCCATGTCCAGTACTTAAGGGCCTGTTCCTGCTCCCTCATGTCCAGTGCTGAAGGGCCTGTTTCTCCATGACCAGTACTGAAGGGCCTGTTTCTCCATGTCCAGTACCGAAGGGCCTGTTCCTGTTCCACCATGTCCAGTATTGAAGGGCCTGTTTCTCCATGTCCAGTACTGAAGGGCCTCTTCCTCCATGTCCAGTATTGAAGGGCCTGTTTCTCCATATCCAGTACTGAAGGGCCTGTTTCTCCATGTCCAGTACCGAAGGGCCTTTGTCCACGAATCCCCCGCCTTTCCTCTTTCCGCTCCCCGCCACACACCGGTCTGCGCGCACAAGTTTGAATCCACCCACGGAGTCCACAGCGTCCGGCGTCTGTCCACTTAGCCATGTCTCTGTGAAGCACATGAGTCCGCACTCCCGGTAAGCCCTTTGGTGGCAGGTCAGCGCGACCAGCTCCTCCATCTTGTTGGAGATGGAGCGTACGTTACCCATGACGAGACCGGGGAAAAACGGCCTCCTCCCCTTCGTACGTCCACCTCTGCAGCCCCTGCGCTTTCTCCGGAGCTCCGCGGAAAAGGGGATAACAGGCTTCTCCGCGTGGAGGTGAGCAGCGTCTGAGTCCAAACAGCTGATCCCGTGTGTAAACAAAGGGATCCCGTGCGCCACTGTGGGGGTTCCCCGCCGCGGATTCACAAAGAGCCAAAAACAGTAGGAATCCGAGCACAAGTGCGACAATAGTACGCTCCCCATTTGCCCAATTGCACACCGTTCTGCCAACTTTAAAATAAAATGTAAAAGCACGTCTAGAAATAATAGAAAGTAACAAAAGAAGTAATAGAGTGTCGGGAGCCGAAGGAACTAGCGGCTGAGCGGTCAGCGCCATCTTGAAACCCTGTCCAGTATTGAAGGGCCTGTTTCTCCATGTCCAGTACCGAAGGGCCTGTTCCTCCATGTCCAGCACTGAAGGGCCTGTTCTTGCTCCTCCATGTCCAGTACTGAAGGGCCTGTTCCTGCTCCTCCATGTCCAGCACTGAAGGGCCTGTTCCTCCATGTCCAGTACCGAAGGGCCTGTTCCTGTTCCACCATGTCCAGTATTGAAGGGCCTGTTCCTGCTCCTCCATGTCCAGTACTGAAGGGCCTGTTCCTGCTCCTCCATGTCCAGTACTGAAGGGCCTGTTCCTGCTCCTCCATGTCCAGTACTGAAGGGCCTGTTCCTGCTCCCTCATGTCCAGTACTGAAGGGCCTGTTTCTCCATGTCCAGTACTGTAGGGCCTGTTCCTCCATGTCCAGTACTGAAGGGCCTGTTCCTGCTCCTCCATGTCCAGTACTGACGGGCCTGTTTCTCCATGTCCAGAACTGAAGGGCCTGTACCTCCATGTCCAGTATTGAAGGGCCTGTTCCTGCTCCTCCATGTCCAGTACTGAAGGGCCTGTTCCTGCTCCCTCATGTCCAGTACTGAAGGGCCTGTTTCTCCATGTCCAGTACTGAAGGGCCTGTTTCTCCATGTCCAGTACCGAAGGGCCTGTTCCTGTTCCACCATGTCCAGTATTGAAGGGCCTGTTTCTCCATGTCCAGTACTGAAGGGCCTGTTCCAGCCCCCTCATGTCCACTACTTAAGGGCCTGTTCCTGTTCCTCCATGTGCAGGATTGAAAGGCCTGTTCCTCCATGTGCAGTACTGAAGAGCCTGCTCCTCCATGTCCAGTATTGAAGGGTCTGTTTCTCCATGTCCACTACTTAAGGGCCTGTTCCTGCTTCTCCATGTCCAGTACTGAAGGGCCTGTTCCTCCATGTCCAGTATCGAATGGCCTGCTCCTGCTCTCTCGTGTCCAGTATTGAAGGGCCTGTTTGTCCATGTCCAGTACTGAAGGGCCTGTTCCTGTTCCTCCATGTCCAGTACTGAAGGGCCTGTTCCTGCTCCTCCATGTCCAGGACTGAAGGGCCTGTTCCTGTTCCTACATGTCCAGTACTGAAGGGCCTGTTACTGTTCCTACATGTCCAGTACTGAAGGGCCTGTTACTGCTCCCTAATGTCCATTACTGAAGGGCCTGTTTCTCCATGTCCAGGACTAAAGGGCCTGTTCCTGTTCCTCCATCTCCAGTACTGAAGGGCCTGTTCCTGCTCCTCCATGTCCAGTACTGAAGGGCCTGTTCCTGCTCCCTCATGTCCAGTACTAAAGGGCCTGTTCCTCCATGTGCAGTACTGAAGGGCCTGTTCCTGCTTCTCCATGTCCAGTACTGATGGGCCTGTTCCTGCTCCCTCATGTCCAGTACTAAAGGGCCTGTTCCTCCATGTCCAGTACTAAGGGGCCTGTTCCTGTTTCTGCATGTCCAGTACTGAAGGTCCTGTTCCTCAATGTCCAGTACTGAAGGACCTGTTCCTCCATGTCCAGTACTAAAGGGCCTGTTCCTATTCCTCCATGTCCAATACTGAATGGCCTGTTCCTGTTTCTCCATGTCCAGTACTAAAGGGCCTGTTCCTCCATGTCCAGTACAAAGGGACCTGCTCCTGCTCCTCCATGTCCAGTACTAAAGGGCCTGTTCCTCTATGTCAAGTACTGAAAGGCCTGTTCCTCCATGTCCAGTACTAAAGAGCCTGTTCCTCCCTGTACAGTACTGAAGGGCCTGTTCCTCCATGTACAGTATTGAAGGGCCTGTTCCTGCTCTTCTATTTCCAGTACTAAAGGGCCTGTTCCTCCATGTCCAGTACTAAAGGGCCTGCTCCTCCATGTCTAGTACTAAAGGGCCTGTTCGTCCATGTCCAGTATTGAAGTGCCTGTTCCTCCATGTCCAGTACTGAAGGGCCCTTTCCTGCTCCTCCATGTCCAGTACTGAAGGGCCTGTTCCTCCATGTCCAGTACTTAAGGACCTGTTCCTCCATGTCCAGTACTGAAGGGCCTGTTCCTGCTCCTCCATGTCCAGTACTGAAGGACCTGTTCCTCCATGTCCAGTACTGAAGGGCCTGTTCCTGCTCCTCCATGTCCAGTACTGACGGGCCTGTTCCTGCTCCTCCATGTCCAAGCACTGAAGGACCTGTTCCTCCATGTCCAGTACTGAAGGGCCTGTTCCTGCTCCTCCATGTCCAGTACTGACGGGCCTGTTCCTGCTCCTCCATGTCCAGTACTGAAGGGCCTGTTCCTCCATGTCCAGTACTGAAGGGCCTGTTCCTGCTCCTCCATGTCCAGTATTGAAGGGCCTGTTCCTGCTCCTCCATGTCCAGTACTGAAGGGCCTGTTCCTGCTCCTCCATGTCCAGTACTGAAGGGCCTGTTCTTGTTCCTCCATGTCCAGTACTGAAGGGCCTGTTTGTCCATGTCCAGTACTGAAGGGCCTGTTCCTGCTCCTCCATGTCCAGTACTGAAGGGCCTGTTCCTGCTCCTCCATGTCCAGTACTGAAGGGCCTGTTCTTGTTCCTCCATGTCCAGTACTGAAGGGCCTGTTTGTCCATGTCCAGTACTGAAGGGCCTGTTCCTGCTCCTTCATGTCCAGTACTGAAGGGCCTGTTCCTGTTCCTACATGTCCAGTACTGAAGGGCCTGTTCCTGCTCCTCCATGTGCAGTACTGAAGGGCCTGTTCCTGCTTCTCCATGTCCCGAACTGAAGGGCCTGTTCCTGTTCCTCCATGTCCAGTACTAAGGGGCCTGTTCCTGCTCCTCCATGTCCAATACTGAAAGGTCTGTTCCAGTTTCTGCATGTCCAGTACTGAAGGTCCTGTTCCTCAATGTCCAGTACTGAAGGGCCTGTTCCTGTTTCTCCATGTCCAGTATTGAAGGGCTTGTTCCTCCATGTCCAGTACTGAAGGTCCTGTTCCTCCATGTGCAGTACTGAAGGGCCTGTTCCTCCATGTCCAGTACTAAAGGGCCCGTTCCTGCTCCTCCATGTCCAGTACTAAAGGGCCCGTTCCTGTTTCTCCATGTCCAGTACTAAAGGGCCTGTTCCTCCATGTACAGTACAAAGGGACCTGTTCCTGCTCCTCCATGTCCAGTACTGAAGGTCCTGCTCCCTCATGTCCAGTACTAAAGGCCCTGTTCCTCTATGTCAAGTACTGAAAGGCCTGTTCCTCCATGTCCAGTACTAAATAGCCTGTTCCTCCCTGTACAGTACTGAAGGGCCTGTTCCTCCATGTACAGTATTGAAGGGCCTGTTCCTGCTCTTCTATTTCCAGTACTAAAGGGCCTGTTCCTCCATGTCCAGTACTAAAGGGCCTGCTCCTCCATGTCTAGTACTAAAGGGCCTGCTCATCCATGTCCAGTACTAAAGGGCCTGTTCCTGCTCCTCCATGTCCAGTACTTAAGGACCTGTTCCTCCATGTCCAGTATTGAATGCCATTTTCTCCATGTCCAGTACTGAAGGGCCTGTTCCTGCTCACTCATGTCCACTTCTAAGGGGCCTGTTCTTGCTCCTCCATGTCCAGATCTGAAGGTCCTGTTCCTCCATGTCCAGTACTAAAGGTCCTGTTCCTCCATGTCCAGTACTGAAGGGCCTGTTTGTCCATGTCCAGTACTGAAGGGCCTGTTTGTCCATGTCCAGAACTGAAGGGCCTGTTCCTGCTCCCTCACGTCCACTACTTAAGGGCCTGTTCCTGCTCCTCCATTTCCAGTACTGAAGGGCCTGTTTCTCCATGTCCAGTACTGAAGGGCCTCTTCCTCCATGTCCAGTATTGAAGGGCCTGTTTCTCCATATCCAGTACTGAAGGGCCTGTTTCTCCATGTCCAGTACCGAAGGGCCTGTTCCTCCATGTCCAGTACTAAAGGGCCTGTTCCTGTTCCTACATGTCCAGTACTAAAGGGCCTGTTCCACCATGTGCAGTACTGAAGGGCATGTTCCTGCTCCTCCATGTCCAGTACTGAAGTACCTGTTCCTGCTCCTCCATGTCAAGTACTGAAGGGCCTATTCCTGCTCCTCCATGTCCAGTACTGAAGGGCCTGTTCCTCCATGTCCAGTACTGAAGGTCCTGTTCCTGCTCCCTCATGTCCACTACTTAAGGGACTTTTCCTGCTCCTCCATGTCCAGTACTGAAGGGCCTGTTCCTCCATGTGCAGTACTGAAGGGCCTGTTCCTCCATGTCCAGTACTAAAGGGCCCGTTCCTGCTCCTCCATGTCCAGTACTAAAGGGCCCATTCCTGTTTCTCCATGTCCAGTACTAAAGGGCCTGTTCCTCCATGTACAGTACAAAGGGACCTGTTCCTGCTCCTCCATGTCCAGTACTGAAGGTCCTGCTCCCTCATGTCCAGTACTAAAGGCCCTGTTCCTCTATGTCAAGTACTGAAAGGCCTGTTCCTCCATGTCCAGTACTAAAGAGCCTGTTCCTCCCTGTACAGTACTGAAGGGCCTGTTCCTCCATGTACAGTATTGAAGGGCCTGTTCCTGCTCTTCTATTTCCAGTACTAAAGGGCCTGTTCCTCCATGTCCAGTACTAAAGGGCCTGCTCCTCCATGTCTAGTACTAAAGGGCCTGCTCCTCCATGTCCAGTACTAAAGGGCCTGTTCCTGCTCCTCCATGTCCAGTACTTAAGGACCTGTTCCTCCATGTCCAGTATTGAATGCCATTTTCTCCATGTCCAGTACTGAAGGGCCTGTTCCTGCTCACTCATGTCCACTTCTAAGGGGCCTGTTCTTGCTCCTCCATGTCCAGTTCTGAAAGTCCTGTTCCTCCATGTCCAGTACTAAAGGTCCTGTTCCTCCATGTCCAGTACTGAAGGGCCTGTTTGTCCATGTCCAGTACTGAAGGGCCTGTTTGTCCATGTCCAGAACTGAAGGGCCTGTTCCTGCTCCCTCACGTCCACTACTTAAGGGCCTGTTCCTGCTCCTCCATTTCCAGTACTGAAGGGCCTGTTTCTCCATGTCCAGTACTGAAGGGCCTCTTCCTCCATGTCCAGTATTGAAGGGCCTGTTTCTCCATATCCAGTACTGAAGGGCCTGTTTCTCCATGTCCAGTACCGAAGGGCCTGTTCCTCCATGTCCAGTACTAAAGGGCCTGTTCCTTTTCCTACATGTCCAGTACTAAAGGGCCTGTTCCTCCATGTGCAGTACTGAAGGGCATGTTCCTACTCCTCCATGTCCAGTACTGAAGGGCCTGTTCCTGTTTCTCCATGTCCAGTACTGAAGGGCCTGTTCCTGCTCCTCCATGTCCAGTACTGAAGGGCCTGTTCCTGCTCCTCCATGTCCAGTATTGAAGGGCCTGTTCCTGCTCCTCCATGTCCAGTACTGACGGGCCTGTTTCTCCATGTCCAGTACTGAAGGGCCTGTTCCTCCATGTCCAGCACTGAAGGGCCTGTTCCTGCTCCTCCATGTCCAGTACTGAAGGGCCTGTTCCTGTTCCCTCATGTCCTGTACTGAAGGGCCTGTTTCTCCATGTCCAGTACTGAAGGGCCTGTTCCTGCTCCTCCATGTCCAGTATTGAAGGGTCTGTTTCTCCATGTCCACTACTTAAGGGCCTGTTCCTGCTTCTCCATGTCCAGTACTGAAGGGCCTGTTCCTCCATGTCCAGTATCGAATGGCCTGCTCCTGCTCTCTCGTGTCCAGTATTGAAGGGCCTGTTTGTCCATGTCCAGTACTGAAGGGCCTGTTCCTGCTCCTCCATGTCCAGGACTGAAGGGCCTGTTCCTGTTCCTACATGTCCAGTACTGAAGGGCCTGTTACTGTTCCTACATGTCCAGTACTGAAGGGCCTGTTACTGCTCCCTAATGTCCATTACTGAAGGGCCTGTTTCTCCATGTCCAGGACTAAAGGGCCTGTTCCTGTTCCTCCATCTCCAGTACTGAAGGGCCTGTTCCTGCTCCTCCATGTCCAGTACTGAAGGGCCTGTTCCTGCTCCCTCATGTCCAGTACTAAAGGGCCTGTTCCTCCATGTGCAGTACTGAAGGGCCTGTTCCTGCTTCTCCATGTCCAGTACTGATGGGCCTGTTCCTGCTCCCTCATGTCCAGTACTAAAGGGCCTGTTCCTCCATGTCCAGTACTAAGGGGCCTGTTCCTGTTTCTGCATGTCCAGTACTGAAGGTCCTGTTCCTCAATGTCCAGTACTGAAGGACCTGTTCCTCCATGTCCAGTACTAAAGGGCCTGTTCCTATTCCTCCATGTCCAATACTGAATGGCCTGTTCCTCCATGTCCAGTATTGAATGCCATTTTCTCCATGTCCAGTACTGAAGGGCCTGTTCCTGCTCACTCATGTCCACTTCTAAGGGGCCTGTTCTTGCTCCTCCATGTCCAGATCTGAAGGTCCTGTTCCTCCATGTCCAGTACTAAAGGTCCTGTTCCTCCATGTCCAGTACTGAAGGGCCTGTTTGTCCATGTCCAGTACTGAAGGGCCTGTTTGTCCATGTCCAGAACTGAAGGGCCTGTTCCTGCTCCCTCACGTCCACTACTTAAGGGCCTGTTCCTGCTCCTCCATTTCCAGTACTGAAGGGCCTGTTTCTCCATGTCCAGTACTGAAGGGCCTCTTCCTCCATGTCCAGTATTGAAGGGCCTGTTTCTCCATATCCAGTACTGAAGGGCCTGTTTCTCCATGTCCAGTACCGAAGGGCCTGTTCCTCCATGTCCAGTACTAAAGGGCCTGTTCCTGTTCCTACATGTCCAGTACTAAAGGGCCTGTTCCACCATGTGCAGTACTGAAGGGCATGTTCCTGCTCCTCCATGTCCAGTACTGAAGTACCTGTTCCTGCTCCTCCATGTCAAGTACTGAAGGGCCTATTCCTGCTCCTCCATGTCCAGTACTGAAGGGCCTGTTCCTCCATGTCCAGTACTGAAGGTCCTGTTCCTGCTCCCTCATGTCCACTACTTAAGGGACTTTTCCTGCTCCTCCATGTCCAGTACTGAAGGGCCTGTTCCTCCATGTGCAGTACTGAAGGGCCTGTTCCTCCATGTCCAGTACTAAAGGGCCCGTTCCTGCTCCTCCATGTCCAGTACTAAAGGGCCCATTCCTGTTTCTCCATGTCCAGTACTAAAGGGCCTGTTCCTCCATGTACAGTACAAAGGGACCTGTTCCTGCTCCTCCATGTCCAGTACTGAAGGTCCTGCTCCCTCATGTCCAGTACTAAAGGCCCTGTTCCTCTATGTCAAGTACTGAAAGGCCTGTTCCTCCATGTCCAGTACTAAAGAGCCTGTTCCTCCCTGTACAGTACTGAAGGGCCTGTTCCTCCATGTACAGTATTGAAGGGCCTGTTCCTGCTCTTCTATTTCCAGTACTAAAGGGCCTGTTCCTCCATGTCCAGTACTAAAGGGCCTGCTCCTCCATGTCTAGTACTAAAGGGCCTGCTCCTCCATGTCCAGTACTAAAGGGCCTGTTCCTGCTCCTCCATGTCCAGTACTTAAGGACCTGTTCCTCCATGTCCAGTATTGAATGCCATTTTCTCCATGTCCAGTACTGAAGGGCCTGTTCCTGCTCACTCATGTCCACTTCTAAGGGGCCTGTTCTTGCTCCTCCATGTCCAGTTCTGAAAGTCCTGTTCCTCCATGTCCAGTACTAAAGGTCCTGTTCCTCCATGTCCAGTACTGAAGGGCCTGTTTGTCCATGTCCAGTACTGAAGGGCCTGTTTGTCCATGTCCAGAACTGAAGGGCCTGTTCCTGCTCCCTCACGTCCACTACTTAAGGGCCTGTTCCTGCTCCTCCATTTCCAGTACTGAAGGGCCTGTTTCTCCATGTCCAGTACTGAAGGGCCTCTTCCTCCATGTCCAGTATTGAAGGGCCTGTTTCTCCATATCCAGTACTGAAGGGCCTGTTTCTCCATGTCCAGTACCGAAGGGCCTGTTCCTCCATGTCCAGTACTAAAGGGCCTGTTCCTTTTCCTACATGTCCAGTACTAAAGGGCCTGTTCCTCCATGTGCAGTACTGAAGGGCATGTTCCTACTCCTCCATGTCCAGTACTGAAGGGCCTGTTCCTGCTCCTCCATGTCCAGTATTGAAGGGCCTGTTCCTGCTCCTCCATGTCCAGTACTGACGGGCCTGTTTCTCCATGTCCAGTACTGAAGGGCCTGTTCCTCCATGTCCAGCACTGAAGGGCCTGTTCCTGCTCCTCCATGTCCAGTACTGAAGGGCCTGTTCCTGTTCCCTCATGTCCTGTACTGAAGGGCCTGTTTCTCCATGTCCAGTACTGAAGGGCCTGTTCCTGCTCCTCCATGCCCAATATTGATGGGCCTGTTTCTCCATGTCCAGTACTGAAGGGCCTGTTCCTGCTCACTCATGTCCACTTCTAAGGGGCCTGTTCTTGCTCCTCCATGTCCAGTTCTGAAAGTCCTGTTCCTCCATGTCCAGTACTAAAGGTCCTGTTCCTCCATGTCCAGTACTGAAGGGCCTGTTTGTCCATGTCCAGTACTGAAGGGCCTGTTTGTCCATGTCCAGAACTGAAGGGCCTGTTCCTGCTCCCTCACGTCCACTACTTAAGGGCCTGTTCCTGCTCCTCCATTTCCAGTACTGAAGGGCCTGTTTCTCCATGTCCAGTACTGAAGGGCCTCTTCCTCCATGTCCAGTATTGAAGGGCCTGTTTCTCCATATCCAGTACTGAAGGGCCTGTTTCTCCATGTCCAGTACCGAAGGGCCTGTTCCTCCATGTCCAGTACTAAAGGGCCTGTTCCTTTTCCTACATGTCCAGTACTAAAGGGCCTGTTCCTCCATGTGCAGTACTGAAGGGCATGTTCCTACTCCTCCATGTCCAGTACTGAAGGGCCTGTTCCTGCTCCTCCATGTCCAGTATTGAAGGGCCTGTTCCTGCTCCTCCATGTCCAGTACTGACGGGCCTGTTTCTCCATGTCCAGTACTGAAGGGCCTGTTCCTCCATGTCCAGCACTGAAGGGCCTGTTCCTGCTCCTCCATGTCCAGTACTGAAGGGCCTGTTCCTGTTCCCTCATGTCCTGTACTGAAGGGCCTGTTTCTCCATGTCCAGTACTGAAGGGCCTGTTCCTGCTCCTCCATGCCCAATATTGATGGGCCTGTTTCTCCATGTCCAGTACTGAAGGGCCTGTTCCTGTTTCTCCATGTCCAGCACTGAAGGGCCTGTTCCTGCTCCTCCATGTCCACTACTGAAGGGCCTGTTCCTGCTCCTCCATGTCCAGTACTGAAGGGCCTGTTCCTGCTTCTCCATGTCCAGTGCTGAAGTACCTGTTCCTGCTCCTCCATGTCAAGTACTGAAGGGCCTATTCCTGCTCCTCCATGTCCAGTACTGAAGGGCCTGTTCCTCCATGTCCAGTACTGAAGGGCCTGTTCCTGCTTCTCCATGTCCAGTACTGAAGTACCTGTTCCTGCTCCTCCATGTCAAGTACTGAAGGGCCTATTCCTGCTCCTCCATGTCCAGTACTGAAGGGCCTGTTCCTCCATGTCCAGTACTGAAGGGCCTGTTCCTGCTCCTCCATGTCCAGTACTGACGGGCCTGTTTCTCCATGTCCAGCACTGAAGGGCCTGTTCCTCCATGTCCAGCACTGAAGGGCCTGTTCCTGTTCCTCCATGTCCAGTACTGAAGGGCCTGTTCCTGCTCCTCCATGTCCAGTACTGAAGGGCCTGTTCCTCCATGTCCAGCACTGAAGGTCCTGTTCCTGCTCCTCCATGTCCAGTACTGAAGGGCCTGTTCCTGCTCCTCCATGTCCAGTACTGAAGGGCCTGTTCCTCCATGTGCAGTACTGAAGGGCCTGTTCCTCCATGTCCAGTACTAAAGGGCCCGTTCCTGCTCCTCCATGTCCAGTACTAAAGGGCCCATTCCTGTTTCTCCATGTCCAGTACTAAAGGGCCTGTTCCTCCATGTACAGTACAAAGGGACCTGTTCCTGCTCCTCCATGTCCAGTACTGAAGGTCCTGCTCCCTCATGTCCAGTACTAAAGGCCCTGTTCCTCTATGTCAAGTACTGAAAGGCCTGTTCCTCCATGTCCAGTACTAAAGAGCCTGTTCCTCCCTGTACAGTACTGAAGGGCCTGTTCCTCCATGTACAGTATTGAAGGGCCTGTTCCTGCTCTTCTATTTCCAGTACTAAAGGGCCTGTTCCTCCATGTCCAGTACTAAAGGGCCTGCTCCTCCATGTCTAGTACTAAAGGGCCTGCTCCTCCATGTCCAGTACTAAAGGGCCTGTTCCTGCTCCTCCATGTCCAGTACTTAAGGACCTGTTCCTCCATGTCCAGTATTGAATGCCATTTTCTCCATGTCCAGTACTGAAGGGCCTGTTCCTGCTCACTCATGTCCACTTCTAAGGGGCCTGTTCTTGCTCCTCCATGTCCAGTTCTGAAAGTCCTGTTCCTCCATGTCCAGTACTAAAGGTCCTGTTCCTCCATGTCCAGTACTGAAGGGCCTGTTTGTCCATGTCCAGTACTGAAGGGCCTGTTTGTCCATGTCCAGAACTGAAGGGCCTGTTCCTGCTCCCTCACGTCCACTACTTAAGGGCCTGTTCCTGCTCCTCCATTTCCAGTACTGAAGGGCCTGTTTCTCCATGTCCAGTACTGAAGGGCCTCTTCCTCCATGTCCAGTATTGAAGGGCCTGTTTCTCCATATCCAGTACTGAAGGGCCTGTTTCTCCATGTCCAGTACCGAAGGGCCTGTTCCTCCATGTCCAGTACTAAAGGGCCTGTTCCTTTTCCTACATGTCCAGTACTAAAGGGCCTGTTCCTCCATGTGCAGTACTGAAGGGCATGTTCCTACTCCTCCATGTCCAGTACTGAAGGGCCTGTTCCTGTTTCTCCATGTCCAGTACTGAAGGGCCTGTACCTGCTCCTCCATGTCCAGTACTGAAGGGCCTGTTCCTGCTCCTCCATGTCCAGTATTGAAGGGCCTGTTCCTGCTCCTCCATGTCCAGTACTGACGGGCCTGTTTCTCCATGTCCAGTACTGAAGGGCCTGTTCCTCCATGTCCAGCACTGAAGGGCCTGTTCCTGCTCCTCCATGTCCAGTACTGAAGGGCCTGTTCCTGTTCCCTCATGTCCTGTACTGAAGGGCCTGTTTCTCCATGTCCAGTACTGAAGGGCCTGTTCCTGCTCCTCCATGCCCAATATTGATGGGCCTGTTTCTCCATGTCCAGTACTGAAGGGCCTGTTCCTGTTTCTCCATGTCCAGCACTGAAGGGCCTGTTCCTGCTCCTCCATGTCCACTACTGAAGGGCCTGTTCCTGCTCCTCCATGTCCAGTACTGAAGGGCCTGTTCCTGCTTCTCCATGTCCAGTGCTGAAGTACCTGTTCCTGCTCCTCCATGTCAAGTACTGAAGGGCCTATTCCTGCTCCTCCATGTCCAGTACTGAAGGGCCTGTTCCTCCATGTCCAGTACTGAAGGGCCTGTTCCTGCTTCTCCATGTCCAGTACTGAAGTACCTGTTCCTGCTCCTCCATGTCAAGTACTGAAGGGCCTATTCCTGCTCCTCCATGTCCAGTACTGAAGGGCCTGTTCCTCCATGTCCAGTACTGAAGGGCCTGTTCCTGCTCCTCCATGTCCAGTACTGACGGGCCTGTTTCTCCATGTCCAGCACTGAAGGGCCTGTTCCTCCATGTCCAGCACTGAAGGGCCTGTTCCTGTTCCTCCATGTCCAGTACTGAAGGGCCTGTTCCTGCTCCTCCATGTCCAGTACTGAAGGGCCTGTTCCTCCATGTCCAGAACTGAAGGTCCTGTTCCTGCTCCTCCATGTCCAGTACTGAAGGGCCTGTTCCTGCTCCTCCATGTCCAGTACTGAAGGGCCTGTTTCTCCATGTCCAGTACTGAAGGGCATGTTCCTCCATGTCCAGTATTGAAGGGCCAGTTTCTGCTACTCCATGTCCAGTACTGAAGGGCCTGTTTTTCCATGTCCAGTACCGAAGAGCCTGTTCCTCCATGTCCAGTAGTAAAGATCCTGTTCCTCCCTGTACAGTACTGAAGGGCCTGTTCCTCCATGTACAGTATTGAAGGGCCTGTTCCTGCTCTTCTATTTCCAGTACTAAAGGGCCTGTTCCTCCATGTCTAGTACTAAAGGGCCTGTTCGTCCATGTCCAATACTGACGGGCCTGTTTTTTCATGTCCAGTACTGAAGGGCCTGTTCCTGCTCCCTCATGTCCAGTACTAAAGGACCTGTTCCTGCTCCTCCATGTCCAGTCCTAAAGGGCCTGTTCCTGCTTCTCCATGTCCAGCACTGAATAGCCTGTTCCTCCATGTCCAGTATTGAGGCACCCTGTTCCTCCATGTGCAGTACTGAAGGGCCTGTTCCTCCATGTCCAGTACTTAAGGGCCTGTTCCTGCTCCTCCATGTCCAGTCCTAAAGGGCCTGTTCCTGCTTCTCCATGTCCAGTACTGAATAGCCTGTTCCTCCATGTCCAGTATTGAGGCACCCTGTTCCTCCATGTGCAGTACTGAAGGGCCTGTTCCTCCATGTCCAGTACTTAAGGACCTGTTCCTCCATGTCCAGTATTGAATGCCATTTTCTCCATGTCCAGTACTGAAGGGCCTGTTCCTGCTCACTCATGTCCACTTCTTAAGGGCCTGTTCCTGCTCCTCCATGTCCAGTTCTGAAGATCCTGTTCCTCCATGTCCAGTACTGAAGGGCCTGTTTTTCCATGTCCAGTACTGAAGGGCCTATTCCTGCTCCTCCATGTCCAGTACTGAAGGGCCTGTTTGTCCATGTCCAGTACTGAAGGGCCTGTTCCTGCTCCTCCATGTCCAGTACTAAAGGGCATGTTCCTGTTTCTCCATGTTCAATATTGATGGGCCTGTTTCTCCATGTCCAGTACTGAAGGGCCTGTTCCTGCTCCTCCATGTCCAGTACTGAAGGGCCTGTTCCTGCTCCTCCATGTCCAGTACTGAAGGGCCTGTTCTTGCATGTGTAGTACTGAAGGGCCTGTCCCTGTTCCTCCATGTCCAGTACTGAAGTACCTGTTCCTGCTCCTCCATGTCCAGTACTGAAGGGCCTGTTCCTCCATGTCCAGTACTGAAGGGCCTGTTCCTGCTCCTCCATGTCCAGTACTGACGGGCCTGTTTCTCCATGTCCAGCACTGAAGGGCCTGTTCCTCCATGTCCAGCACTGAAGGGCCTGTTCCTGTTCCTCCATGTCCAGTACTGAAGGGCCTGTTCCTGCTCCTCCATGTCCAGTACTGAAGGGCCTGTTCCTCCATGTCCAGCACTGAAGGTCCTGTTCCTGCTCCTCCATGTCCAGTACTGAAGGGCCTGTTCCTCCATGTCCAGCACTGAAGGTCCTGTTCCTGCTCCTCCATGTCCAGTACTGAAGGTCCTGTTCCTGCTCCTCCATGTCCAGTACTGAAGGGCCTGTTCCTGCTCCTCCATGTCCAGTACTGAAGGGCCTGTTCCTCCATGTCCAGTATTGAAGGGCCAGTTTCTGCTACTCCATGTCCAGTACTGAAGGGCCTGTTCCTCCATGTCCAGTAGTAAAGATCCTGTTCCTCCCTGTACAGTACTGAAGGGCCTGTTCCTCCATGTACAGTATTGAAGGGCCTGTTCCTGCTCTTCTATTTCCAGTACTAAAGGGCCTGTTCCTCCATGTCTAGTACTAAAGGGCCTGTTCGTCCATGTCCAGTACTGACGGGCCTGTTTTTTCATGTCCAGTACTGAAGGGCCTGTTCCTGCTCCCTCATGTCCAGTACTAAAGGACCTGTTCCTGCTCCTCCATGTCCAGTCCTAAAGGGCCTGTTCCTGCTTCTCCATGTCCAGTACTGAATAGCCTGTTCCTCCATGTCCAGTATTGAAGCGCCTGTTCCTCCATGTGCAGTACTGAAGGGCCTGTTCCTCCATGTCCAGTACTTAAGGGCCTGTTCCTGCTCCTCCATGTCCAGTACTGAAGGACCTGTTCCTCCATGTCCAGTATTGAATGCCATTTTCTCCATGTCCAGTACTGAAGGGCCTGTTCCTGCTCACTCATGTCCACTTCTTAAGGGCCTGTTCCTGCTCCTCCATGTCCAGTTCTGAAGGTCCTGTTCCTCCATGTCCAGTACTGAAGGGCCTGTTTCTCCATGTCCAGTACTGAAGGGCCTATTCCTGCTCCTCCATGTCCAGTACTGAAGGGCCTGTTTGTCCATGTCCAGTACTGAAGGGCCTGTTCCTGCTCCTCCATGTCCAGTACTAAAGGGCATGTTCCTGTTTCTCCATGTTCAATATTGATGGGCCTGTTTCTCCATGTCCAGTACTGAAGGGCCTGTTCCTGCTCCTCCATGTCCAGTACTGAAGGGCCTGTTCCTGCTCCTCCCTGTCCAATACTGAAGGGCCTGTTCCTGCTCCTCCATGTCCAGTACTGAAGGGCCTGTTCTTTCATGTGTAGTACTGAAGGGCCTGTCCCTGTTCCTCCATGTCCAGTATTGAAGGGCCTGCTCCTCCATGTCCAGTACTGAAGGGCCTGTTCCTGCTCCCTCATGTACAGTACTAAAGGGCCTGTTCCTGCTCCTCCATGTCCAGAACTGAAGGGCCTGTTCCTCCATGTCCAGAACTGAAGGGCCTGTTCCTCCAAATCCAGTATTGAAGGCCATTTTCTCCATGTCCAGTACTGAAGAGCCTGTTTCTCCATGTCCAGTGCTGAAGTGCCTGTTCCTGCTCCCTCATGTCCAGTACTAAAGGGCCTGTTCCTACTCCTCCATTTCCAGTACTAAAGGGCTTGTTCCTGCTCCCTCATGTCCAGTACTGAAGGGCCTGTTCCTGCTCCTCCATGTCAAGTACTGAAGGGCCTGTTCCTGCTCCTCCATGTCCAGTACTGAAGGGCCTGTTCATGCTCCTCCATTTCCAGTATTGAAGGGCCTGTTCCTGCTCCCTCATGTCCAGTACTAAAGGACCTGTTCCTGCTCCTCCATTTCCAGTACTGAAGGTCCTGTTCCTGCTCCTCCATGTCCACTACTGAATGGCCTGTTCCCTCTCCTCCATAACCAATACTGAAGGGCCTGTTTCTCCATGTCCAGTACTGAAGGGCCTGTTCCTGCTCTCTCATTTCCAGTACTGAAGGGCCTGTTCCTGCTCCTCCATGTCAAGTACTGAAGGGCCTGTTCCTGCTCCTCCATGTCCAGTACTGAAGGGCCTGTTCCTGCTCCTCCATTTCCAGAACTGAAGGGCCTGTTCCTGCTCCTCCATGTCCAGTACTGAAGGGCCTGTTCCTGCTCCTCCATGTCCACTACTGAATGGCCTGTTCCCTCTCCTCCATAACCAATAGTGAAGGGCCTGTTTCTCCATGTCCAGTACTGAAGGGCCTGTTCCTGCTCTCTCATTTCCAGTACTGAAGGGCCTGTTCCTGCTCCTCCATGTCAAGTACTGAAGGGCCTGTTCCTGCTCCTCCATGTCCAGTACTGAAGGGCCTGTTCCTGCTCCTCCATTTCCAGTACTGAAGGGCCTGTTCCTGCTCCCTCATGTCCAGTACTAAAGGGCCTGTTCCTGCTCGTCCATTTCCAGTACTGAAGGTCGTGTTCCTGCTCCCTCATGTCCAGCACTGAAGGTCCTGTTCCTGCTCCCTCATGTCCAGAACTGAAGGGCCTGTTCCTGCTCCTCCATGTCCAGCACTGAAGGGCCTGTTCCTGCTCCTCCATAACCAATACTGAAGGGCCTGTTCCTGCTCCTCCATGTCCAGTACTGAAGGGCCTGTTCCTGCTCCTCCATGTCCACTACTGAATGGCCTGTTCCCTCTCCTCCATAACCAATACTGAAGGGCCTGTTTCTCCATGTCCAGTACTGAAGGGCCTGTTCCTGCTCCCTCATGTCCAGTACTAAAAGGCCTGTTCCTGCTCCTCCATGTCCACTACTGAAGGGCCTGTTCCCTCTCCTCCATAACCAGTACTGAAGGGCCTGTTTCTCCATGTCCAGTACTGAAGGGCCTGTTCCTGCTCTCTCATTTCCAGTACTGAAGGGCCTGTTCCTGCTCTCTCATTTCCAGTACTGAAGGGCCTGTTCCTGCTCCCTCATGTCCAGTACTAAAGGGCCTGTTCCTGCTCTTCCATGTCTAGTACTGAAGTGCCTGTTTCTCCATATCCAGTACTGAAGGGCATGTTCTTGCTCCCTCATGTCCAGTACAGAAGGGCCTGTTTCTTCATGTCCAGTACTGAAGGGCCTGTTCCTGCTCCCTCATGTTCAGTACTGAAGGGCCTGTTCCTGCTCTTCCATGTCTAGTACTGAAGTGCCTGTTTCTCCATATCCAGTACTGAAGGGCATGTTCTTGCTCCCTCATGTCCAGTACAGAAGGGCCTGTTTCTTCATGTCCAGTACTGAAGGGCCTGTTCCTGCTCCCTCATGTCCAGTACTAAAGAGCCTGTTCCTCCATGTCCAGTACTAAAGGCCATGTTCCTGTTTCTCCATATCCAGTATTGAAGGGCCTGTTCCTGTTTCTGCATGTCCAGTACTGAAGGGCCTGTTCCTACATGTCCAGTACTGAAGGGCCTGTTTCTCCATGTCCAGTACTGAAGGGCCTGTTACTGCTCCCTCATGTCGAGTACTGAAGGTCCTGCTCCTCCATGTCCAGTACTAAAGGGCCTGTTCCTGCTCCTCCATTTACAGTACTAAAGGGCCTGTTTTTCCATGTCCAATACTAAGGGGCCTGTTCCTGCTCCTCCATGTCCAGTACTGAAGGGCCTGTTCCTGTTTCTGCATGTCCAGTACTGAAGGGCCTGTTCCTGCTGCCTCATGTCCAGTACTGAAGGGCATGTTACTTTTCCTCCATGTCCAATACTAAGGGGCCTGTTCCTGCTCCTCCATGTCCAGTATTGAAGTGCCTGTTCCTCCATGTCCAGTACTGAAGGGCCCTTTCCTGCTCCTCCATGTCCAGTACTGAAGGGCCTGTTCCTCCATGTCCAGTGCTTAAGGACCTGTTCCTCCATGTCCAGTATTGAAGGGTCTGTTCCTGCTCCTCCATGTCCAGCACTGAAGGGCCTGTTCCTCCATGTCCAGTACTTAAGGACCTGTTCCTCCATGTCCAGTATTGAATGCCATTTTTTCCATGTCCAGTACTGAAGGGCCTGTTCCTGCTCACTCATGTCCACTTCTAAGGGGCCTGCTCCTGCTCCTCCATGTCCAGTTCTGAAGGTCCTGTTCCTCCATGTCCAGTACTAAAGGTCCTGTTCCTCCATGTCCAGTACTGAAGGGCCTGTTTGTCCATGTCCAGTACTGAAGGGCCTGTTTGTCCATGTCCAGAACTGAAGGGCCTGTTCCTGCTCCCTCACGTCCACTATTTAAGGGCCTGTTCCTGCTCCTCCATTTCCAGTACTGAAGGGCCTGTTTCTCCATGTCCAGTACTGAAGGGCCTCTTCCTCCATGTCCAGTATTGAAGGGCCTGTTTCTCCATATCCAGTACTGAAGGGCCTGTTTCTCCATGTCCAGTACCGAAGGGCCTGTTCCTCCATGTCCAGTACTAAAGGGCCTGTTCCTGTTCCTACATGTCCAGTACTAAAGGGCCTGTTCCTCCATGTGCAGTACTGAAGGGCATGTTCCTGCTCCTCCATGTCCAGCACTGAAGGGCCTGTTCCTGCTCCTCCATGTCCAGTACTGAAGGGCCTGTTCCTGCTCCTCCATGTCCAGTACTGAAGGGCCATTTCCTGCTCCTCCATGTCCAGCACTGAAGGGCCTGTTCCTGCTCCTCCATATCCAGTACGGAAGGTGCCTGTTCCTGCTCCTCCATGTCCAGTACTGAAGGGCCTGTTCCTCCATGTCCAGTATTGAAGGGCCTGTTCCTGCTCCTCCATGTCCAGTACTGACGGGCCTGTTTCTCCATGTCCAGTACTGAAGGGCCTGTTCCTCCATGTCCAGCACTGAAGGGCCTGTTCCTGCTCCTCCATGTCCAGTACTGAAGGGTCTGTTCCTGTTCCCTCATGTCCGGTACTGAAGGGCCTGTTCCTGCTCTTCCATGTCTAGTGCTGAAGTGCCTGTTTCTCCATGTCCAGTACTGAAGGGCCTGTTCCTGTTTCTCCATGTCCAGTACTGAAGGGCCTGTTCCTGCTCCTCCATGCCCAATATTGATGGGCCTGTTTCTCCATGTCCAGTACTGAAGGGCCTGTTCCTGTTTCTCCATGTCCAGCACTGAAGGGCCTGTTCCTGCTCCTCCATTTCCAGTACTGAAGGGCCTGTTCCTGCTCCCTCATGTCCAGTACTGAAGGTCCTGTTCCTGCTCCCTCATGTCCAGAACTGAAGGGCCTGTTCCTGCTCCTCCATGTCCAGTACTGAAGGGCCTGTTCCTGCTCCTCCATGTCCACTACTGAATGGCCTGTTCCCTCTCCTCCATAACCAATAGTGAAGGGCCTGTTTCTCCATGTCCAGTACTGAAGGGCCTGTTCCTGCTCTCTCATTTCCAGTACTGAAGGGCCTGTTCCTGCTCCTCCATGTCAAGTACTGAAGGGCCTGTTCCTGCTCCTCCATGTCCAGTACTGAAGGGCCTGTTCCTGCTCCTCCATTTCCAGTACTGAAGGGCCTGTTCCTGCTCCCTCATGTCCAGTACTAAAGGGCCTGTTCCTGCTCGTCCATTTCCAGTACTGAAGGTCCTGTTCCTGCTCACTCATGTCCAGTACTGAAGGTCCTGTTCCTGCTCCCTCATGTCCAGAACTGAAGGGCCTGTTCCTGCTCCTCCATGTCCAGCACTGAAGGGCCTGTTCCTGCTCCTCCATAACCAATACTGAAGGGCCTGTTCCTGCTCCTCCATGTCCAGTACTGAAGGGCCTGTTCCCTCTCCTCCATAACCAATACTGAAGGGCCTGTTTCTCCATGTCCAGTACTGAAGGGCCTGTTCCTGCTCTCTCATTTCCAGTACTGAAGGGCCTGTTCCTGCTCCCTCATGTCCAGTACTAAAAGGCCTGTTCCTGCTCCTGCATGTCCACTACTGAAGGGCCTGTTCCCTCTCCTCCATAACCAGTACTGAAGGGCCTGTTTCTCCATGTCCAGTACTGAAGGGCCTGTTCCTGCTCTCTCATTTCCAGTACTGAAGGGCCTGTTCCTGCTCTCTCATTTCCAGTACTGAAGGGCCTGTTCCTGCTCCCTCATGTCCAGTACTAAAGGGCCTGTTCCTGCTCTTCCATGTCTAGTACTGAAGTGCCTGTTTCTCCATATCCAGTACTGAAGGGCATGTTCTTGCTCCCTCATGTCCAGTACAGAAGGGCCTGTTTCTTCATGTCCAGTACTGAAGGGCCTGTTCCTGCTCCCTCATGTTCAGTACTGAAGGGCCTGTTCCTGCTCTTCCATGTCTAGTACTGAAGTGCCTGTTTCTCCATATCCAGTACTGAAGGGCATGTTCTTGCTCCCTCATGTCCAGTACAGAAGGGCCTGTTTCTTCATGTCCAGTACTGAAGGGCCTGTTCCTGCTCCCTCATGTCCAGTACTGAAGGGCCTGTTTCTCCATGTCCAGTACTAAAGTGCCTGTTCCTCCATGTCCAGTACTAAAGGCCATGTTCCTGTTTCTCCATATCCAGTATTGAAGGGCCTGTTCCTGTTTCTGCATGTCCAGTACTGAAGGGCCTGTTCCTGTTTCTCCATGTCCAGCACTGAAGGGCCTGTTCCTGCTCCTCCATTTCCAGTACTGAAGGGCCTGTTCCTGCTCCCTCATGTCCAGTACTGAAGGTCCTGTTCCTGCTCCCTCATGTCCAGAACTGAAGGGCCTGTTCCTGCTCCTCCATGTCCAGTACTGAAGGGCCTGTTCCTGCTCCTCCATGTCCACTACTGAATGGCCTGTTCCCTCTCCTCCATAACCAATAGTGAAGGGCCTGTTTCTCCATGTCCAGTACTGAAGGGCCTGTTCCTGCTCTCTCATTTCCAGTACTGAAGGGCCTGTTCCTGCTCCTCCATGTCAAGTACTGAAGGGCCTGTTCCTGCTCCTCCATGTCCAGTACTGAAGGGCCTGTTCCTGCTCCTCCATTTCCAGTACTGAAGGGCCTGTTCCTGCTCCCTCATGTCCAGTACTAAAGGGCCTGTTCCTGCTCGTCCATTTCCAGTACTGAAGGTCCTGTTCCTGCTCACTCATGTCCAGTACTGAAGGTCCTGTTCCTGCTCCCTCATGTCCAGAACTGAAGGGCCTGTTCCTGCTCCTCCATGTCCAGCACTGAAGGGCCTGTTCCTGCTCCTCCATAACCAATACTGAAGGGCCTGTTCCTGCTCCTCCATGTCCAGTACTGAAGGGCCTGTTCCCTCTCCTCCATAACCAATACTGAAGGGCCTGTTTCTCCATGTCCAGTACTGAAGGGCCTGTTCCTGCTCTCTCATTTCCAGTACTGAAGGGCCTGTTCCTGCTCCCTCATGTCCAGTACTAAAAGGCCTGTTCCTGCTCCTGCATGTCCACTACTGAAGGGCCTGTTCCCTCTCCTCCATAACCAGTACTGAAGGGCCTGTTTCTCCATGTCCAGTACTGAAGGGCCTGTTCCTGCTCTCTCATTTCCAGTACTGAAGGGCCTGTTCCTGCTCTCTCATTTCCAGTACTGAAGGGCCTGTTCCTGCTCCCTCATGTCCAGTACTAAAGGGCCTGTTCCTGCTCTTCCATGTCTAGTACTGAAGTGCCTGTTTCTCCATATCCAGTACTGAAGGGCATGTTCTTGCTCCCTCATGTCCAGTACAGAAGGGCCTGTTTCTTCATGTCCAGTACTGAAGGGCCTGTTCCTGCTCCCTCATGTTCAGTACTGAAGGGCCTGTTCCTGCTCTTCCATGTCTAGTACTGAAGTGCCTGTTTCTCCATATCCAGTACTGAAGGGCATGTTCTTGCTCCCTCATGTCCAGTACAGAAGGGCCTGTTTCTTCATGTCCAGTACTGAAGGGCCTGTTCCTGCTCCCTCATGTCCAGTACTGAAGGGCCTGTTTCTCCATGTCCAGTACTAAAGTGCCTGTTCCTCCATGTCCAGTACTAAAGGCCATGTTCCTGTTTCTCCATATCCAGTATTGAAGGGCCTGTTCCTGTTTCTGCATGTCCAGTACTGAAGGGCCTGTTCCTACATGTCCAGTACTGAAGGGCCTGTTTCTCCATGTCCAGTACTGAAGGGCATGTTACTGCTCCCTCATGTCGAGTACTGAAGGTCCTGCTCCTCCATGTCCAGTACTAAAGGGCCTGTTCCTGCTCCTCCATTTACAGTACTAAAGGGCCTGTTTTTCCATGTCCAATACTAAGGGGCCTGTTCCTGCTCCTCCATGTCCAGTACTGAAGGGCCTGTTCCTGTTTCTGCATGTCCAGTACTGAAGGGCCTGTTCCTGCTGCCTCATGTCCAGTACTGAAGGGCATGTTACTTTTCCTCCATGTCCAATACTAAGGGGCCTGTTCCTGCTCCTCCATGTCCAGTATTGAAGTGCCTGTTCCTCCATGTCCAGTACTGAAGGGCCCTTTCCTGCTCCTCCATGTCCAGTACTGAAGGGCCTGTTCCTCCATGTCCAGTGCTTAAGGACCTGTTCCTCCATGTCCAGTATTGAAGGGTCTGTTCCTGCTCCTCCATGTCCAGCACTGAAGGGCCTGTTCCTCCATGTCCAGTACTTAAGGACCTGTTCCTCCATGTCCAGTATTGAATGCCATTTTTTCCATGTCCAGTACTGAAGGGCCTGTTCCTGCTCACTCATGTCCACTTCTAAGGGGCCTGTTCCTGCTCCTCCATGTCCAGTTCTGAAGGTCCTGTTCCTCCATGTCCAGTACTAAAGGTCCTGTTCCTCCATGTCCAGTACTGAAGGGCCTGTTTGTCCATGTCCAGTACTGAAGGGCCTGTTTGTCCATGTCCAGAACTGAAGGGCCTGTTCCTGCTCCCTCACGTCCACTATTTAAGGGCCTGTTCCTGCTCCTCCATTTCCAGTACTGAAGGGCCTGTTTCTCCATGTCCAGTACTGAAGGGCCTCTTCCTCCATGTCCAGTATTGAAGGGCCTGTTTCTCCATATCCAGTACTGAAGGGCCTGTTTCTCCATGTCCAGTACCGAAGGGCCTGTTCCTCCATGTCCAGTACTAAAGGGCCTGTTCCTGTTCCTACATGTCCAGTACTAAAGGGCCTGTTCCTCCATGTGCAGTACTGAAGGGCATGTTCCTGCTCCTCCATGTCCAGCACTGAAGGGCCTGTTCCTGCTCCTCCATGTCCAGTACTGAAGGGCCTGTTCCTGCTCCTCCATGTCCAGTACTGAAGGGCCATTTCCTGCTCCTCCATGTCCAGCACTGAAGGGCCTGTTCCTGCTCCTCCATATCCAGTACGGAAGGTGCCTGTTCCTGCTCCTCCATGTCCAGTACTGAAGGGCCTGTTCCTCCATGTCCAGTATTGAAGGGCCTGTTCCTGCTCCTCCATGTCCAGTACTGACGGGCCTGTTTCTCCATGTCCAGTACTGAAGGGCCTGTTCCTCCATGTCCAGCACTGAAGGGCCTGTTCCTGCTCCTCCATGTCCAGTACTGAAGGGTCTGTTCCTGTTCCCTCATGTCCGGTACTGAAGGGCCTGTTCCTGCTCTTCCATGTCTAGTGCTGAAGTGCCTGTTTCTCCATGTCCAGTACTGAAGGGCCTGTTCCTGTTTCTCCATGTCCAGTACTGAAGGGCCTGTTCCTGCTCCTCCATGCCCAATATTGATGGGCCTGTTTCTCCATGTCCAGTACTGAAGGGCCTGTTCCTGTTTCTCCATGTCCAGCACTGAAGGGCCTGTTCCTGCTCCTCCATGTCCACTACTGAAGGGCCTGTTCCTGCTCCTCCATGTCCAGTACTGAAGGGCCTGTTCCTGCTTCTCCATGTCCAGTACTGAAGTACCTGTTCCTGCTCCTCCATGTCCAGTACTGAAGGGCCTATTCCTGCTCCTACATGTCCAGTACTGAAGGGCCTGTTCCTCCATGTCCAGTACTGAAGGGCCTGTTCCTGCTTCTCCATGTCCAGTACTGAAGTACCTGTTCCTGCTCCTCCATGTCAAGTACTGAAGGGCCTATTCCTGCTCCTCCATGTCCAGTACTGAAGGGCCTGTTCCTCCATGTCCAGTACTGAAGGGCCTGTTCCTGCTCCTCCATGTCCAGTACTGACAGTCCTGTTTCTCCATGTCCAGTACTGACGGGCCTGTTTCTCCATGTCCAGTACTGAAGGGCCTGTTCCTCCATGTCCAGCACTGAAGGGCCTGTTCCTGCTCCTCCATGTCCAGTACTGAAGGGTCTGTTCCTGTTCCCTCATGTCCGGTACTGAAGGGCCTGTTCCTGCTCTTCCATGTCTAGTGCTGAAGTGCCTGTTTCTCCATGTCCAGTACTGAAGGGCCTGTTCCTGTTTCTCCATGTCCGGTACTGAAGGGCCTGTTCCTGCTCCTCCATGCCCAATATTGATGGGCCTGTTTCTCCATGTCCAGTACTGAAGGGCCTGTTCCTGTTTCTCCATGTCCAGCACTGAAGGGCCTGTTCCTGCTCCTCCATGTCCACTACTGAAGGGCCTGTTCCTGCTCCTCCATGTCCAGTACTGAAGGGCCTGTTCCTGCTTCTCCATGTCCAGTACTGAAGTACCTGTTCCTGCTCCTCCATGTCCAGTACTGAAGGGCCTATTCCTGCTCCTACATGTCCAGTACTGAAGGGCCTGTTCCTCCATGTCCAGTACTGAAGGGCCTGTTCCTGCTTCTCCATGTCCAGTACTGAAGTACCTATTCCTGCTCCTCCATGTCAAGTACTGAAGGGCCTATTCCTGCTCCTCCATGTCCAGTACTGAAGGGCCTGTTCCTCCATGTCCAGTACTGAAGGGCCTGTTCCTGCTCCTCCATGTCCAGTACTGACAGTCCTGTTTCTCCATGTCCAGCACTGAAGGGCCTGTTCCTCCATGTCCAGCACTGAAGGGCCTGTTCCTGTTCCTCCATGTCCAGTACTGAAGGGCCTGTTCCTGCTCCTCCATGTCCAGTACTGACGGGCCTGTTTCTCCTTGTCCAGTACTGAAGGGCCTGTTCCTCCATGTCCAGCACTGAAGGGCCTGTTCCTGCTCCTCCATGTCCAGTACTGAAGGGCCTGTTCCTGCTCCTCCATGTCCAGTACTGAAGGGCCTGTTTCTCCATGTCCAGTACTGAAGGGCCTGTTCCTCCATGTCCAGTATTGAAGGGCCAGTTTCTCCATATCCAGTACTGAAGGGCCTGTTTCTCCATATCCAGTACTGAAGGGCCTGTTTTTCCATGTCCAGTACCGAAGAGCCTGTTCCTCCATGTCCAGTAGTAAAGATCCTGTTCCTCCCTGTACAGTACTGAAGGGCCTGTTCCTCCATGTACAGTATTGAAGGGCCTGTTCCTGCTCTTCTATTTCCAGTACTGAAGGGCCTGTTTCTCCATGTCCAGTACTGAAGGGCCTCTTCCTCCATGTCCAGTATTGAAGGGCCTGTTTCTCCATATCCAGTACTGAAGGGCCTGTTTCTCCATGTCCAGTACCGTAGGGCCTGTTCCTACATGTCCAGTACTAAAGGGCCTGTTCCTGTTCCTACATGTCCAGTACTAAAGGGCCTGTTCCTCCATGTGCAGTACTGAAGGGCATGTTCCTGCTCCTCCATGTCCAGCAATGAAGGGCCTGTTCCTGCTCCTCCATGTCCAGTACTGAAGGGCCATTTCCTGCTCCTCCATGTCCAGTACTGAAGGGCCTGTTCCTGCTCCTCCATGTCCAGTACTGAAGGGCCAGTTCCTGCTCCTCCATGTCCAGCACTGAAGGGCCTGTTCCTGCTCCTCCATGTCCAGTACTGAAGTGCCTGTTCCTGCTCCTCCATATCCAGTACGGAAGGGCCTGTTCCTGCTCCTTCATGTCCAGTACTGAAGGGCCTGTTCCTGCTCCTCCATGTCCAGTACTGAAGGGCCTGTTCATCCATGTCCAGTATTGAAGGGCCTGTTCCTGCTCCTCCATGTCCAGCACTGAAGGGCCTGTTCCTGCTCCTCCATGTCCAGTACTGAAGTGCCTGTTTCTGCTCCTCCATGTCCAGCACTGAAGGGCCTGTTCCTGCTCCTCCATGTCCAGTATTGAAGGGCCTGTTCCTGCTCCTCCATGTCCAGCACTGAAGGGCCTGTTCCTGCTCCTCCATATCCAGTACGGAAGGGCCTGTTCCTGCTCCTCCATGTCCAGTACTGACGGGCCTGTTTCTCCATGTCCAGTACTGAAGGGCCTGTCCCTCCATGTCCAGCACTGAAGGGCCTGTTCCTGCTCCTCCATGTCCAGTACTGAAGGGCCTGTTCCTGTTCCCTCATGTCCTGTACTGAAGGGCCTGTTCCTGCTCTTCCATGTCTAGTGCTGAAGTGCCTGTTTCTCCATGTCCAGTACTGAAGGGCCTGTTCCTGCTCCTCCATGCCCAATATTGATGGGCCTGTTTCTCCATGTCCAGTACTGAAGGGCCTGTTCCTGTTTCTCCATGTCAAGCACTGAAGGGCCTGTTCCTGCTCCTCCATGTCCACTACTGAAGGGCCTGTTCCTGCTCCTCCATGTCCAGTACTGAAGGGCCTGTTCCTGCTTCTCCATGTCCAGTACTGAAGTATCTGTTCCTGCTCCTCCATGTCCAGTACTGAAGGGCCTATTCCTGCTCCTCCATGTCCAGTACTGAAGGGCCTGTTCCTCCATGTCCAGCACTGAAGGGCCTGTTCCTGTTCCTCCATGTCCAGTACTGAAGGGCCTGTTCCTCCATGTCCAGTACTGAAGGGCCTGTTCCTGCTCCTCCATGTCCAGTACTGACAGTCCTGTTTCTCCATGTCCAGCACTGAAGGGCCTGTTCCTCCATGTCCAGCACTGAAGGGCCTGTTCCTGTTCCTCCATGTCCAGTACTGAAGGGCCTGTTCCTGCTCCTCCATGTCCAGTACTGACGGGCCTGTTTCTCCATGTCCAGTACTGAAGGGCCTGTTCCTCCATGTCCAGCACTGAAGGGCCTGTTCCTGCTCCTCCATGTCCAGTACTGAAGGGCCTGTTCCTGCTCCTCCATGTCCAGTACTGAAGGGCCTGTTTCTCCATGTCCAGTACTGAAGGGCCTGTTCCTCCATGTCCAGTATTGAAGGGCCAGTTTCTCCATATCCAGTACTGAAGGGCCTGTTTCTCCATATCCAGTACTGAAGGGCCTGTTTTTCCATGTCCAGTACCGAAGAGCCTGTTCCTCCATGTCCAGTAGTAAAGATCCTGTTCCTCCCTGTACAGTACTGAAGGGCCTGTTCCTCCATGTACAGTATTGAAGGGCCTGTTCCTGCTCTTCTATTTCCAGTACTGAAGGGCCTGTTTCTCCATGTCCAGTACTGAAGGGCCTCTTCCTCCATGTCCAGTATTGAAGGGCCTGTTTCTCCATATCCAGTACTGAAGGGCCTGTTTCTCCATGTCCAGTACCGTAGGGCCTGTTCCTACATGTCCAGTACTAAAGGGCCTGTTCCTGTTCCTACATGTCCAGTACTAAAGGGCCTGTTCCTCCATGTGCAGTACTGAAGGGCATGTTCCTGCTCCTCCATGTCCAGCAATGAAGGGCCTGTTCCTGCTCCTCCATGTCCAGTACTGAAGGGCCATTTCCTGCTCCTCCATGTCCAGTACTGAAGGGCCTGTTCCTGCTCCTCCATGTCCAGTACTGAAGGGCCATTTCCTGCTCCTCCATGTCCAGCACTGAAGGGCCTGTTCCTGCTCCTCCATGTCCAGTACTGAAGTGCCTGTTCCTGCTCCTCCATATCCAGTACGGAAGGGCCTGTTCCTGCTCCTCCATGTCCAGTACTGAAGGGCCTGTTCCTGCTCCTCCATGTCCAGTACTGAATGGCCTGTTCATCCATGTCCAGTATTGAAGGGCCTGTTCCTGCTCCTCCATGTCCAGCACTGAAGGGCCTGTTCCTGCTCCTCCATGTCCAGTACTGAAGTGCCTGTTTCTGCTCCTCCATGTCCAGCACTGAAGGGCCTGTTCCTGCTCCTCCATGTCCAGTATTGAAGGGCCTGTTCCTGCTCCTCCATGTCCAGCACTGAAGGGCCTGTTCCTGCTCCTCCATATCCAGTACGGAAGGGCCTGTTCCTGCTCCTCCATGTCCAGTACTGACGGGCCTGTTTCTCCATGTCCAGTACTGAAGGGCCTGTTCCTCCATGTCCAGCACTGAAGGGCCTGTTCCTGCTCCTCCATGTCCAGTACTGAAGGGCCTGTTCCTGTTCCCTCATGTCCTGTACTGAAGGGCCTGTTCCTGCTCTTCCATGTCTAGTGCTGAAGTGCCTGTTTCTCCATGTCCAGTACTGAAGGGCCTGTTCCTGCTCCTCCATGCCCAATATTGATGGGCCTGTTTCTCCATGTCCAGTACTGAAGGGCCTGTTCCTGTTTCTCCATGTCAAGCACTGAAGGGCCTGTTCCTGCTCCTCCATGTCCACTACTGAAGGGCCTGTTCCTGCTCCTCTATGTCCAGTACTGAAGGGCCTGTTCCTGCTTCTCCATGTCCAGTACTGAAGTATCTGTTCCTGCTCCTCCATGTCCAGTACTGAAGGGCCTATTCCTGCTCCTCCATGTCCAGTACTGAAGGGCCTGTTCCTCCATGTCCAGCACTGAAGGGCCTGTTCCTGTTCCTCCATGTCCAGTACTGAAGGGCCTGTTCCTGCTCCTCCATGTCCAGTTCTGACGGGCCTGTTTCTCCATGTCCATTACTGAAGGGCCTGTTCCTCCATGTCCAGCACTGAAGGGCCTGTTCCTGCTCCTCCATGTCCAGTACTGAAGGGCCTGTTTCTCCATGTCCAGTACCGAAGGGCCTGTTCCTCCATGTCCAGTACTAAAGGGCCTTTTCCTGTTCCTACATGTCCAGTACTAAAGGGCCTGTTCCTCCATGTGCATTACTGAAGGGCATGTTCCTACTCCTCCATGTCCAGCACTGAAGGGCCTGTTCCTGCTCCTCCATGTCCAGTACTGAAGGGCCTGTTCATCCATGTCCAGTATTGAAGGGCCTGTTCCTGCTCCTCCATGTCCAGCACTGAAGGGCCTGTTCCTGCTCCCTCATGTCCAGTACTGAAGTGCCTGTTCCTGCTCCTCCATGTCCAGTACTGAAGGGCCTGTTTCTGCTCCCTCATGTCCAGTACTGAAGTGCCTGTTTCTGCTCCTCCATGTCCAGCACTGAAGGGCCTGTTCCTGCTCCTCCATGTCCAGTATTGAAGGGCCTGTTCCTGCTCCTCCATGTCCAGCACTGAAGGGCCTGTTCCTGCTCCTCCATATCCAGTACGGAAGGGCCTGTTCCTGCTCCTCCATGTCCAGTACTGACGGGCCTGTTTCTCCATGTCCAGTACTGAAGGGCCTGTTCCTCCATGTCCAGCACTGAAGGGCCTGTTCCTGCTCCTCCATGTCCAGTACTGAAGGGCCTGTTCCTGTTCCCTCATGTCCTGTACTGAAGGGCCTGTTCCTGCTCTTCCATGTCTAGTGCTGAAGTGCCTGTTTCTCCATGTCCAGTACTGAAGGGCCTGTTCCTGCTCCTCCATGCCCAATATTGATGGGCCTGTTTCTCCATGTCCAGTACTGAAGGGCCTGTTCCTGTTTCTCCATGTCAAGCACTGAAGGGCCTGTTCCTGCTCCTCCATGTCCACTACTGAAGGGCCTGTTCCTGCTCCTCCATGTCCAGTACTGAAGGGCCTGTTCCTGCTTCTCCATGTCCAGTACTGAAGTATCTGTTCCTGCTCCTCCATGTCCAGTACTGAAGGGCCTATTCCTGCTCCTCCATGTCCAGTACTGAAGGGCCTGTTCCTCCATGTCCAGCACTGAAGGGCCTGTTCCTGTTCCTCCATGTCCAGTACTGAAGGGCCTGTTCCTGCTCCTCCATGTCCAGTTCTGACGGGCCGGTTTCTCCATGTCCATTACTGAAGGGCCTGTTCCTCCATGTCCAGCACTGAAGGGCCTGTTCCTGCTCCTCCATGTCCAGTACTGAAGGGCCTGTTTCTCCATGTCCAGTACCGAAGGGCCTGTTCCTCCATGTCCAGTACTAAAGGGCCTTTTCCTGTTCCTACATGTCCAGTACTAAAGGGCCTGTTCCTCCATGTGCATTACTGAAGGGCATGTTCCTGCTCCTCCATGTCCAGCACTGAAGGGCCTGTTCCTGCTCCTCCATGTCCAGTACTGAAGGGCCTGTTCCTGCTCCTCCATGTCCAGTACTGAAGGGCCATTTCCTGCTCCTCCATGTCCAGCACTGAAGGGCCTGTTCCTGCTCCTCCATGTCCAGTTCTGAAGTGCCTGTTCCTCCATGTCCTGTACTGAAGGGCCTGTTCCTTCTCTTCCATGTCTAGTGCTGAAGTGCCTGTTTCTCCATGTCCAGTACTGAAGGGCCTGTTCCTGTTCCCTCATGTCCTGTACTGAAGGGCCTGTTCCTGCTCCTCCATGCCCAATATTGATGGGCCTGTTTCTCCATGTCCAGTACTGAAGGGCCTGTTCCTGTTTCTCCATGTCCAGCACTGAAGGGCCTGTTCCTGCTCCTCCATGTCCACTACTGAAGGGCCTGTTCCTGCTCCTCCATGTCCAGTACTGAAGGGCCTGTTCCTGCTTCTCCATGTCCAGTACTGAAGTACCTGTTCCTGCTCCTCCATGTCCAGTACTGAAGGGCCTGTTCCTCCATGTCCAGTACTGAAGGGCCTGTTCCTGCTTCTCCATGTCCAGTACTGAAGTACCTGTTCCTGCTCCTCCATGTCACGTACTGAAGGGCCTATTCCTCCATGTCCAGTACTGAAGGGCCTGTTCCTGCTCCTCCATGTCCAGTACTTAAGGACCTGTTCCTCCATGTCCAGTATTGAATGGCCTGTTCCTCCATGTGCAGTACTGAAGGGCCTGTTCCTGCTCCTCCATGTCCAGTACTGAAGTGCCTGTTCCTGCTCCTCCATATCCATTACGGAAGGGCCTGTTCCTGCTCCTCCATGTCCAGTACTGAAGGGCCTGTTCCTGCTCCTCCATGTCCAGTACTGACGGGCCTGTTTCTCCATGTCCAGTACTGAAGGGCCTGTTCCTCCATGTCCAGCACTGAAGGGCCTGTTCCTGCTCCTCCATGTCCAGTACTGAAGGGCCTGTTCCTGTTCCCTCATGTCCTGTACTGAAGGGCCTGTTCCTGCTCTTCCATGTCTAGTGCTGAAGTGCCTGTTTCTCCATGTCCAGTACTGAAGGGCCTGTTCCTGCTCCTCCATGCCCAATATTGATGGGCCAGTTTCTCCATGTCCAGTACTGAAGGGCCTGTTCCTGTTTCTCCATGTCAAGCACTGAAGGGCCTGTTCCTGCTCCTCCATGTCCACTACTGAAGGGCCTGTTCCTGCTCCTCCATGTCCAGTACTGAAGGGCCTGTTCCTGCTTCTCCATGTCCAGTACTGAAGTACCTGTTCCTGCTCCTCCATGTCCAGTACTGAAGTACCTGTTCCTGCTCCTCCATGTCAAGTACTGAAGGGCCTGTTCCTGCTCCTCCATGTCCAGTACTGAAGGGCCTGTTCCTCCATGTCCAGCACTGAAGGGCCTGTTCCTGTTCCTCCATGTCCAGTACTGAAGGGCCTGTTCCTGCTCCTCCATGTCCAGTTCTGACGGGCCTGTTTCTCCATGTCCATTACTGAAGGGCCTGTTCCTCCATGTCCAGCACTGAAGGGCCTGTTCCTGCTCCTCCATGTCCAGTACTGAAGGGCCTGTTCCTGCTCCTCCATGTCCAGTACTGAAGGGCCTGTTTCTCCATGTCCAGTACTGAAGGGCCAGTTTCTGCTACTCCATGTCCAGAACTGAAGGGCCTGTTTCCCCATATCCAGTACTGAAGGGCCTGTTTCTCCATATCCAGTACTGAAGGGCCTGTTTCTCCATGTCCAGTACCGAAGGGCCTGTTCCTCCATGTCCAGTACTAAAGGGCCTGTTCCTGTTCCTACATGTCCAGTACTAAAGGGCCTGTTCCTCCATGTCCAGCACTGAAGGGCCTGTTCCTGCTCCTCCATGTCCAGTACTGAAGGGCATGTTCCTGCTCCTCCATGTCCAGCACTGAAGGGCCTGTTCCTGCTCCTCCATGTCCAGTACTGAAGTGCCTGTTCCTCCATGTCCAGTACTGAAGGGCCTGTTCCTGTTTCTCCATGTCCAGTACTGAAGGGCCTGTTCCTGCTCCTCCATGCCCAATATTGATGGGCCTGTTTCTCCATGTCCAGTACTGAAGGGCCTGTTCCTGTTTCTCCATGTCCAGCACTGAAGGGCCTGTTCCTGCTCCTCCATGTCCACTACTGAAGGGCCTGTTCCTGCTCCTCCATGTCCAGTACTGAAGGGCCTGTTCCTGCTTCTCCATGTCCAGTACTGAAGTACCTGTTCCTGCTCCTCCATGTCCAGTACTGAAGGGCCTGTTCCTCCATGTCCAGTACTGAAGGGCCTGTTCCTGCTTCTCCATGTCCAGTACTGAAGTACCTGTTCCTGCTCCTCCATGTCAAGTACTGAAGGGCCTATTCCTGCTCCTCCATGTCCAGTACTGAAGGGCCTGTTCCTCCATGTCCAGCACTGAAGGGCCTGTTCCTGTTCCACCATGTCCAGTACTGAAGGGCCTGTTCCTGCTCCTCCATGTCCAGTTCTGACGGGCCTGTTTCTCCATGTCCATTACTGAAGGGCCTGTTCCTCCATGTCCAGCACTGAAGGGCCTGTTCCTTCTCCTCCATGTCCAGTACTGAAGGGCCTGTTCCTGCTCCTCCATGTCCAGTACTGAAGGGCCTGTTCCTGTTCCCTCATGTCCTGTACTGAAGGGCCTGTTCCTGCTCTTCCATGTCTAGTGCTGAAGTGCCTGTTTCTCCATGTCCAGCACTGAAGGGCCTGTTCCTGCTCCTCCATGTCCAGTACTGAAGGGCCTGTTTCTCCATGTCCAGTACCGAAGGGCCTGTTCCTCCATGTCCAGTACTAAAGGGCCTTTTCCTGTTCCTACATGTCCAGTACTAAAGGGCCTGTTCCTCCATGTGCATTACTGAAGGGCATGTTCCTACTCCTCCATGTCCAGCACTGAAGGGCCTGTTCCTGCTCCTCCATGTCCAGTACTGAAGGGCCTGTTCATCCATGTCCAGTATTGAAGGGCCTGTTCCTGCTCCTCCATGTCCAGCACTGAAGGGCCTGTTCCTGCTCCTCCATGTCCAGTACTGAAGTGCCTGTTTCTGCTCCTCCATGTCCAGCACTGAAGGGCCTGTTCCTGCTCCTCCATGTCCAGTATTGAAGGGCCTGTTCCTGCTCCTCCATGTCCAGCACTGAAGGGCCTGTTCCTGCTCCTCCATATCCAGTACGGAAGGGCCTGTTCCTGCTCCTCCATGTCCAGTACTGACGGGCCTGTTTCTCCATGTCCAGTACTGAAGGGCCTGTTCCTCCATGTCCAGCACTGAAGGGCCTGTTCCTGCTCCTCCATGTCCAGTACTGAAGGGCCTGTTCCTGTTCCCTCATGTCCTGTACTGAAGGGCCTGTTCCTGCTCTTCCATGTCTAGTGCTGAAGTGCCTGTTTCTCCATGTCCAGTACTGAAGGGCCTGTTCCTGCTCCTCCATGCCCAATATTGATGGGCCTGTTTCTCCATGTCCAGTACTGAAGGGCCTGTTCCTGTTTCTCCATGTCAAGCACTGAAGGGCCTGTTCCTGCTCCTCCATGTCCACTACTGAAGGGCCTGTTCCTGCTCCTCCATGTCCAGTACTGAAGGGCCTGTTCCTGCTTCTCCATGTCCAGTACTGAAGTATCTGTTCCTGCTCCTCCATGTCCAGTACTGAAGGGCCTATTCCTGCTCCTCCATGTCCAGTACTGAAGGGCCTGTTCCTCCATGTCCAGCACTGAAGGGCCTGTTCCTGTTCCTCCATGTCCAGTACTGAAGGGCCTGTTCCTGCTCCTCCATGTCCAGTTCTGACGGGCCGGTTTCTCCATGTCCATTACTGAAGGGCCTGTTCCTCCATGTCCAGCACTGAAGGGCCTGTTCCTGCTCCTCCATGTCCAGTACTGAAGGGCCTGTTTCTCCATGTCCAGTACCGAAGGGCCTGTTCCTCCATGTCCAGTACTAAAGGGCCTTTTCCTGTTCCTACATGTCCAGTACTAAAGGGCCTGTTCCTCCATGTGCATTACTGAAGGGCATGTTCCTGCTCCTCCATGTCCAGCACTGAAGGGCCTGTTCCTGCTCCTCCATGTCCAGTACTGAAGGGCCTGTTCCTGCTCCTCCATGTCCAGTACTGAAGGGCCATTTCCTGCTCCTCCATGTCCAGCACTGAAGGGCCTGTTCCTGCTCCTCCATGTCCAGTACTGAAGTGCCTGTTCCTCCATGTCCTGTACTGAAGGGCCTGTTCCTTCTCTTCCATGTCTAGTGCTGAAGTGCCTGTTTCTCCATGTCCAGTACTGAAGGGCCTGTTCCTGTTCCCTCATGTCCTGTACTGAAGGGCCTGTTCCTGCTCCTCCATGCCCAATATTGATGGGCCTGTTTCTCCATGTCCAGTACTGAAGGGCCTGTTCCTGTTTCTCCATGTCCAGCACTGAAGGGCCTGTTCCTGCTCCTCCATGTCCACTACTGAAGGGCCTGTTCCTGCTCCTCCATGTCACGTACTGAAGGGCCTATTCCTCCATGTCCAGTACTGAAGGGCCTGTTCCTGCTCCTCCATGTCCAGTACTTAAGGACCTGTTCCTCCATGTCCAGTATTGAATGGCCTGTTCCTCCATGTGCAGTACTGAAGGGCCTGTTCCTGCTCCTCCATGTCCAGTACTGAAGTGCCTGTTCCTGCTCCTCCATATCCAGTACGGAAGGGCCTGTTCCTGCTCCTCCATGTCCAGTACTGAAGGGCCTGTTCCTGCTCCTCCATGTCCAGTACTGACGGGCCTGTTTCTCCATGTCCAGTACTGAAGGGCCTGTTCCTCCATGTCCAGCACTGAAGGGCCTGTTCCTGCTCCTCCATGTCCAGTACTGAAGGGCCTGTTCCTGTTCCCTCATGTCCTGTACTGAAGGGCCTGTTCCTGCTCTTCCATGTCTAGTGCTGAAGTGCCTGTTTCTCCATGTCCAGTACTGAAGGGCCTGTTCCTGCTCCTCCATGCCCAATATTGATGGGCCTGTTTCTCCATGTCCAGTACTGAAGGGCCTGTTCCTGTTTCTCCATGTCAAGCACTGAAGGGCCTGTTCCTGCTCCTCCATGTCCACTACTGAAGGGCCTGTTCCTGCTCCTCCATGTCCAGTACTGAAGGGCCTGTTCCTGCTTCTCCATGTCCAGTACTGAAGTACCTGTTCCTGCTCCTCCATGTCCAGTACTGAAGTACCTGTTCCTGCTCCTCCATGTCAAGTACTGAAGGGCCTATTCCTGCTCCTCCATGTCCAGTACTGAAGGGCCTGTTCCTCCATGTCCAGCACTGAAGGGCCTGTTCCTGTTCCTCCATGTCCAGTACTGAAGGGCCTGTTCCTGCTCCTCCATGTCCAGTTCTGACGGGCCTGTTTCTCCATGTCCATTACTGAAGGGCCTGTTCCTCCATGTCCAGCACTGAAGGGCCTGTTCCTGCTCCTCCATGTCCAGTACTGAAGGGCCTGTTCCTGCTCCTCCATGTCCAGTACTGAAGGGCCTGTTTCTCCATGTCCAGTACTGAAGGGCCAGTTTCTGCTCCTCCATGTCCAGAACTGAAGGGCCTGTTTCCCCATATCCAGTACTGAAGGGCCTGTTTCTCCATATCCAGTACTGAAGGGCCTGTTTCTCCATGTCCAGTACCGAAGGGCCTGTTCCTCCATGTCCAGTACTAAAGGGCCTGTTCCTGTTCCTACATGTCCAGTACTAAAGGGCCTGTTCCTCCATGTCCAGCACTGAAGGGCCTGTTCCTGCTCCTCCATGTCCAGTACTGAAGGGCATGTTCCTGCTCCTCCATGTCCAGCACTGAAGGGCCTGTTCCTGCTCCTCCATGTCCAGTACTGAAGTGCCTGTTCCTCCATGTCCAGTACTGAAGGGCCTGTTCCTGTTTCTCCATGTCCAGTACTGAAGGGCCTGTTCCTGCTCCTCCATGCCCAATATTGATGGGCCTGTTTCTCCATGTCCAGTACTGAAGGGCCTGTTCCTGTTTCTCCATGTCCAGCACTGAAGGGCCTGTTCCTGCTCCTCCATGTCCACTACTGAAGGGCCTGTTCCTGCTCCTCCATGTCCAGTACTGAAGGGCCTGTTCCTGCTTCTCCATGTCCAGTACTGAAGTACCTGTTCCTGCTCCTCCATGTCCAGTACTGAAGGGCCTGTTCCTCCATGTCCAGTACTGAAGGGCCTGTTCCTGCTTCTCCATGTCCAGTACTGAAGTACCTGTTCCTGCTCCTCCATGTCAAGTACTGAAGGGCCTATTCCTGCTCCTCCATGTCCAGTACTGAAGGGCCTGTTCCTCCATGTCCAGCACTGAAGGGCCTGTTCCTGTTCCACCATGTCCAGTACTGAAGGGCCTGTTCCTGCTCCTCCATGTCCAGTTCTGACGGGCCTGTTTCTCCATGTCCATTACTGAAGGGCCTGTTCCTCCATGTCCAGCACTGAAGGGCCTGTTCCTGCTCCTCCATGTCCAGTACTGAAGGGCCTGTTCCTGCTCCTCCATGTCCAGTACTGAAGGGCCTATTTCTCCATGTCCAGTACTGAAGGGCCTGTTCCTCCATGTCCAGTATTGAAGGGCCAGTTTCTGCTACTCCATGTCCAGAACTGAAGGGCCTGTTTCCCCATATCCAGTACTGAAGGGCCTGTTTCTCCATATCCAGTACTGAAGGGCCTGTTTCTCCATGTCCAGTACCGAAGGGCCTGTTCCTCCATGTCCAGTACTAAAGGGCCTGTTCCTGTTCCTACATGTCCAGTACTAAAGGGCCTGTTCCTCCATGTGCATTACTGAAGGGCATGTTCCTGCTCCTCCATGTCCAGCACTGAAGGGCCTGTTCCTGCTCCTCCATGTCCAGTACTGAAGGGCCTGTTCCTGTTCCTCCATGTCCAGTACTGAAGGGCCTGTTCCTGTTTCTCCATGTCCAGTACTGAAGGGCCTGTTCCTGCTCCTCCATGCCCAATATTGATGGGCCTGTTTCTCCATGTCCAGTACTGAAGGGCCTGTTCCTGTTTCTCCATGTCCAGCACTGAAGGGCCTGTTCCTGCTCCTCCATGTCCACTACTGAAGGGCCTGTTCCTGCTCCTCCATGTCCAGTACTGAAGGGCCTGTTCCTGCTTCTCCATGTCCAGTACTGAAGTACCTGTTCCTGCTCCTCCATGTCCAGTACTGAAGGGCCTGTTCCTGTTTCTCCATGTCCAGTACTGAAGGGCCTGTTCCTGCTCCTCCATGCCCAATATTGATGGGCCTGTTTCTCCATGTCCAGTACTGAAGGGCCTGTTCCTGTTTCTCCATGTCCAGCACTGAAGGGCCTGTTCCTGCTCCTCCATGTCCACTACTGAAGGGCCTGTTCCTGCTTCTCCATGTCCAGTACTGAAGTACCTGTTCCTGCTCCTCCATGTCCAGTACTGAAGGGCCTGTTCCTCCATGTCCAGTACTGAAGGGCCTGTTCCTGGTTCTCCATGTCCAGTACTGAAGTACCTGTTCCTGCTCCTCCATGTCAAGTACTGAAGGGCCTATTCCTGCTCCTCCATGTCCATTACTGAAGGGCCTGTTCCTCCATGTCCAGCACTGAAGGGCCTGTTCCTGCTCCTCCATGTCCAGTACTGAAGGGCCTGTTCCTGCTCCTCCATGTCCAGTACTGAAGGGCCTGTTTCTCCATGTCCAGTACTGAAGGGCCTGTTCCTCCATGTCCAGTATTGAAGGGCCAGTTTCTGCTACTCCATGTCCAGAACTGAAGGGCCTGTTTCCCCATATCCAGTACTGAAGGGCCTGTTTCTCCATATCCAGTACTGAAGGGCCTGTTTCTCCATGTCCAGTACCGAAGGGCCTGTTCCTCCATGTCCAGTACTAAAGGGCCTGTTCCTGTTCCTACATGTCCAGTACTAAAGGGCCTGTTCCTCCATGTGCATTACTGAAGGGCATGTTCCTGCTCCTCCATGTCCAGCACTGAAGGGCCTGTTCCTGCTCCTCCATGTCCAGTACTGAAGGGCCTGTTCCTGCTCCTCCATGTCCAGCACTGAAGGGCCTGTTCCTGCTCCTCCATGTCCAGTACTGAAGTGCCTGTTCCTCCATGTCCTGTACTGAAGGGCCTGTTCCTTCTCTTCCATGTCTAGTGCTGAAGTGCCTGTTTCTCCATGTCCAGTACTGAAGGGCCTGTTCCTGTTTCTCCATGTCCAGTACTGAAGGGCCTGTTCCTGCTCCTCCATGCCCAATATTGATGGGCCTGTTTCTCCATGTCCAGTACTGAAGGGCCTGTTCCTCCATGTCCTGTACTGAAGGGCCTGTTCCTTCTCTTCCATGTCTAGTGCTGAAGTGCCTGTTTCTCCATGTGCATTACTGAAGGGCATGTTCCTGCTCCTCCATGTCCAGCACTGAAGGGCCTGTTCCTGCTCCTCCATGTCCAGTACTGAAGGGCCATTTCCTGCTCCTCCATGTCCAGCACTGAAGGGCCTGTTCCTGCTCCTCCATGTCCAGTACTGAAGGGCCTGTTCCTGCTCCTCCATGTCCAGTACTGAAGGGCCATTTCCTGCTCCTCCATGTCCAGCACTGAAGGGCCTGTTCCTGCTCCTCCATGTCCAGTACTGAAGTGCCTGTTCCTGCTCCTCCATATCCAGTACGGAAGGGCCTGTTCCTGCTCCTCCATGTCCAGTACTGAAGGGCCTGTTCCTCCATGTCCAGTATTGAAGGGCCTGTTCCTGCTCCTCCATGTCCAGTACTGACGGGCCTGTTTCTCCATGTCCAGCACTGAAGGGCCTGTTCCTGCTCCTCCATGTCCAGTACTGAAGGGCCTGTTCCTGTTCCCTCATGTCCTGTACTGAAGGGCCTGTTCCTGCTCTTCCATGTCTAGTGCTGAAGTGCCTGTTTCTCCATGTCCAGCACTGAAGGGCCTGTTCCTGTTTCTCCATGTCCAGTACTGAAGGGCCTGTTCCTGCTCCTCCATGCCCAAAATTGATGGGCCTGTTTCTCCATGTCCAGTACTGAAGGGCCTGTTCCTGTTTCTCCATGTCCAGCACTGAAGGGCCTGTTCCTGCTCCTCCATGTCCACTACTGAAGGGCCTGTTCCTGCTCCTCCATGTCCAGTACTGAAGGGCCTGTTCCTGCTTCTCCATGTCCAGTACTGAAGTACCTGTTCCTGCTCCTCCATGTCCAGTACTGAAGGGCCTATTCCTGCTCCTCCATGTCCAGTACTGAAGGGCCTGTTCCTCCATGTCCAGTACTGAAGGGCCTGTTCCTGCTTCTCCATGTCCAGTACTGAAGTACCTGTTCCTGCTCCTCCATGTCCAGTACTGAAGGGCCTGTTCCTGCTCCTCCATGTCCAGTACTGAAGGGCCTGTTCCTGCTCCTCCATGTCCAGTACTGAAGGGCCTATTCCTGCTCCTCCATGTCCAGTACTGAAGGGCCTGTTCCTCCATGTCCAGTACTGAAGGGCCTGTTCCTGCTCCTCCATGTCCAGTACTGACGGGCCTGTTACTCCATGTCCAGCACTGAAGGGCCTGTTCCTCCATGTCCAGCACTGAAGGGCCTGTTCCTGTTCCTCCATGTCCAGTACTGAAGGGCCTGTTCCTGCTCCTCCATGTCCAGTACTGAAGGGCCTGTTTCTCCATGTCCAGTACTGAAGGGCCAGTTTCTGCTACTCCATGTCCAGAACTGAAGGGCCTGTTTCCCCATATCCAGTACTGAAGGGCCTGTTTCTCCATATCCAGTACTGAAGGGCCTGTTTCTCCATGTCCAGTACCGAAGGGCCTGTTCCTCCATGTCCAGTACTAAAGGGCCTGTTCCTGTTCCTACATGTCCAGTACTAAAGGGCCTGTTCCTCCATGTCCAGCACTGAAGGGCCTGTTCCTGCTCCTCCATGTCCAGCACTGAAGGGCCTGTTCCTGCTCCTCCATGTCCAGTACTGAAGTGCCTGTTCCTCCATGTCCAGTACTGAAGGGCCTGTTCCTGTTTCTCCATGTCCAGTACTCAAGGGCCTGTTCCTGCTCCTCCATGCCCAATATTGATGGGCCTGTTTCTCCATGTCCAGTACTGAAGGGCCTGTTCCTGTTTCTCCATGTCCAGCACTGAAGGGCCTGTTCCTGCTCCTCCATGTCCACTACTGAAGGGCCTGTTCCTGCTCCTCCATGTCCAGTACTGAAGGGCCTGTTCCTGCTTCTCCATGTCCAGTACTGAAGTACCTGTTCCTGCTCCTCCATGTCCAGTACTGAAGGGCCTGTTCCTCCATGTCCAGCACTGAAGGGCCTGTTCCTGCTTCTCCATGTCCAGTACTGAAGTACCTGTTCCTGCTCCTCCATGTCAAGTACTGAAGGGCCTATTCCTGCTCCTCCATGTCCAGTACTGAAGGGCCTGTTCCTCCATGTCCAGCACTGAAGGGCCTGTTCCTGTTCCACCATGTCCAGTACTGAAGGGCCTGTTCCTGCTCCTCCATGTCCAGTTCTGACGGGCCTGTTTCTCCATGTCCATTACTGAAGGGCCTGTTCCTCCATGTCCAGCACTGAAGGGCCTGTTCCTGCTCCTCCATGTCCAGTACTGAAGGGCCTGTTCCTGCTCCTCCATGTCCAGTACTGAAGGGCCTATTTCTCCATGTCCAGTACTGAAGGGCCTGTTCCTCCATGTCCAGTATTGAAGGGCCAGTTTCTGCTACTCCATGTCCAGAACTGAAGGGCCTGTTTCCCCATATCCAGTACTGAAGGGCCTGTTTCTCCATATCCAGTACTGAAGGGCCTGTTTCTCCATGTCCAGTACCGAAGGGCCTGTTCCTCCATGTCCAGTACTAAAGGGCCTGTTCCTGTTCCTACATGTCCAGTACTAAAGGGCCTGTTCCTCCATGTGCATTACTGAAGGGCATGTTCCTGCTCCTCCATGTCCAGCACTGAAGGGCCTGTTCCTGCTCCTCCATGTCCAGTACTGAAGGGCCTGTTCCTGTTCCTCCATGTCCAGTACTGAAGGGCCTGTTCCTGTTTCTCCATGTCCAGTACTGAAGGGCCTGTTCCTGCTCCTCCATGCCCAATATTGATGGGCCTGTTTCTCCATGTCCAGTACTGAAGGGCCTGTTCCTGTTTCTCCATGTCCAGCACTGAAGGGCCTGTTCCTGCTCCTCCATGTCCACTACTGAAGGGCCTGTTCCTGCTCCTCCATGTCCAGTACTGAAGGGCCTGTTCCTGCTTCTCCATGTCCAGTACTGAAGTACCATTTCCTGCTCCTCCATGTCCAGTACTGAAGGGCCTATTCCTGCTCCTCCATGTCCAGTACTGAAGGGCCTGTTCCTCCATGTCCAGTACTGAAGGGCCTATTCCTGCTCCTCCATGTCCAGTACTGAAGGGCCTGTTCCTCCATGTCCAGTACTGAAGGGCCTGTTCCTGGTTCTCCATGTCCAGTACTGAAGTACCTGTTCCTGCTCCTCCATGTCAAGTACTGAAGGGCCTATTCCTGCTCCTCCATGTCCATTACTGAAGGGCCTGTTCCTCCATGTCCAGCACTGAAGGGCCTGTTCCTGCTCCTCCATGTCCAGTACTGAAGGGCCTGTTTCTCCATGTCCAGTACTGAAGGGCCTGTTCCTCCATGTCCAGTATTGAAGGGCCAGTTTCTGCTACTCCATGTCCAGAACTGAAGGGCCTGTTTCCCCATATCCAGTACTGAAGGGCCTGTTTCTCCATATCCAGTACTGAAGGGCCTGTTTCTCCATGTCCAGTACCGAAGGGCCTGTTCCTCCATGTCCAGTACTAAAGGGCCTGTTCCTGTTCCTACATGTCCAGTACTAAAGGGCCTGTTCCTCCATGTGCATTACTGAAGGGCATGTTCCTGCTCCTCCATGTCCAGTACTGAAGGGCCTGTTCCTGCTCCTCCATGTCCAGTACTGAAGGGCCTGTTCCTGCTCCTCCATGTCCAGCACTGAAGGGCCTGTTCCTGCTCCTCCATGTCCAGTACTGAAGTGCCTGTTCCTCCATGTCCTGTACTGAAGGGCCTGTTCCTTCTCTTCCATGTCTAGTGCTGAAGTGCCTGTTTCTCCATGTCCAGTACTGAAGGGCCTGTTCCTGTTTCTCCATGTCCAGTACTGAAGGGCCTGTTCCTGCTCCTCCATGCCCAATATTGATGGGCCTGTTTCTCCATGTCCAGTACTGAAGGGCCTGTTCCTCCATGTCCTGTACTGAAGGGCCTGTTCCTTCTCTTCCATGTCTAGTGCTGAAGTGCCTGTTTCTCCATGTGCATTACTGAAGGGCATGTTCCTGCTCCTCCATGTCCAGCACTGAAGGGCCTGTTCCTGCTCCTCCATGTCCAGTACTGAAGGGCCATTTCCTGCTCCTCCATGTCCAGCACTGAAGGGCCTGTTCCTGCTCCTCCATGTCCAGTACTGAAGGGCCTGTTCCTGCTCCTCCATGTCCAGTACTGAAGGGCCATTTCCTGCTCCTCCATGTCCAGCACTGAAGGGCCTGTTCCTGCTCCTCCATGTCCAGTACTGAAGTGCCTGTTCCTGCTCCTCCATATCCAGTACGGAAGGGCCTGTTCCTGCTCCTCCATGTCCAGTACTGAAGGGCCTGTTCCTCCATGTCCAGTATTGAAGGGCCTGTTCCTGCTCCTCCATGTCCAGTACTGACGGGCCTGTTTCTCCATGTCCAGCACTGAAGGGCCTGTTCCTGCTCCTCCATGTCCAGTACTGAAGGGCCTGTTCCTGTTCCCTCATGTCCTGTACTGAAGGGCCTGTTCCTGCTCTTCCATGTCTAGTGCTGAAGTGCCTGTTTCTCCATGTCCAGCACTGAAGGGCCTGTTCCTGTTTCTCCATGTCCAGTACTGAAGGGCCTGTTCCTGCTCCTCCATGCCCAAAATTGATGGGCCTGTTTCTCCATGTCCAGTACTGAAGGGCCTGTTCCTGTTTCTCCATGTCCAGCACTGAAGGGCCTGTTCCTGCTCCTCCATGTCCACTACTGAAGGGCCTGTTCCTGCTCCTCCATGTCCAGTACTGAAGGGCCTGTTCCTGCTTCTCCATGTCCAGTACTGAAGTACCTGTTCCTGCTCCTCCATGTCCAGTACTGAAGGGCCTATTCCTGCTCCTCCATGTCCAGTACTGAAGGGCCTGTTCCTCCATGTCCAGTACTGAAGGGCCTGTTCCTGCTTCTCCATGTCCAGTACTGAAGTACCTGTTCCTGCTCCTCCATGTCCAGTACTGAAGGGCCTATTCCTGCTCCTCCATGTCCAGTACTGAAGGGCCTATTCCTGCTCCTCCATGTCCAGTACTGAAGGGCCTGTTCCTCCATGTCCAGTACTGAAGGGCCTGTTCCTGCTCCTCCATGTCCAGTACTGACGGGCCTGTTACTCCATGTCCAGCACTGAAGGGCCTGTTCCTCCATGTCCAGCACTGAAGGGCCTGTTCCTGTTCCTCCATGTCCAGTACTGAAGGGCCTGTTCCTGCTCCTCCATGTCCAGTACTGACGGGCCTGTTTCTCCATGTCCAGTACTGAAGGGCCTGTTCCTCCATGTCCAGCACTGAAGGGCCTGGTCCTGCTCCTCCATTTCCAGTACTGAAGGGCCTGTTCCTGCTCCTCCATGACCAGTACTGAAGGGCCTGTTTCTCCATGTCCAGTACTGAAGGGCCTGTTCCTCCATGTCCAGTATTGAAGGGCCAGTTCCTGCTCCTCCATGTCCAGTACTGACGGGCCTGTTTCTCCAAGTCCAGTACTGAAGGGCCTGTTCCTCCATGTCCAGCACTGAAGGGCCTGGTCCTGCTCCTCCATGTCCAGTATTGAAGGGCCAGTTCCTGCTCCTCCATGACCAGTACTGAAGGGCCTGTTTTTCCATGTCCAGTACCGAAGAGCCTGTTCCTCCATGTCTAGTAGTAAAGATCCTGTTCCTCCCTGTACAGTACTGAAGGGCCTGTTCCTCCATGTACAGTGTTGAAGGGCCTGTTCCTACTCTTCTATTTCCAGTACTGAAGGGCCTGTTTCTCCATGTCCAGTACTAAAGGGCCTGTTCCTCCATGTGCATTACTGAAGGGCATGTTCCTACTCCTCCATGTCCAGCACTGAAGGGCCTGTTCCTGCTCCTCCATGTCCAGTACTGAAGGGCCTGTTCATCCATGTCCAGTATTGAAGGGCCTGTTCCTGCTCCTCCATGTCCAGCACTGAAGGGCCTGTTCCTGCTCCTCCATGTCCAGTACTGAAGTGCCTGTTTCTGCTCCTCCATGTCCAGCACTGAAGGGCCTGTTCCTGCTCCTCCATGTCCAGTATTGAAGGGCCTGTTCCTGCTCCTCCATGTCCAGCACTGAAGGGCCTGTTCCTGCTCCTCCATATCCAGTACGGAAGGGCCTGTTCCTGCTCCTCCATGTCCAGTACTGACGGGCCTGTTTCTCCATGTCCAGTACTGAAGGGCCTGTTCCTCCATGTCCAGCACTGAAGGGCCTGTTCCTGCTCCTCCATGTCCAGTACTGAAGGGCCTGTTCCTGTTCCCTCATGTCCTGTACTGAAGGGCCTGTTCCTGCTCTTCCATGTCTAGTGCTGAAGTGCCTGTTTCTCCATGTCCAGTACTGAAGGGCCTGTTCCTGCTCCTCCATGCCCAATATTGATGGGCCTGTTTCTCCATGTCCAGTACTGAAGGGCCTGTTCCTGTTTCTCCATGTCAAGCACTGAAGGGCCTGTTCCTGCTCCTCCATGTCCACTACTGAAGGGCCTGTTCCTGCTCCTCCATGTCCAGTACTGAAGGGCCTGTTCCTGCTTCTCCATGTCCAGTACTGAAGTATCTGTTCCTGCTCCTCCATGTCCAGTACTGAAGGGCCTGTTCCTCCATGTCCAGTATTGAAGGGCCTGTTCCTGCTCCTCCATGTCCAGTACTGACGGGCCTGTTTCTCCATGTCCAGCACTGAAGGGCCTGTTCCTGCTCCTCCATGTCCAGTACTGAAGGGCCTGTTCCTGTTCCCTCATGTCCTGTACTGAAGGGCCTGTTCCTGCTCTTCCATGTCTAGTGCTGAAGTGCCTGTTTCTCCATGTCCAGCACTGAAGGGCCTGTTCCTGTTTCTCCATGTCCAGTACTGAAGGGCCTGTTCCTGTTTCTCCATGTCCAGCACTGAAGGGCCTGTTCCTGCTCCTCCATGTCCACTACTGAAGGGCCTGTTCCTGCTCCTCCATGTCCAGTACTGAAGGGCCTGTTCCTGCTTCTCCATGTCCAGTACTGAAGTACCTGTTCCTGCTCCTCCATGTCCAGTACTGAAGGGCCTATTCCTGCTCCTCCATGTCCAGTACTGAAGGGCCTGTTCCTCCATGTCCAGTACTGAAGGGCCTGTTCCTGCTTCTCCATGTCCAGTACTGAAGTACCTGTTCCTGCTCCTCCATGTCCAGTACTGAAGGGCCTGTTCCTCCATGTCCAGTACTGAAGGGCCTGTTCCTGCTCCTCCATGTCCAGTACTGACGGGCCTGTTACTCCATGTCCAGCACTGAAGGGCCTGTTCCTCCATGTCCAGCACTGAAGGGCCTGTTCCTGTTCCTCCATGTCCAGTACTGAAGGGCCTGTTCCTGCTCCTCCATGTCCAGTACTGAAGGGCCTGTTTCTCCATGTCCAGTACTGAAGGGCCAGTTTCTGCTACTCCATGTCCAGAACTGAAGGGCCTGTTTCCCCATATCCAGTACTGAAGGGCCTGTTTCTCCATATCCAGTACTGAAGGGCCTGTTTCTCCATGTCCAGTACCGAAGGGCCTGTTCCTCCATGTCCAGTACTAAAGGGCCTGTTCCTGTTCCTACATGTCCAGTACTAAAGGGCCTGTTCCTCCATGTCCAGCACTGAAGGGCCTGTTCCTGCTCCTCCATGTCCAGCACTGAAGGGCCTGTTCCTGCTCCTCCATGTCCAGTACTGAAGTGCCTGTTCCTCCATGTCCAGTACTGAAGGGCCTGTTCCTGTTTCTCCATGTCCAGTACTGAAGGGCCTGTTCCTGCTCCTCCATGCCCAATATTGATGGGCCTGTTTCTCCATGTCCAGTACTGAAGGGCCTGTTCCTGTTTCTCCATGTCCAGCACTGAAGGGCCTGTTCCTGCTCCTCCATGTCCACTACTGAAGGGCCTGTTCCTGCTCCTCCATGTCCAGTACTGAAGGGCCTGTTCCTGCTTCTCCATGTCCAGTACTGAAGTACCTGTTCCTGCTCCTCCATGTCCAGTACTGAAGGGCCTGTTCCTCCATGTCCAGTACTGAAGGGCCTGTTCCTGCTTCTCCATGTCCAGTACTGAAGTACCTGTTCCTGCTCCTCCATGTCAAGTACTGAAGGGCCTATTCCTGCTCCTCCATGTCCAGTACTGAAGGGCCTGTTCCTCCATGTCCAGCACTGAAGGGCCTGTTCCTGTTCCACCATGTCCAGTACTGAAGGGCCTGTTCCTGCTCCTCCATGTCCAGTTCTGACGGGCCTGTTTCTCCATGTCCATTACTGAAGGGCCTGTTCCTCCATGTCCAGCACTGAAGGGCCTGTTCCTGCTCCTCCATGTCCAGTACTGAAGGGCCTGTTCCTGCTCCTCCATGTCCAGTACTGAAGGGCCTATTTCTCCATGTCCAGTACTGAAGGGCCTGTTCCTCCATGTCCAGTATTGAAGGGCCAGTTTCTGCTACTCCATGTCCAGAACTGAAGGGCCTGTTTCCCCATATCCAGTACTGAAGGGCCTGTTTCTCCATATCCAGTACTGAAGGGCCTGTTTCTCCATGTCCAGTACCGAAGGGCCTGTTCCTCCATGTCCAGTACTAAAGGGCCTGTTCCTGTTCCTACATGTCCAGTACTAAAGGGCCTGTTCCTCCATGTGCATTACTGAAGGGCATGTTCCTGCTCCTCCATGTCCAGCACTGAAGGGCCTGTTCCTGCTCCTCCATGTCCAGTACTGAAGGGCCTGTTCCTGTTCCTCCATGTCCAGTACTGAAGGGCCTGTTCCTGTTTCTCCATGTCCAGTACTGAAGGGCCTGTTCCTGCTCCTCCATGCCCAATATTGATGGGCCTGTTTCTCCATGTCCAGTACTGAAGGGCCTGTTCCTGTTTCTCCATGTCCAGCACTGAAGGGCCTGTTCCTGCTCCTCCATGTCCACTACTGAAGGGCCTGTTCCTGCTCCTCCATGTCCAGTACTGAAGGGCCTGTTCCTGCTTCTCCATGTCCAGTACTGAAGTACCTGTTCCTGCTCCTCCATGTCCAGTACTGAAGGGCCTATTCCTGCTCCTCCATGTCCAGTACTGAAGGGCCTGTTCCTCCATGTCCAGTACTGAAGGGCCTATTCCTGCTCCTCCATGTCCAGTACTGAAGGGCCTGTTCCTCCATGTCCAGTACTGAAGGGCCTGTTCCTGGTTCTCCATGTCCAGTACTGAAGTACCTGTTCCTGCTCCTCCATGTCAAGTACTGAAGGGCCTATTCCTGCTCCTCCATGTCCATTACTGAAGGGCCTGTTCCTCCATGTCCAGCACTGAAGGGCCTGTTCCTGCTCCTCCATGTCCAGTACTGAAGGGCCTGTTCCTGCTCCTCCATGTCCAGTACTGAAGGGCCTGTTTCTCCATGTCCAGTACTGAAGGGCCTGTTCCTCCATGTCCAGTATTGAAGGGCCAGTTTCTGCTACTCCATGTCCAGAACTGAAGGGCCTGTTTCCCCATATCCAGTACTGAAGGGCCTGTTTCTCCATATCCAGTACTGAAGGGCCTGTTTCTCCATGTCCAGTACCGAAGGGCCTGTTCCTCCATGTCCAGTACTAAAGGGCCTGTTCCTGTTCCTACATGTCCAGTACTAAAGGGCCTGTTCCTCCATGTGCATTACTGAAGGGCATGTTCCTGCTCCTCCATGTCCAGCACTGAAGGGCCTGTTCCTGCTCCTCCATGTCCAGTACTGAAGGGCCTGTTCCTGCTCCTCCATGTCCAGCACTGAAGGGCCTGTTCCTGCTCCTCCATGTCCAGTACTGAAGTGCCTGTTCCTCCATGTCCTGTACTGAAGGGCCTGTTCCTTCTCTTCCATGTCTAGTGCTGAAGTGCCTGTTTCTCCATGTCCAGTACTGAAGGGCCTGTTCCTGTTTCTCCATGTCCAGTACTGAAGGGCCTGTTCCTGCTCCTCCATGCCCAATATTGATGGGCCTGTTTCTCCATGTCCAGTACTGAAGGGCCTGTTCCTCCATGTCCTGTATTGAAGGGCCTGTTCCTTCTCTTCCATGTCTAGTGCTGAAGTGCCTGTTTCTCCATGTGCATTACTGAAGGGCATGTTCCTGCTCCTCCATGTCCAGCACTGAAGGGCCTGTTCCTGCTCCTCCATGTCCAGTACTGAAGGGCCATTTCCTGCTCCTCCATGTCCAGCACTGAAGGGCCTGTTCCTGCTCCTCCATGTCCAGTACTGAAGGGCCTGTTCCTGCTCCTCCATGTCCAGTACTGAAGGGCCATTTCCTGCTCCTCCATGTCCAGCACTGAAGGGCCTGTTCCTGCTCCTCCATGTCCAGTACTGAAGTGCCTGTTCCTGCTCCTCCATATCCAGTACGGAAGGGCCTGTTCCTGCTCCTCCATGTCCAGTACTGAAGGGCCTGTTCCTCCATGTCCAGTATTGAAGGGCCTGTTCCTGCTCCTCCATGTCCAGTACTGACGGGCCTGTTTCTCCATGTCCAGCACTGAAGGGCCTGTTCCTGCTCCTCCATGTCCAGTACTGAAGGGCCTGTTCCTGTTCCCTCATGTCCTGTACTGAAGGGCCTGTTCCTGCTCTTCCATGTCTAGTGCTGAAGTGCCTGTTTCTCCATGTCCAGCACTGAAGGGCCTGTTCCTGTTTCTCCATGTCCAGTACTGAAGGGCCTGTTCCTGCTCCTCCATGCCCAAAATTGATGGGCCTGTTTCTCCATGTCCAGTACTGAAGGGCCTGTTCCTGTTTCTCCATGTCTAGCACTGAAGGGCCTGTTCCTGCTCCTCCATGTCCACTACTGAAGGGCCTGTTCCTGCTCCTCCATGTCCAGTACTGAAGGGCCTGTTCCTGCTTCTCCATGTCCAGTACTGAAGTACCTGTTCCTGCTCCTCCATGTCCAGTACTGAAGGGCCTATTCCTGCTCCTCCATGTCCAGTACTGAAGGGCCTGTTCCTCCATGTCCAGTACTGAAGGGCCTGTTCCTGCTTCTCCATGTCCAGTACTGAAGTACCTGTTCCTGCTCCTCCATGTCCAGTACTGAAGGGCCTATTCCTGCTCCTCCATGTCCAGTACTGAAGGGCCTATTCCTGCTCCTCCATGTCCAGTACTGAAGGGCCTGTTCCTCCATGTCCAGTACTGAAGGGCCTGTTCCTGCTCCTCCATGTCCAGTACTGACGGGCCTGTTACTCCATGTCCAGCACTGAAGGGCCTGTTCCTCCATGTCCAGCACTGAAGGGCCTGTTCCTGTTCCTCCATGTCCAGTACTGAAGGGCCTGTTCCTGCTCCTCCATGTCCAGTACTGACGGGCCTGTTTCTCCATGTCCAGTACTGAAGGGCCTGTTCCTCCATGTCCAGCACTGAAGGGCCTGGTCCTGCTCCTCCATTTCCAGTACTGAAGGGCCTGTTCCTGCTCCTCCATGACCAGTACTGAAGGGCCTGTTTCTCCATGTCCAGTACTGAAGGGCCTGTTCCTCCATGTCCAGTATTGAAGGGCCAGTTCCTGCTCCTCCATGTCCAGTACTGACGGGCCTGTTTCTCCAAGTCCAGTACTGAAGGGCCTGTTCCTCCATGTCCAGCACTGAAGGGCCTGGTCCTGCTCCTCCATGTCCAGTATTGAAGGGCCAGTTCCTGCTCCTCCATGACCAGTACTGAAGGGCCTGTTTTTCCATGTCCAGTACCGAAGAGCCTGTTCCTCCATGTCTAGTAGTAAAGATCCTGTTCCTCCCTGTACAGTACTGAAGGGCCTGTTCCTCCATGTACAGTGTTGAAGGGCCTGTTCCTACTCTTCTATTTCCAGTACTGAAGGGCCTGTTTCTCCATGTCCAGTACTAAAGGGCCTGTTCCTCCATGTGCATTACTGAAGGGCATGTTCCTACTCCTCCATGTCCAGCACTGAAGGGCCTGTTCCTGCTCCTCCATGTCCAGTACTGAAGGGCCTGTTCATCCATGTCCAGTATTGAAGGGCCTGTTCCTGCTCCTCCATGTCCAGCACTGAAGGGCCTGTTCCTGCTCCTCCATGTCCAGTACTGAAGTGCCTGTTTCTGCTCCTCCATGTCCAGCACTGAAGGGCCTGTTCCTGCTCCTCCATGTCCAGTATTGAAGGGCCTGTTCCTGCTCCTCCATGTCCAGCACTGAAGGGCCTGTTCCTGCTCCTCCATATCCAGTACGGAAGGGCCTGTTCCTGCTCCTCCATGTCCAGTACTGACGGGCCTGTTTCTCCATGTCCAGTACTGAAGGGCCTGTTCCTCCATGTCCAGCACTGAAGGGCCTGTTCCTGCTCCTCCATGTCCAGTACTGAAGGGCCTGTTCCTGTTCCCTCATGTCCTGTACTGAAGGGCCTGTTCCTGCTCTTCCATGTCTAGTGCTGAAGTGCCTGTTTCTCCATGTCCAGTACTGAAGGGCCTGTTCCTGCTCCTCCATGCCCAATATTGATGGGCCTGTTTCTCCATGTCCAGTACTGAAGGGCCTGTTCCTGTTTCTCCATGTCAAGCACTGAAGGGCCTGTTCCTGCTCCTCCATGTCCACTACTGAAGGGCCTGTTCCTGCTCCTCCATGTCCAGTACTGAAGGGCCTGTTCCTGCTTCTCCATGTCCAGTACTGAAGTATCTGTTCCTGCTCCTCCATGTCCAGTACTGAAGGGCCTATTCCTGCTCCTCCATGTCCAGTACTGAAGGGCCTGTTCCTCCATGTCCAGCACTGAAGGGCCTGTTCCTGTTCCTCCATGTCCAGTACTGAAGGGCCTGTTCCTGCTCCTCCATGTCCAGTTCTGACGGGCCGGTTTCTCCATGTCCATTACTGAAGGGCCTGTTCCTCCATGTCCAGCACTGAAGGGCCTGTTCCTGCTCCTCCATGTCCAGTACTGAAGGGCCTGTTTCTCCATGTCCAGTACCGAAGGGCCTGTTCCTCCATGTCCAGTACTAAAGGGCCTTTTCCTGTTCCTACATGTCCAGTACTAAAGGGCCTGTTCCTCCATGTGCATTACTGAAGGGCATGTTCCTGCTCCTCCATGTCTAGCACTGAAGGGCCTGTTCCTGCTCCTCCATGTCCAGTACTGAAGGGCCTGTTCCTGCTCCTCCATGTCCAGTACTGAAGGGCCATTTCCTGCTCCTCCATGTCCAGCACTGAAGGGCCTGTTCCTGCTCCTCCATGTCCAGTACTGAAGTGCCTGTTCCTCCATGTCCTGTACTGAAGGGCCTGTTCCTTCTCTTCCATGTCTAGTGCTGAAGTGCCTGTTTCTCCATGTCCAGTACTGAAGGGCCTGTTCCTGTTCCCTCATGTCCTGTACTGAAGGGCCTGTTCCTGCTCCTCCATGCCCAATATTGATGGGCCTGTTTCTCCATGTCCAGTACTGAAGGGCCTGTTCCTGTTTCTCCATGTCCAGCACTGAAGGGCCTGTTCCTGCTCCTCCATGTCCACTACTGAAGGGCCTGTTCCTGCTCCTCCATGTCCAGTACTGAAGGGCCTGTTCCTGCTTCTCCATGTCCAGTACTGAAGTACCTGTTCCTGCTCCTCCATGTCCAGTACTGAAGGGCCTGTTCCTCCATGTCCAGTACTGAAGGGCCTGTTCCTGCTTCTCCATGTCCAGTACTGAAGTACCTGTTCCTGCTCCTCCATGTCACGTACTGAAGGGCCTATTCCTCCATGTCCAGTACTGAAGGGCCTGTTCCTGCTCCTCCATGTCCAGTACTTAAGGACCTGTTCCTCCATGTCCAGTATTGAATGGCCTGTTCCTCCATGTGCAGTACTGAAGGGCCTGTTCCTGCTCCTCCATGTCCAGTACTGAAGTGCCTGTTCCTGCTCCTCCATATCCAGTACGGAAGGGCCTGTTCCTGCTCCTCCATGTCCAGTACTGAAGGGCCTGTTCCTGCTCCTCCATGTCCAGTACTGACGGGCCTGTTTCTCCATGTCCAGTACTGAAGGGCCTGTTCCTCCATGTCCAGCACTGAAGGGCCTGTTCCTGCTCCTCCATGTCCAGTACTGACGGGCCTGTTTCTCCATGTCCAGTACTGAAGGGCCTGTTCCTCCATGTCCAGTACTGAAGGGCCTGTTCCTGTTCCCTCATGTCCTGTACTGAAGGGCCTGTTCCTGCTCTTCCATGTCTAGTGCTGAAGTGCCTGTTTCTCCATGTCCAGTACTGAAGGGCCTGTTCCTGCTCCTCCATGCCCAATATTGATGGGCCTGTTTCTCCATGTCCAGTACTGAAGGGCCTGTTCCTGTTTCTCCATGTCAAGCACTGAAGGGCCTGTTCCTGCTCCTCCATGTCCACTACTGAAGGGCCTGTTCCTGCTCCTCCATGTCCAGTACTGAAGGGCCTGTTCCTGCTTCTCCATGTCCAGTACTGAAGTACCTGTTCCTGCTCCTCCATGTCCAGTACTGAAGTACCTGTTCCTGCTCCTCCATGTCAAGTACTGAAGGGCCTATTCCTGCTCCTCCATGTCCGGTACTGAAGGGCCTGTTCCTCCATGTCCAGCACTGAAGGGCCTTTTCCTGTTCCTCCATGTCCAGTACTGAAGGGCCTGTTCCTGCTCCTCCATGTCCAGTTCTGACGGGCCTGTTTCTCCATGTCCATTACTGAAGGGCCTGTTCCTCCATGTCCAGCACTGAAGGGCCTGTTCCTGCTCCTCCATGTCCAGTACTGAAGGGCCTGTTCCTGCTCCTCCATGTCCAGTACTGAAGGGCCTGTTTCTCCATGTCCAGTACTGAAGGGCCTGTTCCTCCATGTCCAGTATTGAAGGGCCAGTTTCTGCTACTCCATGTCCAGAACTGAAGGGCCTGTTTCCCCATATCCAGTACTGAAGGGCCTGTTTCTCCATATCCAGTACTGAAGGGCCTGTTTCTCCATGTCCAGTACCGAAGGGCCTGTTCCTCCATGTCCAGTACTAAAGGGCCTGTTCCTGTTCCTACATGTCCAGTACTAAAGGGCCTGTTCCTCCATGTCCAGCACTGAAGGGCCTGTTCCTGCTCCTCCATGTCCAGTACTGAAGGGCCTGTTCCTGCTCCTCCATGTCCAGTACTGAAGGGCCATTTCCTCCATGTGCATTACTGAAGGGCATGTTCCTGCTCCTCCATGTCCAGCACTGAAGGGCCTGTTCCTGCTCCTCCATGTCCAGTACTGAAGGGCATGTTCCTGCTCCTCCATGTCCAGCACTGAAGGGCCTGTTCCTGCTCCTCCATGTCCAGTACTGAAGTGCCTGTTCCTCCATGTCCAGTACTGAAGGGCCTGTTCCTGTTTCTCCATGTCCAGTACTGAAGGGCCTGTTCCTGCTCCTCCATGCCCAATATTGATGGGCCTGTTTCTCCATGTCCAGTACTGAAGGGCCTGTTCCTGTTTCTCCATGTCCAGCACTGAAGGGCCTGTTCCTGCTCCTCCATGTCCACTACTGAAGGGCCTGTTCCTGCTCCTCCATGTCCAGTACTGAAGGGCCTGTTCCTGCTTCTCCATGTCCAGTACTGAAGTACCTGTTCCTGCTCCTCCATGTCCAGTACTGAAGGGCCTGTTCCTCCATGTCCAGTACTGAAGGGCCTGTTCCTGCTTCTCCATGTCCAGTACTGAAGTACCTGTTCCTGCTCCTCCATGTCAAGTACTGAAGTACCTGTTCCTCCATGTCCAGCACTGAAGGGCCTGTTCCTGTTCCACCATGTCCAGTACTGAAGGGCCTGTTCCTGCTCCTCCATGTCCAGTTCTGACGGGCCTGTTTCTCCATGTCCATTACTGAAGGGCCTGTTCCTCCATGTCCAGCACTGAAGGGCCTGTTCCTGCTCCTCCATGTCCAGTACTGAAGGGCCTGTTCCTGCTCCTCCATGTCCAGTACTGAAGGGCCTATTTCTCCATGTCCAGTACTGAAGGGCCTGTTCCTCCATGTCCAGTACTGAAGGGCCTGTTCCTCCATGTCCAGTATTGAAGGGCCAGTTTCTGCTACTCCATGTCCAGAACTGAAGGGCCTGTTTCCCCATATCCAGTACTGAAGGGCCTGTTTCTCCATATCCAGTACTGAAGGGCCTGTTTCTCCATGTCCAGTACCGAAGGGCCTGTTCCTCCATGTCCAGTACTAAAGGGCCTGTTCCTGTTCCTACATGTCCAGTACTAAAGGGCCTGTTCCTCCATGTGCATTACTGAAGGGCATGTTCCTGCTCCTCCATGTCCAGCACTGAAGGGCCTGTTCCTGCTCCTCCATGTCCAGTACTGAAGGGCCTGTTCCTGTTCCTCCATGTCCAGTACTGAAGGGCCTGTTCCTGTTTCTCCATGTCCAGTACTGAAGGGCCTGTTCCTGCTCCTCCATGCCCAATATTGATGGGCCTGTTTCTCCATGTCCAGTACTGAAGGGCCTGTTCCTGTTTCTCCATGTCCAGCACTGAAGGGCCTGTTCCTGCTCCTCCATGTCCACTACTGAAGGGCCTGTTCCTGCTCCTCCATGTCCAGTACTGAAGGGCCTGTTCCTGCTTCTCCATGTCCAGTACTGAAGTACCTGTTCCTGCTCCTCCATGTCCAGTACTGAAGGGCCTATTCCTGCTCCTCCATGTCCAGTACTGAAGGGCCTGTTCCTCCATGTCCAGTACTGAAGGGCCTGTTCCTGGTTCTCCATGTCCAGTACTGAAGTACCTGTTCCTGCTCCTCCATGTCAAGTACTGAAGGGCCTATTCCTGCTCCTCCATGTCCATTACTGAAGGGCCTGTTCCTCCATGTCCAGCACTGAAGGGCCTGTTCCTGCTCCTCCATGTCCAGTACTGAAGGGCCTGTTCCTGCTCCTCCATGTCCAGTACTGAAGGGCCTGTTCCTGCTCCTCCATGTCCAGTACTGAAGGGCCTGTTTCTCCATGTCCAGTACTGAAGGGCCTGTTCCTCCATGTCCAGTATTGAAGGGCCAGTTTCTGCTACTCCATGTCCAGAACTGAAGGGCCTGTTTCCCCATATCCAGTACTGAAGGGCCTGTTTCTCCATATCCAGTACTGAAGGGCCTGTTTCTCCATGTCCAGTACCGAAGGGCCTGTTCCTCCATGTCCAGTACTAAAGGGCCTGTTCCTGTTCCTACATGTCCAGTACTAAAGGGCCTGTTCCTCCATGTGCATTACTGAAGGGCATGTTCCTGCTCCTCCATGTCCAGCACTGAAGGGCCTGTTCCTGCTCCTCCATGTCCAGTACTGACGGGCCTGTTACTCCATGTCCAGCACTGAAGGGCCTGTTCCTCCATGTCCAGCACTGAAGGGCCTGTTCCTGTTCCTCCATGTCCAGTACTGAAGGGCCTGTTCCTGCTCCTCCATGTCCAGTACTGACGGGCCTGTTTCTCCATGTCCAGTACTGAAGGGCCTGTTCCTCCATGTCCAGCACTGAAGGGCCTGGTCCTGCTCCTCCATTTCCAGTACTGAAGGGCCTGTTCCTGCTCCTCCATGACCAGTACTGAAGGGCCTGTTTCTCCATGTCCAGTACTGAAGGGCCTGTTCCTCCATGTCCAGTATTGAAGGGCCAGTTCCTGCTCCTCCATGTCCAGTACTGACGGGCCTGTTTCTCCAAGTCCAGTACTGAAGGGCCTGTTCCTCCATGTCCAGCACTGAAGGGCCTGGTCCTGCTCCTCCATGTCCAGTATTGAAGGGCCAGTTCCTGCTCCTCCATGACCAGTACTGAAGGGCCTGTTTTTCCATGTCCAGTACCGAAGAGCCTGTTCCTCCATGTCTAGTAGTAAAGATCCTGTTCCTCCCTGTACAGTACTGAAGGGCCTGTTCCTCCATGTACAGTGTTGAAGGGCCTGTTCCTACTCTTCTATTTCCAGTACTGAAGGGCCTGTTTCTCCATGTCCAGTACTGAAGGGCCTCTTCCTCCATGTCCAGTATTGAAGGGCCTGTTTCTCCATATCCAGTACTGAAGGGCCTGTTTCTCCATGTCCAGTACCGAAGGGCCTGTTCCTCCATGTCCAGTACTAAAGGGCCTGTTCCTGTTCCTACATGTCCAGTACTAAAGGGCCTGTTCCTCCATGTGCAGTACTGAAGGGCCTGTTCCTGTTCCTACATGTCCAGTACTGAAGTGCTTGTTCCTGCTCCTCCATGTCCAGCACTGAAGGGCCTGTTCCTGCTCCTCCATGTCCAGTACTGAAGGGCCTGTTCCTGCTCCTCCATGTCCAGTACTGAAGTGCTTGTTCCTGCTCCTCCATGTCCAGTACTGAAGGGCCTGTTCCTCCATGTCCAGTATTGAAGGGCCTGTTCCTGCTCCTCCATGTCCAGTACTGACGGGCCTGTTTCTCCATGTCCAGTACTGAAGGGCCTGTTCCTCCATGTCCCGCACTGAAGGGCCTGTTCCTGCTCCTCCATGTCCAGTACTGAAGGGCCTGTTCCTGTTCCCTCATGTCCTGTACTGAAGGGCCTGTTCCTGCTCTTCCATGTCTAGTGCTGAAGTGCCTGTTTCTCCATGTCCAGTACTGAAGGGCCTGTTCCTGTTTCTCCATGTCCAGTACTGAAGGGCCTGTTCCTGCTCCTCCATGCCCAATATTGATGGGCCTGTTTCTCCATGTCCAGTACTGAAGGGCATGTTCCTGTTTCTCCATGTCCAGCACTGAAGGGCCTGTTCCTGCTCCTCCATGTCCACTACTGAAGGTCCTGTTCCTGCTCCTCCATGTCCAGTACTGAAGGGCCTGTTCCTGCTTCTCCATGTCCAGTACTGAAGTACCTGTTCCTGCTCCTCCATGTCCAGTACTGAAGGGCCTATTCCTGCTCCTCCATGTCCAGTACTGAAGGGCCTGTTCCTCCATATCCAGTACTGAAGGGCCTGTTCCTGCTCCTCCATGTCCAGTACATACGGGCCTGTTTCTCCATGTCCAGCACTGAAGGGCCTGTTCCTCCATGTCCAGCACTGAAGGGCCTGTTCCTGTTCCTCCATGTCCAGTACTGAAGGGCCTGTTCCTGCTCCTCCATGTCAAGTACTGAAGGGCCTGTTCCTGTTCCTCCATGTCCAGTACTGAAGGGCCTGTTCCTGCTCCTCCATGTCAAGTACTGAAGGGCCTATTCCTGCTCCTCCATGTCCAGTACTGAAGGGCCTGTTCCTCCATGTCCAGTACTGAAGGGCCTGTTCCTGCTCCTCCATGTCCAGTACTGAAGGGCCTGTTTCTCCATGTCCAGTACTGAAGGGCCTGTTCCTCCATGTCCAGTATTGAAGGGCCAGTTTCTTCATATCCAGTACTGAAGGGCCTGTTTCTCCATATCCAGCACTGAAGGGCCTGTTTTTCCATGTCCAGTAACGAAGAGCCTGTTCCTCCATGTCCAGTAGTAAAGATCCTGTTCCTCCCTGTACAGTACTGAAGGGCCTGTTCCTCCATGTACAGTATTGAAGGGCCTGTTCCTGCTCTTCTATTTCCAGTACTAAAGGGCCTGTTCGTCCATGTCCAGTACTGAAGGGCCTTTTTTTTCATGTCCAGTACTGAAGGGCCTGTTCCTGCTCCCTCATGTCCAGTACTAAAGGACCTGTTCCTGCTCCTCATTGTCAAGTCCTAAAGGGCCTGTTCCTGCTTCTCCATATCCAGTACTGAATAGCCTGTTCCTCCATGTCCAGTACTGAAGGGCCTGTTCCTGCTTCTCCATTTCCAGTACTGAAGTACCTGTTCCTGCTCCTCCATGTCCAGTACTGAAGGGCCTATTCCTGCTCCTCCATGTCCAGTACTGAAGGGCCTATTCCTGCTCCTCCATGTCCAGTACTGAAGGGCCTGTTCCTCCATGTCCAGTACTGAAGGGCCTGTTCCTGCTCCTCCATGTCCAGTACTGACGGGCCTGTTACTCCATGTCCAGCACTGAAGGGCCTGTTCCTCCATGTCCAGCACTGAAGGGCCTGTTCCTGTTCCTCCATGTCCAGTACTGAAGGGCCTGTTCCTGCTCCTCCATGTCCAGTACTGACGGGCCTGTTTCTCCATGTCCAGTACTGAAGGGCCTGTTCCTCCATGTCCAGCACTGAAGGGCCTGGTCCTGCTCCTCCATGTCCAGTACTGAAGGGCCTGTTCCTGCTCCTCCATGACCAGTACTGAAGGGCCTGTTTCTCCATGTCCAGTACTGAAGGGCCTGTTCCTCCATGTCCAGTATTGAAGGGCCAGTTCCTGCTCCTCCATGTCCAGTACTGACGGGCCTGTTTCTCCAAGTCCAGTACTGAAGGGCCTGTTCCTCCATGTCCAGCACTGAAGGGCCTGGTCCTGCTCCTCCATGTCCAGTATTGAAGGGCCAGTTCCTGCTCCTCCATGACCAGTACTGAAGGGCCTGTTTTTCCATGTCCAGTACCGAAGAGCCTGTTCCTCCATGTCTAGTAGTAAAGATCCTGTTCCTCCCTGTACAGTACTGAAGGGCCTGTTCCTCCATGTACAGTGTTGAAGGGCCTGTTCCTGCTCTTCTATTTCCAGTACTGAAGGGCCTGTTTCTCCATGTCCAGTACTGAAGGGCCTCTTCCTCCATGTCCAGTATTGAAGGGCCTGTTTCTCCATGTCCAGTACCGAAGGGCCTGTTCCTCCATGTCCAGTACTAAAGGGCCTGTTCCTGTTCCTACATGTCCAGTACTAAAGGGCCTGTTCCTCCATGTGCATTACTGAAGGGCATGTTCCTGCTCCTCCATGTCCAGCACTGAAGGGCCTGTTCCTGCTCCTCCATGTCCAGTACTGAAGGGCCTGTTCCTGCTCCTCCATGTCCAGCACTGAAGGGCCTGTTCCTGCTCCTCCATGTCCAGTACTGAAGTGCCTGTTCCTCCATGTCCTGTACTGAAGGGCCTGTTCCTTCTCTTCCATGTCTAGTGCTGAAGTGCCTGTTTCTCCATGTCCAGTACTGAAGGGCCTGTTCCTGTTTCTCCATGTCCAGTATTGAAGGGCCTGTTCCTGCTCCTCCATGCCCAATATTGATGGGCCTGTTTCTCCATGTCCAGTACTGAAGGGCCTGTTCCTCCATGTCCTGTACTGAAGGGCCTGTTCCTTCTCTTCCATGTCTAGTGCTGAAGTGCCTGTTTCTCCATGTGCATTACTGAAGGGCATGTTCCTGCTCCTCCATGTCCAGCACTGAAGGGCCTGTTCCTGCTCCTCCATGTCCAGTACTGAAGGGCCTGTTCCTGCTCCTCCATGTCCAGCACTGAAGGGCCAGTTTCTGCTACTCCATGTCCAGAACTGAAGGGCCTGTTTCTCCATATCCAGTACTGAAGGGCCTGTTTCTCCATATCCAGTACTGAAGGGCCTGTTTCTCCATGTCCAGTACCGAAGGGCCTGTTCCTCCATGTCCAGTACTAAAGGGCCTGTTCCTGTTCCTACATGTCCAGTACTAAAGGGCCTGTTCCTCCATGTGCAGTACTGAAGGGCATGTTCCTGCTCCTCCATGTCCAGCACTGAAGGGCCTGTTCCTGCTCCTCCATGTCCAGTACTGAAGGGCCTGTTCCTGCTCCTCCATGTCCAGTACTGAAGGGCCATTTCCTGCTCCTCCATGTCCAGCACTGAAGGGCCTGTTCCTGCTCCTCCATGTCCAGTACTGAAGTGCCTGTTCCTGCTCCTCCATATCCAGTACGGAAGGGCCTGTTCCTGCTCCTCCATGTCCAGTACTGAAGGGCCTGTTCCTCCATGTCCAGTATTGAAGGGCCTGTTCCTGCTCCTCCATGTCCAGTACTGACGGGCCTGTTTCTCCATGTCCAGCACTGAAGGGCCTGTTCCTGCTCCTCCATGTCCAGTACTGAAGGGCCTGTTCCTGTTCCCTCATGTCCTGTACTGAAGGGCCTGTTCCTGCTCTTCCATGTCTAGTGCTGAAGTGCCTGTTTCTCCATGTCCAGCACTGAAGGGCCTGTTCCTGTTTCTCCATGTCCAGTACTGAAGGGCCTGTTCCTGCTCCTCCATGCCCAAAATTGATGGGCCTGTTTCTCCATGTCCAGTACTGAAGGGCCTGTTCCTGTTTCTCCATGTCCAGCACTGAAGGGCCTGTTCCTGCTCCTCCATGTCCACTACTGAAGGGCCTGTTCCTGCTCCTCCATGTCCAGTACTGAAGGGCCTGTTCCTGCTTCTCCATGTCCAGTACTGAAGTACCTGTTCCTGCTCCTCCATGTCCAGTACTGAAGGGCCTATTCCTGCTCCTCCATGTCCAGTACTGAAGGGCCTGTTCCTCCATGTCCAGTACTGAAGGGCCTGTTCCTGCTTCTCCATGTCCAGTACTGAAGTACCTGTTCCTGCTCCTCCATGTCCAGTACTGAAGGGCCTATTCCTGCTCCTCCATGTCCAGTACTGAAGGGCCTGTTTCTCCATGTCCAGTACCGAAGGGCCTGTTCCTCCATGTCCAGTACTAAAGGGCCTGTTCCTGTTCCTACATGTCCAGTACTAAAGGGCCTGTTCCTCCATGTGCATTACTGAAGGGCATGTTCCTGCTCCTCCATGTCCAGCACTGAAGGGCCTGTTCCTGCTCCTCCATGTCCAGTACTGAAGGGCCTGTTCCTGTTCCTCCATGTCCAGTACTGAAGGGCCTGTTCCTGTTTCTCCATGTCCAGTACTGAAGGGCCTGTTCCTGCTCCTCCATGCCCAATATTGATGGGCCTGTTTCTCCATGTCCAGTACTGAAGGGCCTGTTCCTGTTTCTCCATGTCCAGCACTGAAGGGCCTGTTCCTGCTCCTCCATGTCCACTACTGAAGGGCCTGTTCCTGCTCCTCCATGTCCAGTACTGAAGGGCCTGTTCCTGCTTCTCCATGTCCAGTACTGAAGTACCTGTTCCTGCTCCTCCATGTCCAGTACTGAAGGGCCTATTCCTGCTCCTCCATGTCCAGTACTGAAGGGCCTGTTCCTCCATGTCCAGTACTGAAGGGCCTGTTCCTGGTTCTCCATGTCCAGTACTGAAGTACCTGTTCCTGCTCCTCCATGTCAAGTACTGAAGGGCCTATTCCTGCTCCTCCATGTCCATTACTGAAGGGCCTGTTCCTCCATGTCCAGCACTGAAGGGCCTGTTCCTGCTCCTCCATGTCCAGTACTGAAGGGCCTGTTCCTGCTCCTCCATGTCCAGTACTGAAGGGCCTGTTCCTGCTCCTCCATGTCCAGTACTGAAGGGCCTGTTTCTCCATGTCCAGTACTGAAGGGCCTGTTCCTCCATGTCCAGTATTGAAGGGCCAGTTTCTGCTACTCCATGTCCAGAACTGAAGGGCCTGTTTCCCCATATCCAGTACTGAAGGGCCTGTTTCTCCATATCCAGTACTGAAGGGCCTGTTTCTCCATGTCCAGTACCGAAGGGCCTGTTCCTCCATGTCCAGTACTAAAGGGCCTGTTCCTGTTCCTACATGTCCAGTACTAAAGGGCCTGTTCCTCCATGTGCATTACTGAAGGGCATGTTCCTGCTCCTCCATGTCCAGCACTGAAGGGCCTGTTCCTGCTCCTCCATGTCCAGTACTGACGGGCCTGTTACTCCATGTCCAGCACTGAAGGGCCTGTTCCTCCATGTCCAGCACTGAAGGGCCTGTTCCTGTTCCTCCATGTCCAGTACTGAAGGGCCTGTTCCTGCTCCTCCATGTCCAGTACTGACGGGCCTGTTTCTCCATGTCCAGTACTGAAGGGCCTGTTCCTCCATGTCCAGCACTGAAGGGCCTGGTCCTGCTCCTCCATTTCCAGTACTGAAGGGCCTGTTCCTGCTCCTCCATGACCAGTACTGAAGGGCCTGTTTCTCCATGTCCAGTACTGAAGGGCCTGTTCCTCCATGTCCAGTATTGAAGGGCCAGTTCCTGCTCCTCCATGTCCAGTACTGACGGGCCTGTTTCTCCAAGTCCAGTACTGAAGGGCCTGTTCCTCCATGTCCAGCACTGAAGGGCCTGGTCCTGCTCCTCCATGTCCAGTATTGAAGGGCCAGTTCCTGCTCCTCCATGACCAGTACTGAAGGGCCTGTTTTTCCATGTCCAGTACCGAAGAGCCTGTTCCTCCATGTCTAGTAGTAAAGATCCTGTTCCTCCCTGTACAGTACTGAAGGGCCTGTTCCTCCATGTACAGTGTTGAAGGGCCTGTTCCTACTCTTCTATTTCCAGTACTGAAGGGCCTGTTTCTCCATGTCCAGTACTGAAGGGCCTCTTCCTCCATGTCCAGTATTGAAGGGCCTGTTTCTCCATATCCAGTACTGAAGGGCCTGTTTCTCCATGTCCAGTACCGAAGGGCCTGTTCCTCCATGTCCAGTACTAAAGGGCCTGTTCCTGTTCCTACATGTCCAGTACTAAAGGGCCTGTTCCTCCATGTGCAGTACTGAAGGGCCTGTTCCTGTTCCTACATGTCCAGTACTGAAGTGCTTGTTCCTGCTCCTCCATGTCCAGCACTGAAGGGCCTGTTCCTGCTCCTCCATGTCCAGTACTGAAGGGCCTGTTCCTGCTCCTCCATGTCCAGTACTGAAGTGCTTGTTCCTGCTCCTCCATGTCCAGTACTGAAGGGCCTGTTCCTCCATGTCCAGTATTGAAGGGCCTGTTCCTGCTCCTCCATGTCCAGTACTGACGGGCCTGTTTCTCCATGTCCAGTACTGAAGGGCCTGTTCCTCCATGTCCCGCACTGAAGGGCCTGTTCCTGCTCCTCCATGTCCAGTACTGAAGGGCCTGTTCCTGTTCCCTCATGTCCTGTACTGAAGGGCCTGTTCCTGCTCTTCCATGTCTAGTGCTGAAGTGCCTGTTTCTCCATGTCCAGTACTGAAGGGCCTGTTCCTGTTTCTCCATGTCCAGTACTGAAGGGCCTGTTCCTGCTCCTCCATGCCCAATATTGATGGGCCTGTTTCTCCATGTCCAGTACTGAAGGGCATGTTCCTGTTTCTCCATGTCCAGCACTGAAGGGCCTGTTCCTGCTCCTCCATGTCCACTACTGAAGGTCCTGTTCCTGCTCCTCCATGTCCAGTACTGAAGGGCCTGTTCCTGCTTCTCCATGTCCAGTACTGAAGTACCTGTTCCTGCTCCTCCATGTCCAGTACTGAAGGGCCTATTCCTGCTCCTCCATGTCCAGTACTGAAGGGCCTGTTCCTCCATATCCAGTACTGAAGGGCCTGTTCCTGCTCCTCCATGTCCAGTACATACGGGCCTGTTTCTCCATGTCCAGCACTGAAGGGCCTGTTCCTCCATGTCCAGCACTGAAGGGCCTGTTCCTGTTCCTCCATGTCCAGTACTGAAGGGCCTGTTCCTGCTCCTCCATGTCAAGTACTGAAGGGCCTGTTCCTGTTCCTCCATGTCCAGTACTGAAGGGCCTGTTCCTGCTCCTCCATGTCAAGTACTGAAGGGCCTATTCCTGCTCCTCCATGTCCAGTACTGAAGGGCCTGTTCCTCCATGTCCAGTACTGAAGGGCCTGTTCCTGCTCCTCCATGTCCAGTACTGAAGGGCCTGTTTCTCCATGTCCAGTACTGAAGGGCCTGTTCCTCCATGTCCAGTATTGAAGGGCCAGTTTCTTCATATCCAGTACTGAAGGGCCTGTTTCTCCATATCCAGCACTGAAGGGCCTGTTTTTCCATGTCCAGTAACGAAGAGCCTGTTCCTCCATGTCCAGTAGTAAAGATCCTGTTCCTCCCTGTACAGTACTGAAGGGCCTGTTCCTCCATGTACAGTATTGAAGGGCCTGTTCCTGCTCTTCTATTTCCAGTACTAAAGGGCCTGTTCGTCCATGTCCAGTACTGAAGGGCCTTTTTTTTCATGTCCAGTACTGAAGGGCCTGTTCCTGCTCCCTCATGTCCAGTACTAAAGGACCTGTTCCTGCTCCTCATTGTCAAGTCCTAAAGGGCCTGTTCCTGCTTCTCCATATCCAGTACTGAATAGCCTGTTCCTCCATGTCCAGTACTGAAGGGCCTGTTCCTGCTTCTCCATTTCCAGTACTGAAGTACCTGTTCCTGCTCCTCCATGTCCAGTACTGAAGGGCCTATTCCTGCTCCTCCATGTCCAGTACTGAAGGGCCTATTCCTGCTCCTCCATGTCCAGTACTGAAGGGCCTGTTCCTCCATGTCCAGTACTGAAGGGCCTGTTCCTGCTCCTCCATGTCCAGTACTGACGGGCCTGTTACTCCATGTCCAGCACTGAAGGGCCTGTTCCTCCATGTCCAGCACTGAAGGGCCTGTTCCTGTTCCTCCATGTCCAGTACTGAAGGGCCTGTTCCTGCTCCTCCATGTCCAGTACTGACGGGCCTGTTTCTCCATGTCCAGTACTGAAGGGCCTGTTCCTCCATGTCCAGCACTGAAGGGCCTGGTCCTGCTCCTCCATGTCCAGTACTGAAGGGCCTGTTCCTGCTCCTCCATGACCAGTACTGAAGGGCCTGTTTCTCCATGTCCAGTACTGAAGGGCCTGTTCCTCCATGTCCAGTATTGAAGGGCCAGTTCCTGCTCCTCCATGTCCAGTACTGACGGGCCTGTTTCTCCAAGTCCAGTACTGAAGGGCCTGTTCCTCCATGTCCAGCACTGAAGGGCCTGGTCCTGCTCCTCCATGTCCAGTATTGAAGGGCCAGTTCCTGCTCCTCCATGACCAGTACTGAAGGGCCTGTTTTTCCATGTCCAGTACCGAAGAGCCTGTTCCTCCATGTCTAGTAGTAAAGATCCTGTTCCTCCCTGTACAGTACTGAAGGGCCTGTTCCTCCATGTACAGTGTTGAAGGGCCTGTTCCTGCTCTTCTATTTCCAGTACTGAAGGGCCTGTTTCTCCATGTCCAGTACTGAAGGGCCTCTTCCTCCATGTCCAGTATTGAAGGGCCTGTTTCTCCATGTCCAGTACCGAAGGGCCTGTTCCTCCATGTCCAGTACTAAAGGGCCTGTTCCTGTTCCTACATGTCCAGTACTAAAGGGCCTGTTCCTCCATGTGCATTACTGAAGGGCATGTTCCTGCTCCTCCATGTCCAGCACTGAAGGGCCTGTTCCTGCTCCTCCATGTCCAGTACTGAAGGGCCTGTTCCTGCTCCTCCATGTCCAGCACTGAAGGGCCTGTTCCTGCTCCTCCATGTCCAGTACTGAAGTGCCTGTTCCTCCATGTCCTGTACTGAAGGGCCTGTTCCTTCTCTTCCATGTCTAGTGCTGAAGTGCCTGTTTCTCCATGTCCAGTACTGAAGGGCCTGTTCCTGTTTCTCCATGTCCAGTATTGAAGGGCCTGTTCCTGCTCCTCCATGCCCAATATTGATGGGCCTGTTTCTCCATGTCCAGTACTGAAGGGCCTGTTCCTCCATGTCCTGTACTGAAGGGCCTGTTCCTTCTCTTCCATGTCTAGTGCTGAAGTGCCTGTTTCTCCATGTGCATTACTGAAGGGCATGTTCCTGCTCCTCCATGTCCAGCACTGAAGGGCCTGTTCCTGCTCCTCCATGTCCAGTACTGAAGGGCCTGTTCCTGCTCCTCCATGTCCAGCACTGAAGGGCCAGTTTCTGCTACTCCATGTCCAGAACTGAAGGGCCTGTTTCTCCATATCCAGTACTGAAGGGCCTGTTTCTCCATATCCAGTACTGAAGGGCCTGTTTCTCCATGTCCAGTACCGAAGGGCCTGTTCCTCCATGTCCAGTACTAAAGGGCCTGTTCCTGTTCCTACATGTCCAGTACTAAAGGGCCTGTTCCTCCATGTGCAGTACTGAAGGGCATGTTCCTGCTCCTCCATGTCCAGCACTGAAGGGCCTGTTCCTGCTCCTCCATGTCCAGTACTGAAGGGCCTGTTCCTGCTCCTCCATGTCCAGTACTGAAGGGCCATTTCCTGCTCCTCCATGTCCAGCACTGAAGGGCCTGTTCCTGCTCCTCCATGTCCAGTACTGAAGTGCCTGTTCCTGCTCCTCCATATCCAGTACGGAAGGGCCTGTTCCTGCTCCTCCATGTCCAGTACTGAAGGGCCTGTTCCTCCATGTCCAGTATTGAAGGGCCTGTTCCTGCTCCTCCATGTCCAGTACTGACGGGCCTGTTTCTCCATGTCCAGCACTGAAGGGCCTGTTCCTGCTCCTCCATGTCCAGTACTGAAGGGCCTGTTCCTGTTCCCTCATGTCCTGTACTGAAGGGCCTGTTCCTGTTCTTCCATGTCTAGTGCTGAAGTGCCTGTTTCTCCATGTCCAGCACTGAAGGGCCTGTTCCTGTTTCTCCATGTCCAGTACTGAAGGGCCTGTTCCTGCTCCTCCATGCCCAAAATTGATGGGCCTGTTTCTCCATGTCCAGTACTGAAGGGCCTGTTCCTGTTTCTCCATGTCCAGCACTGAAGGGCCTGTTCCTGCTCCTCCATGTCCACTACTGAAGGGCCTGTTCCTGCTCCTCCATGTCCAGTACTGAAGGGCCTGTTCCTGCTTCTCCATGTCCAGTACTGAAGTACCTGTTCCTGCTCCTCCATGTCCAGTACTGAAGGGCCTATTCCTGCTCCTCCATGTCCAGTACTGAAGGGCCTGTTCCTCCATGTCCAGTACTGAAGGGCCTGTTCCTGCTTCTCCATGTCCAGTACTGAAGTACCTGTTCCTGCTCCTCCATGTCCAGTACTGAAGGGCCTATTCCTGCTCCTCCATGTCCAGTACTGAAGGGCCTGTTCCTCCATGTCCAGTACTGAAGGGCCTGTTCCTGCTCCTCCATGTCCAGTACTGACGGGCCTGTTACTCCATGTCCAGCACTGAAGGGCCTGTTCCTCCATGTCCAGCACTGAAGGGCCTGTTCCTGTTCCTCCATGTCCAGTACTGAAGGGCCTGTTCCTGCTCCTCCATGTCCAGTACTGACGGGCCTGTTTCTCCATGTCCAGTACTGAAGGGCCTGTTCCTCCATGTCCAGCACTGAAGGGCCTGGTCCTGCTCCTCCATTTCCAGTACTGAAGGGCCTGTTCCTGCTCCTCCATGACCAGTACTGAAGGGCCTGTTTCTCCATGTCCAGTACTGAAGGGCCTGTTCCTCCATGTCCAGTATTGAAGGGCCAGTTCCTGCTCCTCCATGTCCAGTACTGACGGGCCTGTTTCTCCAAGTCCAGTACTGAAGGGCCTGTTCCTCCATGTCCAGCACTGAAGGGCCTGGTCCTGCTCCTCCATGTCCAGTATTGAAGGGCCAGTTCCTGCTCCTCCATGACCAGTACTGAAGGGCCTGTTTTTCCATGTCCAGTACCGAAGAGCCTGTTCCTCCATGTCTAGTAGTAAAGATCCTGTTCCTCCCTGTACAGTACTGAAGGGCCTGTTCCTCCATGTACAGTGTTGAAGGGCCTGTTCCTACTCTTCTATTTCCAGTACTGAAGGGCCTGTTTCTCCATGTCCAGTACTGAAGGGCCTCTTCCTCCATGTCCAGTATTGAAGGGCCTGTTTCTCCATATCCAGTACTGAAGGGCCTGTTTCTCCATGTCCAGTACCGAAGGGCCTGTTCCTCCATGTCCAGTACTAAAGGGCCTGTTCCTGTTCCTACATGTCCAGTACTAAAGGGCCTGTTCCTCCATGTGCAGTACTGAAGGGCATGTTCCTGCTCCTCCATGTCCAGCAATGAAGGGCCTGTTCCTGCTCCTCCATGTCCAGTACTGAAGGGCCTGTTCCTGTTCCTACATGTCCAGTACTGAAGTGCTTGTTCCTGCTCCTCCATGTCCAGCACTGAAGGGCCTGTTCCTGCTCCTCCATGTCCAGTACTGAAGGGCCTGTTCCTGCTCCTCCATGTCCAGTACTGAAGTGCTTGTTCCTGCTCCTCCATGTCCAGTACTGAAGGGCCTGTTCCTCCATGTCCAGTATTGAAGGGCCTGTTCCTGCTCCTCCATGTCCAGTACTGACGGGCCTGTTTCTCCATGTCCAGTACTGAAGGGCCTGTTCCTCCATGTCCCGCACTGAAGGGCCTGTTCCTGCTCCTCCATGTCCAGTACTGAAGGGCCTGTTCCTGCTCTTCCATGTCTAGTGCTGAAGTGCCTGTTTCTCCATGTCCAGTACTGAAGGGCCTGTTCCTGTTTCTCCATGTCCAGTACTGAAGGGCCTGTTCCTGCTCCTCCATGCCCAATATTGATGGGCCTGTTTCTCCATGTCCAGTACTGAAGGGCATGTTCCTGTTTCTCCATGTCCAGCACTGAAGGGCCTGTTCCTGCTCCTCCATGTCCACTACTGAAGGTCCTGTTCCTGCTCCTCCATGTCCAGTACTGAAGGGCCTGTTCCTGCTTCTCCATGTCCAGTACTGAAGTACCTGTTCCTGCTCCTCCATGTCCAGTACTGAAGGGCCTATTCCTGCTCCTCCATGTCCAGTACTGAAGGGCCTGTTCCTCCATATCCAGTACTGAAGGGCCTGTTCCTGCTCCTCCATGTCCAGTACATACGGGCCTGTTTCTCCATGTCCAGCACTGAAGGGCCTGTTCCTCCATGTCCAGCACTGAAGGGCCTGTTCCTGTTCCTCCATGTCCAGTACTGAAGGGCCTGTTCCTGCTCCTCCATGTCAAGTACTGAAGGGCCTATTCCTGCTCCTCCATGTCCAGTACTGAAGGGCCTGTTCCTCCATGTCCAGTACTGAAGGGCCTGTTCCTGCTCCTCCATGTCCAGTACTGAAGGGCCTGTTTCTCCATGTCCAGTACTGAAGGGCCTGTTCCTCCATGTCCAGTATTGAAGGGCCAGTTTCTTCATATCCAGTACTGAAGGGCCTGTTTCTCCATATCCAGCACTGAAGGGCCTGTTTTTCCATGTCCAGTAACGAAGAGCCTGTTCCTCCATGTCCAGTAGTAAAGATCCTGTTCCTCCCTGTACAGTACTGAAGGGCCTGTTCCTCCATGTACAGTATTGAAGGGCCTGTTCCTGCTCTTCTATTTCCAGTACTAAAGGGCCTGTTCGTCCATGTCCAGTACTGAAGGGCCTTTTTTTTCATGTCCAGTACTGAAGGGCCTGTTCCTGCTCCCTCATGTCCAGTACTAAAGGACCTGTTCCTGCTCCTCATTGTCAAGTCCTAAAGGGCCTGTTCCTGCTTCTCCATATCCAGTACTGAATAGCCTGTTCCTCCATGTCCAGTACTGAAGGGCCTGTTCCTGCTTCTCCATGTCCAGTACTGAAGTACCTGTTCCTGCTCCTCCATGTCCAGTACTGAAGGGCCTATTCCTGCTCCTCCATGTCCAGTACTGAAGGGCCTATTCCTGCTCCTCCATGTCCAGTACTGAAGGGCCTGTTCCTCCATGTCCAGTACTGAAGGGCCTGTTCCTGCTCCTCCATGTCCAGTACTGACGGGCCTGTTACTCCATGTCCAGCACTGAAGGGCCTGTTCCTCCATGTCCAGCACTGAAGGGCCTGTTCCTGTTCCTCCATGTCCAGTACTGAAGGGCCTGTTCCTGCTCCTCCATGTCCAGTACTGACGGGCCTGTTTCTCCATGTCCAGTACTGAAGGGCCTGTTCCTCCATGTCCAGCACTGAAGGGCCTGGTCCTGCTCCTCCATGTCCAGTACTGAAGGGCCTGTTCCTGCTCCTCCATGACCAGTACTGAAGGGCCTGTTTCTCCATGTCCAGTACTGAAGGGCCTGTTCCTCCATGTCCAGTATTGAAGGGCCAGTTCCTGCTCCTCCATGTCCAGTACTGACGGGCCTGTTTCTCCAAGTCCAGTACTGAAGGGCCTGTTCCTCCATGTCCAGCACTGAAGGGCCTGGTCCTGCTCCTCCATGTCCAGTATTGAAGGGCCAGTTCCTGCTCCTCCATGACCAGTACTGAAGGGCCTGTTTTTCCATGTCCAGTACCGAAGAGCCTGTTCCTCCATGTCTAGTAGTAAAGATCCTGTTCCTCCCTGTACAGTACTGAAGGGCCTGTTCCTCCATGTACAGTGTTGAAGGGCCTGTTCCTGCTCTTCTATTTCCAGTACTGAAGGGCCTGTTTCTCCATGTCCAGTACTGAAGGGCCTCTTCCTCCATGTCCAGTATTGAAGGGCCTGTTTCTCCATATCCAGTACTGAAGGGCCTGTTTCTCCATGTCCAGTACCGAAGGGCCTGTTCCTCCATGTCCAGTACTAAAGGGCCTGTTCCTGTTCCTACATGTCCAGTACTAAAGGGCCTGTTCCTCCATGTGCAGTACTGAAGGGCATGTTCCTGCTCCTCCATGTCCAGCAATGAAGGGCCTGTTCCTGCTCCTCCATGTCCAGTACTGAAGGGCCTGTTCCTGTTCCTACATGTCCAGTACTGAAGTGCTTGTTCCTGCTCCTCCATGTCCAGCACTGAAGGGCCTGTTCCTGCTCCTCCATGTCCAGTACTGAAGGGCCTGTTCCTGCTCCTCCATGTCCAGTACTGAAGTGCTTGTTCCTGCTCCTCCATGTCCAGTACTGAAGGGCCTGTTCCTCCATGTCCAGTATTGAAGGGCCTGTTCCTGCTCCTCCATGTCCAGTACTGACGGGCCTGTTTCTCCATGTCCAGTACTGAAGGGCCTGTTCCTCCATGTCCCGCACTGAAGGGCCTGTTCCTGCTCCTCCATGTCCAGTACTGAAGGGCCTGTTCCTGTTCCCTCATGTCCTGTACTGAAGGGCCTGTTCCTGCTCTTCCATGTCTAGTGCTGAAGTGCCTGTTTCTCCATGTCCAGTACTGAAGGGCCTGTTCCTGTTTCTCCATGTCCAGTACTGAAGGGCCTGTTCCTGCTCCTCCATGCCCAATATTGATGGGCCTGTTTCTCCATGTCCAGTACTGAAGGGCATGTTCCTGTTTCTCCATGTCCAGCACTGAAGGGCCTGTTCCTGCTCCTCCATGTCCACTACTGAAGGTCCTGTTCCTGCTCCTCCATGTCCAGTACTGAAGGGCCTGTTCCTGCTTCTCCATGTCCAGTACTGAAGTACCTGTTCCTGCTCCTCCATGTCCAGTACTGAAGGCCATGTTCCTGTTCCTCCATGTCCAGTACTGAAGGGCCTATTCCTGCTCCTCCATGTCCAGTACTGAAGGGCCTGTTCCTCCATATCCAGTACTGAAGGGCCTGTTCCTGCTCCTCCATGTCCAGTACATACGGGCCTGTTTCTCCATGTCCAGCACTGAAGGGCCTGTTCCTCCATGTCCAGCACTGAAGGGCCTGTTCCTGTTCCTCCATGTCCAGTACTGAAGGGCCTGTTCCTGCTCCTCCATGTCAAGTACTGAAGGGCCTATTCCTGCTCCTCCATGTCCAGTACTGAAGGGCCTGTTCCTCCATGTCCAGTACTGAAGGGCCTGTTCCTGCTCCTCCATGTCCAGTACTGAAGGGCCTGTTTCTCCATGTCCAGTACTGAAGGGCCTGTTCCTCCATGTCCAGTATTGAAGGGCCAGTTTCTTCATACCCAGTACTGAAGGGCCTGTTTCTCCATATCCAGCACTGAAGGGCCTGTTTTTCCATGTCCAGTAACGAAGAGCCTGTTCCTCCATGTCCAGTAGTAAAGATCCTGTTCCTCCCTGTACAGTACTGAAGGGCCTGTTCCTCCATGTACAGTATTGAAGGGCCTGTTCCTGCTCTTCTATTTCCAGTACTAAAGGGCCTGTTCGTCCATGTCCAGTACAGAAGGGCCTTTTTTTTCATGTCCAGTACTGAAGGGCCTGTTCCTGCTCCCTCATGTCCAGTACTAAAGGACCTGTTCCTGCTCCTCATTGTCAAGTCCTAAAGGGCCTGTTCCTGCTTCTCCATATCCAGTACTGAATAGCCTGTTCCTCCATGTCCAGTATTGAAGCGCCTGTTCCTCCATGTGCAGTACTGAAGGGCCTGTTCCTCCATGTCCAGTACTAAAGGGCCTGTTCCTGCTCCTCCATGTCCAGTACTGAAGGGCCTGTTCCTCCATGTCCAGTACTTAAGGACCTGTTCCTCCATGTCCAGTATTGAATGCCATTTTTTCCATGTCCAGTACTGAAGGGCCTGTTCCTGCTCACTCATGTCCACTTCTTAAGGGCCTGTTCCTGCTCCTCCATGTCCAGTTCTGAAAGTCCTGTTCCTTTATGTCCAGTACTGAAGGGCCTGTTTCTCCATGTCCAGTACTGAAGGGCCTATTCCTGCTCCTCCATGTCCAGTACTGAAGGGCCTGTTTGTCCATGTCCAGTACTGAAGGGCCTGTTCCTGCTCCTCCATGTCCAGTACTAAAGGGCATGTTCCTGTTTCTCCATGTCCAATATTGATGGGCCTGTTTCTCCATGTCCAGTACTGAAGGGCCTGTTCCTGCTCCTCCATGTCCAGTACTGAAGGGCCTGTTCCTGCTCCTCCATGTCCAGTACTGAAGGGCCTGTTCCTGCTCCTCCATGTCCAGTACTGAAGGGCCTGTTCTTTCATGTGTAGTACTGAAGGGCCTGTCCCTGTTTCTCCATGTCCAGTACTGAAGGGCCTGTTCCTGCTCCTCCATGCCCAATATTGATGGGCCTGTTTCTCCATGTCCAGTACTGAAGGGCCTGTTCCTCCATGTCCTGTACTGAAGGGCCTGTTCCTTCTCTTCCATGTCTAGTGCTGAAGTGCCTGTTCCTGCTCCTCCATGTCCAGCACTGAAGGGCCAGTTTCTGCTACTCCATGTCCAGAACTGAAGGGCCTGTTTCTCCATATCCAGTACTGAAGGGCCTGTTTCTCCATATCCAGTACTGAAGGGCCTGTTTCTCCATGTCCAGTACCGAAGGGCCTGTTCCTCCATGTCCAGTACTAAAGGGCCTGTTCCTGTTCCTACATGTCCAGTACTAAAGGGCCTGTTCCTCCATGTGCAGTACTGAAGGGCATGTTCCTGCTCCTCCATGTCCAGCTCTGAAGGGCCTGTTCCTGCTCCTCCATGTCCAGTACTGAAGGGCCTGTTCCTGCTCCTCCATGTCCAGTACTGAAGGGCCATTTCCTGCTCCTCCATGTCCAGCACTGAAGGGCCTGTTCCTGCTCCTCCATGTCCAGTACTGAAGTGCCTGTGCCTGCTCCTCCATATCCAGTACGGAAGGGCCTGTTCCTGCTCCTCCATGTCCAGTACTGAAGGGCCTGTTCCTCCATGTCCAGTATTGAAGGGCCTGTTCCTGCTCCTCCATGTCCAGTACTGACGGGCCTGTTTCTCCATGTCCAGCACTGAAGGGCCTGTTCCTGCTCCTCCATGTCCAGTACTGAAGGGCCTGTTCCTGTTACCTCATGTCCTGTACTGAAGGGCCTGTTCCTGCTCTTCCATGTCTAGTGCTGAAGTGCCTGTTTCTCCATGTCCAGCACTGAAGGGCCTGTTCCTGTTTCTCCATGTCCAGTACTGAAGGGCCTGTTCCTGCTCCTCCATGCCCAAAATTGATGGGCCTGTTTCTCCATGTCCAGTACTGAAGGGCCTGTTCCTGTTTCTCCATGTCCAGCACTGAAGGGCCTGTTCCTGCTCCTCCATGTCCACTACTGAAGGGCCTGTTCCTGCTCCTCCATGTCCAGCACTGAAGGGCCTGGTCCTGCTCCTCCATGTCCAGTACTGAAGGGCCTGTTCCTGCTCCTCCATGACCAGTACTGAAGGGCCTGTTTCTCCATGTCCAGTACTGAAGGGCCTGTTCCTCCATGTCCAGTATTGAAGGGCCAGTTCCTGCTCCTCCATGTCCAGTACTGACGGGCCTGTTTCTCCAAGTCCAGTACTGAAGGGCCTGTTCCTCCATGTCCAGCACTGAAGGGCCTGGTCCTGCTCCTCCATGTCCAGTATTGAAGGGCCAGTTCCTGCTCCTCCATGACCAGTACTGAAGGGCCTGTTTTTCCATGTCCAGTACCGAAGAGCCTGTTCCTCCATGTCTAGTAGTAAAGATCCTGTTCCTCCCTGTACAGTACTGAAGGGCCTGTTCCTCCATGTACAGTGTTGAAGGGCCTGTTCCTGCTCTTCTATTTCCAGTACTGAAGGGCCTGTTTCTCCAGGTCCAGTACTGAAGGGCCTCTTCCTCCATGTCCAGTATTGAAGGGCCTGTTTCTCCATATCCAGTACTGAAGGGCCTGTTTCTCCATGTCCAGTACCGAAGGGCCTGTTCCTCCATGTCCAGTACTAAAGGGCCTGTTCCTGTTCCTACATGTCCAGTACTAAAGGGCCTGTTCCTCCATGTGCAGTACTGAAGGGCATGTTCCTGCTCCTCCATGTCCAGCAATGAAGGGCCTGTTCCTGCTCCTCCATGTCCAGTACTGAAGGGCCTGTTCCTGTTCCTACATGTCCAGTACTGAAGTGCTTGTTCCTGCTCCTCCATGTCCAGCACTGAAGGGCCTGTTCCTGCTCCTCCATGTCCAGTACTGAAGGGCCTGTTCCTGCTCCTCCATGTCCAGTACTGAAGTGCTTGTTCCTGCTCCTCCATGTCCAGTACTGAAGGGCCTGTTCCTCCATGTCCAGTATTGAAGGGCCTGTTCCTGCTCCTCCATGTCCAGTACTGACGGGCCTGTTTCTCCATGTCCAGTACTGAAGGGCCTGTTCCTCCATGTCCCGCACTGAAGGGCCTGTTCCTGCTCCTCCATGTCCAGTACTGAAGGGCCTGTTCCTGTTCCCTCATGTCCTGTACTGAAGGGCCTGTTCCTGCTCTTCCATGTCTAGTGCTGAAGTGCCTGTTTCTCCATGTCCAGTACTGAAGGGCCTGTTCCTGTTTCTCCATGTCCAGTACTGAAGGGCCTGTTCCTGCTCCTCCATGCCCAATATTGATGGGCCTGTTTCTCCATGTCCAGTACTGAAGGGCATGTTCCTGTTTCTCCATGTCCAGCACTGAAGGGCCTGTTCCTGCTCCTCCATGTCCACTACTGAAGGTCCTGTTCCTGCTCCTCCATGTCCAGTACTGAAGGGCCTGTTCCTGCTTCTCCATGTCCAGTACTGAAGTACCTGTTCCTGCTCCTCCATGTCCAGTACTGAAGGGCCTATTCCTGCTCCTCCATGTCCAGTACTGAAGGGCCTGTTCCTCCATATCCAGTACTGAAGGGCCTGTTCCTGCTCCTCCATGTCCAGTACATACGGGCCTGTTTCTCCATGTCCAGCACTGAAGGGCCTGTTCCTCCATGTCCAGCACTGAAGGGCCTGTTCCTGTTCCTCCATGTCCAGTACTGAAGGGCCTGTTCCTGCTCCTCCATGTCAAGTACTGAAGGGCCTATTCCTGCTCCTCCATGTCCAGTACTGAAGGGCCTGTTCCTCCATGTCCAGTACTGAAGGGCCTGTTCCTGCTCCTCCATGTCCAGTACTGAAGGGCCTGTTTCTCCATGTCCAGTACTGAAGGGCCTGTTCCTCCATGTCCAGTATTGAAGGGCCAGTTTCTTCATACCCAGTACTGAAGGGCCTGTTTCTCCATATCCAGCACTGAAGGGCCTGTTTTTCCATGTCCAGTAACGAAGAGCCTGTTCCTCCATGTCCAGTAGTAAAGATCCTGTTCCTCCCTGTACAGTACTGAAGGGCCTGTTCCTCCATGTACAGTATTGAAGGGCCTGTTCCTGCTCTTCTATTTCCAGTACTAAAGGGCCTGTTCGTCCATGTCCAGTACTGAAGGGCCTTTTTTTTCATGTCCAGTACTGAAGGGCCTGTTCCTGCTCCCTCATGTCCAGTACTAAAGGACCTGTTCCTGCTCCTCATTGTCAAGTCCTAAAGGGCCTGTTCCTGCTTCTCCATATCCAGTACTGAATAGCCTGTTCCTCCATGTCCAGTATTGAAGCGCCTGTTCCTCCATGTGCAGTACTGAAGGGCCTGTTCCTCCATGTCCAGAACTAAAGGGCCTGTTCCTGCTCCTCCATGTCCAGTACTGAAGGGCCTGTTCCTCCATGTCCAGTACTTAAGGACCTGTTCCTCCATGTCCAGTATTGAATGCCATTTTTTCCATGTCCAGTACTGAAGGGCCTGTTCCTGCTCACTCATGTCCACTTCTTAAGGGCCTGTTCCTGCTCCTCCATGTCCAGTTCTGAAAGTCCTGTTCCTTTATGTCCAGTACTGAAGGGCCTGTTTCTCCATGTCCAGTACTGAAGGGCCTATTCCTGCTCCTCCATGTCCAGTACTGAAGGGCCTGTTTGTCCATGTCCAGTACTGAAGGGCCTGTTCCTGCTCCTCCATGTCCAGTACTAAAGGGCATGTTCCTGTTTCTCCATGTCCAATATTGATGGGCCTGTTTCTCCATGTCCAGTACTGAAGGGCCTGTTCCTGCTCCTCCATGTCCAGTACTGAAGGGCCTGTTCCTGCTCCTCCATGTCCAGTACTGAAGGGCCTGTTCCTGCTCCTCCATGTCCAGTACTGAAGGGCCTGTCCCTGTTTCTCCATGTCCAGTACTGAAGGGCCTGTTCCTGCTCCTCCATGCCCAATATTGATGGGCCTGTTTCTCCATGTCCAGTACTGAAGGGCCTGTTCCTCCATGTCCTGTACTGAAGGGCCTGTTCCTTCTCTTCCATGTCTAGTGCTGAAGTGCCTGTTCCTGCTCCTCCATGTCCAGCACTGAAGGGCCAGTTTCTGCTACTCCATGTCCAGAACTGAAGGGCCTGTTTCTCCATATCCAGTACTGAAGGGCCTGTTTCTCCATATCCAGTACTGAAGGGCCTGTTTCTCCATGTCCAGTACCGAAGGGCCTGTTCCTCCATGTCCAGTACTAAAGGGCCTGTTCCTGTTCCTACATGTCCAGTACTAAAGGGCCTGTTCCTCCATGTGCAGTACTGAAGGGCATGTTCCTGCTCCTCCATGTCCAGCACTGAAGGGCCTGTTCCTGCTCCTCCATGTCCAGTACTGAAGGGCCTGTTCCTGCTCCTCCATGTCCAGTACTGAAGGGCCATTTCCTGCTCCTCCATGTCCAGCACTGAAGGGCCTGTTCCTGCTCCTCCATGTCCAGTACTGAAGTGCCTGTTCCTGCTCCTCCATATCCAGTACGGAAGGGCCTGTTCCTGCTCCTCCATGTCCAGTACTGAAGGGCCTGTTCCTCCATGTCCAGTATTGAAGGGCCTGTTCCTGCTCCTCCATGTCCAGTACTGACGGGCCTGTTTCTCCATGTCCAGCACTGAAGGGCCTGTTCCTGCTCCTCCATGTCCAGTACTGAAGGGCCTGTTCCTGTTACCTCATGTCCTGTACTGAAGGGCCTGTTCCTGCTCTTCCATGTCTAGTGCTGAAGTGCCTGTTTCTCCATGTCCAGCACTGAAGGGCCTGTTCCTGTTTCTCCATGTCCAGTACTGAAGGGCCTGTTCCTGCTCCTCCATGCCCAAAATTGATGGGCCTGTTTCTCCATGTCCAGTACTGAAGGGCCTGTTCCTGTTTCTCCATGTCCAGCACTGAAGGGCCTGTTCCTGCTCCTCCATGTCCACTACTGAAGGGCCTGTTCCTGCTCCTCCATGTCCAGTACTGAAGGGCCTGTTCCTGCTTCTCCATGTCCAGTACTGAAGTACCTGTTCCTGCTCCTCCATGTCCAGTACTGAAGGGCCTATTCCTGCTCCTCCATGTCCAGTACTGAAGGGCCTGTTCCTCCATGTCCAGTACTGAAGGGCCTGTTCCTGCTTCTCCATGTCCAGTACTGAAGTACCTGTTCCTGCTCCTCCATGTCAAGTACTGAAGGGCCTATTCCTGCTCCTCCATGTCCAGTACTGAAGGGCCTGTTCCTCCATGTCCAGTACTGAAGGGCCTGTTCCTGCTCCTCCATGTCCAGTACTGACGGGCCTGTTACTCCATGTCCAGCACTGAAGGGCCTGTTCCTCCATGTCCAGCACTGAAGGGCCTGTTCCTGTTCCTCCATGTCCAGTACTGAAGGGCCTGTTCCTGCTCCTCCATGTCCAGTACTGACGGGCCTGTTTCTCCATGTCCAGTACTGAAGGGCCTGTTCCTCCATGTCCAGCACTGAAGGGCCTGGTCCTGCTCCTCCATGTCCAGTACTGAAGGGCCTGTTCCTGCTCCTCCATGACCAGTACTGAAGGGCCTGTTTCTCCATGTCCAGTACTGAAGGGCCTGTTCCTCCATGTCCAGTATTGAAGGGCCAGTTCCTGCTCCTCCATGTCCAGTACTGACGGGCCTGTTTCTCCAAGTCCAGTACTGAAGGGCCTGTTCCTCCATGTCCAGCACTGAAGGGCCTGGTCCTGCTCCTCCATGTCCAGTATTGAAGGGCCAGTTCCTGCTCCTCCATGACCAGTACTGAAGGGCCTGTTTTTCCATGTCCAGTACCGAAGAGCCTGTTCCTCCATGTCTAGTAGTAAAGATCCTGTTCCTCCCTGTACAGTACTGAAGGGCCTGTTCCTCCATGTACAGTGTTGAAGGGCCTGTTCCTGCTCTTCTATTTCCAGTACTGAAGGGCCTGTTTCTCCATGTCCAGTACCGAAGGGCCTGTTCCTCCATGTCCAGTACTAAAGGGCCTGTTCCTGTTCCTACATGTCCAGTACTAAAGGGCCTGTTCCTCCATGTGCAGTACTGAAGGGCATGTTCCTGCTCCTCCATGTCCAGCAATGAAGGGCCTGTTCCTGCTCCTCCATGTCCAGTACTGAAGGGCCATTTCCTGCTCCTCCATGTCCAGCACTGAAGTGCTTGTTCCTGCTCCTCCATGTCCAGTACTGAAGGGCCTGTTCCTCCATGTCCAGTATTGAAGGGCCTGTTCCTGCTCCTCCATGTCCAGTACTGACGGGCCTGTTTCTCCATGTCCAGTACTGAAGGCCCTGTTCCTCCATGTCCCGCACTGAAGGGCCTGTTCCTGCTCCTCCATTACCAGTACTGAAGGGCCTGTTCCTGTTCCCTCGTGTCCTGTACTGAAGGGCCTGTTCCTGCTCTTCCATGTCTAGTGCTGAAGTGCCTGTTTCTCCATGTCCAGTACTGAAGGGCCTGTTCCTGTTTCTCCATGTCCAGTACTGAAGGGCCTGTTCCTGCTCCTCCATGCCCAATATTGATGGGCCTGTTTCTCCATGTCCAGTACTGAAGGGCATGTTCCTGTTTCTCCATGTCCAGCACTGAAGGGCCTGTTCCTGCTCCTCCATGTCCACTACTGAAGGTCCTGTTCCTGCTCCTCCATGTCCAGTACTGAAGGGCCTGTTTCTGCTTCTCCATGTCCAGTACTGAAGTACCTGTTCCTGCTCCTCCATGTCCAGTACTGAAGGGCCTATTCCTGCTCCTCCATGTCCAGTACTGAAGGGCCTGTTCCTCCATGTCCAGCACTGAAGGGCCTGTTCCTGTTCCTCCATATCCAGTACTGAAGGGCCTGTTCCTGCTCCTCCATGTCCAGTACATACGGGCCTGTTTCTCCATGTCCAGCACTGAAGGGCCTGTTCCTCCATGTCCAGCACTGAAGGGCCTGTTCCTGTTTCTCCATGTCCAGCACTGAAGGGCCTGTTCCTCCATGTCCAGCACTGAAGGGCCTGTTCCTGTTCCTCCATGTCCAGTACTGAAGGGCCTGTTCCTGCTCCTCCATGTCCAGTACTGAAGGGCCTGTTTCTCCATGTCCAGTACTGAAGGGCCTGTTCCTCCATGTCCAGTATTGAAGGGCCAGTTTCTTCATATCCAGTACTGAAGGGCCTGTTTCTCCATATCCAGTACTGAAGGGCCTGTTTTTCCATGTCCAGTAACGAAGAGCCTGTTCCTCCATGTCCAGTAGTAAAGATCCTGTTCCTCCCTGTACAGTACTGAAGGGCCTGTTCCTCCATGTACAGTATTGAAGGGCCTGTTCCTGCTCTTCTATTTCCAGTACTAAAGGGCCTGTTCGTCCATGTCCAGTACTGAAGGGCCTTTTTTTTCATGTCCAGTACTGAAGGGCCTGTTCCTGCTCCCTCATGTCCAGTACTAAAGGACCTGTTCCTGCTCCTCATTGTCAAGTCCTAAAGGGCCTGTTCCTGCTTCTCCATATCCAGTACTGAATAGCCTGTTCCTCCATGTCCAGTATTGAAGCGCCTGTTCCTCCATGTGCAGTACTGAAGGGCCTGTTCCTCCATGTCCAGTACTAAAGGGCCTGTTCCTGCTCCTCCATGTCCAGTACTGAAGGGCCTGTTCCTCCATGTCCAGTACTTAAGGACCTGTTCCTCCATGTCCAGTATTGAATGCCATTTTTTCCATGTCCAGTACTGAAGGGCCTGTTCCTGCTCACTCATGTCCACTTCTTAAGGGCCTGTTCCTGCTCCTCCATGTCCAGTTCTGAAAGTCCTGTTCCTTTATGTCCAGTACTGAAGGGCCTGTTTCTCCATGTCCAGTACTGAAGGGCCTGTTCCTCCATGTCCTGTACTGAAGGGCCTGTTCCTTCTCTTCCATGTCTAGTGCTGAAGTGCCTGTTTCTCCATGTGCATTACTGAAGGGCATGTTCCTGCTCCTCCATGTCCAGCACTGAAGGGCCTGTTCCTGCTCCTCCATGTCCAGTACTGAAGGGCCTGTTCCTGCTCCTCCATGTCCAGCACTGAAGGGCCAGTTTCTGCTACTCCATGTCCAGAACTGAAGGGCCTGTTTCTCCATATCCAGTACTGAAGGGCCTGTTTCTCCATATCCAGTACTGAAGGGCCTGTTTCTCCATGTCCAGTACCGAAGGGCCTGTTCCTCCATGTCCAGTACTAAAGGGCCTGTTCCTGTTCCTACATGTCCAGTACTAAAGGGCCTGTTCCTCCATGTGCAGTACTGAAGGGCATGTTCCTGCTCCTCCATGTCCAGCACTGAAGGGCCTGTTCCTGCTCCTCCATGTCCAGTACTGAAGGGCCTGTTCCTGCTCCTCCATGTCCAGTACTGAAGGGCCATTTCCTGCTCCTCCATGTCCAGCACTGAAGGGCCTGTTCCTGCTCCTCCATGTCCAGTACTGAAGTGCCTGTTCCTGCTCCTCCATATCCAGTACGGAAGGGCCTGTTCCTGCTCCTCCATGTCCAGTACTGAAGGGCCTGTTCCTCCATGTCCAGTATTGAAGGGCCTGTTCCTGCTCCTCCATGTCCAGTACTGACGGGCCTGTTTCTCCATGTCCAGCACTGAAGGGCCTGTTCCTGCTCCTCCATGTCCAGTACTGAAGGGCCTGTTCCTGTTACCTCATGTCCTGTACTGAAGGGCCTGTTCCTGCTCTTCCATGTCTAGTGCTGAAGTGCCTGTTTCTCCATGTCCAGCACTGAAGGGCCTGTTCCTGTTTCTCCATGTCCAGTACTGAAGGGCCTGTTCCTGCTCCTCCATGCCCAAAATTGATGGGCCTGTTTCTCCATGTCCAGTACTGAAGGGCCTGTTCCTGTTTCTCCATGTCCAGCACTGAAGGGCCTGTTCCTGCTCCTCCATGTCCACTACTGAAGGGCCTGTTCCTGCTCCTCCATGTCCAGTACTGAAGGGCCTGTTCCTGCTTCTCCATGTCCAGTACTGAAGTACCTGTTCCTGCTCCTCCATGTCCAGTACTGAAGGGCCTATTCCTGCTCCTCCATGTCCAGTACTGAAGGGCCTGTTCCTCCATGTCCAGTACTGAAGGGCCTGTTCCTGCTTCTCCATGTCCAGTACTGAAGTACCTGTTCCTGCTCCTCCATGTCAAGTACTGAAGGGCCTATTCCTGCTCCTCCATGTCCAGTACTGAAGGGCCTGTTCCTCCATGTCCAGTACTGAAGGGCCTGTTCCTGCTCCTCCATGTCCAGTACTGACGGGCCTGTTACTCCATGTCCAGCACTGAAGGGCCTGTTCCTCCATGTCCAGCACTGAAGGGCCTGTTCCTGTTCCTCCATGTCCAGTACTGAAGGGCCTGTTCCTGCTCCTCCATGTCCAGTACTGACGGGCCTGTTTCTCCATGTCCAGTACTGAAGGGCCTGTTCCTCCATGTCCAGCACTGAAGGGCCTGGTCCTGCTCCTCCATGTCCAGTACTGAAGGGCCTGTTCCTGCTCCTCCATGACCAGTACTGAAGGGCCTGTTTCTCCATGTCCAGTACTGAAGGGCCTGTTCCTCCATGTCCAGTATTGAAGGGCCAGTTCCTGCTCCTCCATGTCCAGTACTGACGGGCCTGTTTCTCCAAGTCCAGTACTGAAGGGCCTGTTCCTCCATGTCCAGCACTGAAGGGCCTGGTCCTGCTCCTCCATGTCCAGTATTGAAGGGCCAGTTCCTGCTCCTCCATGACCAGTACTGAAGGGCCTGTTTTTCCATGTCCAGTACCGAAGAGCCTGTTCCTCCATGTCTAGTAGTAAAGATCCTGTTCCTCCCTGTACAGTACTGAAGGGCCTGTTCCTCCATGTACAGTGTTGAAGGGCCTGTTCCTGCTCTTCTATTTCCAGTACTGAAGGGCCTGTTTCTCCATGTCCAGTACTGAAGGGCCTGTTCCTGCTCCTCCATGTCCAGTACTAAAGGGCATGTTCCTGTTTCTCCATGTCCAATATTGATGGGCCTGTTTCTCCATGTCCAGTACTGAAGGGCCTGTTCCTGCTCCTCCATGTCCAGTACTGAAGGGCCTGTTCCTGCTCCTCCATGTCCAGTACTGAAGGGCCTGTTCCTGCTCCTCCATGTCCAGTACTGAAGGGCCTGTTCTTTCATGTGTAGTACTGAAGGGCCTGTCCCTGTTTCTCCATGTCCAGTACTGAAGGGCCTGTTCCTGCTCCTCCATGCCCAATATTGATGGGCCTGTTTCTCCATGTCCAGTACTGAAGGTCCTGTTCCTCCATGTCCTGTACTGAAGGGCCTGTTCCTTCTCTTCCATGTCTAGTGCTGAAGTGCCTGTTCCTGCTCCTCCATGTCCAGCACTGAAGGGCCAGTTTCTGCTACTCCATGTCCAGAACTGAAGGGCCTGTTTCTCCATATCCAGTACTGAAGGGCCTGTTTCTCCATATCCAGTACTGAAGGGCCTGTTTCTCCATGTCCAGTACCGAAGGGCCTGTTCCTCCATGTCCAGTACTAAAGGGCCTGTTCCTGTTCCTACATGTCCAGTACTAAAGGGCCTGTTCCTCCATGTGCAGTACTGAAGGGCATGTTCCTGCTCCTCCATGTCCAGCACTGAAGGGCCTGTTCCTGCTCCTCCATGTCCAGTACTGAAGGGCCTGTTCCTGCTCCTCCATGTCCAGTACTGAAGGGCCATTTCCTGCTCATCCATGTCCAGCACTGAAGGGCCTGTTCCTGCTCCTCCATGTCCAGTACTGAAGTGCCTGTTCCTGCTCCTCCATATCCAGTACGGAAGGGCCTGTTCCTGCTCCTCCATGTCCAGTACTGAAGGGCCTGTTCCTCCATGTCCAGTATTGAAGGGCCTGTTCCTGCTCCTCCATGTCCAGTACTGACGGGCCTGTTTCTCCATGTCCAGCACTGAAGGGCCTGTTCCTGCTCCTCCATGTCCAGTACTGAAGGGCCTGTTCCTGTTACCTCATGTCCTGTACTGAAGGGCCTGTTCCTGCTCTTCCATGTCTAGTGCTGAAGTGCCTGTTTCTCCATGTCCAGCACTGAAGGGCCTGTTCCTGTTTCTCCATGTCCAGTACTGAAGGGCCTGTTCCTGCTCCTCCATGCCCAAAATTGATGGGCCTGTTTCTCCATGTCCAGTACTGAAGGGCCTGTTCCTGTTTCTCCATGTCCAGCACTGAAGGGCCTGTTCCTGCTCCTCCATGTCCACTACTGAAGGGCCTGTTCCTGCTCCTCCATTTCCAATACTGAAGGGCCTGTTCCTGCTCCTCCATGTCCAATATTGATGGGCCTGTTTCTCCATGTCCAGTACTGAAGGGCCTGTTCCTCTTTCTCCATGTCCAGCACTGAAGGGCCTGTTCCTGCTCCTCCATGTCCAGTACTGAAGGGCCTGTTCCTGCTCCTCCATGTCCAGTACTGAAGGGCCTGTTCCTGCTCCTCCATGTCCAGTACTGAAGGGCCTGTTCCTGTTCCTCCATGTCCAGTGTTGAAGGGCCTGCTCCTCCATGTCCAGTACTGAAGGGCCTGTTCCTGCTCCCTCATGTCCAGTACTAAAGGGCCTGTTCCTCCATGTCAAGTAGTAAGGGGCCTGTTCCTGCTCCTCCATGTCCAGTATTGAAGGGCCTGTTTCTCCATGTCCATTACTGAAGGGCCTGTTCCTGCTCCCTCATGTCCAATACTAAAGGGCCTGTTCCTGCTCCTCCATTTCCAGTACTGAAGGGCCTGTTCCTGTTTCTGCATGTCCACTACTGATGGTCCTGCACCCTCATGTCCACAACTGAAGGGCCTGTCCCTGCTCCTCCATGTCAAGTACTGAAGGGCCTGTTCCTCCATGTCCAGAACTGAAGTGCCTGTTCCTCCATGTCCAGTATTGAATGCCATTTTCTCCATGTCCAGTACTGAAGGGCCTGTTCCTGCTCACTCATGTCCACTTCTTAAGGGCCTGTTCCTGCTTTTCCATGTCCAGTTCTGAAGGTCCTGTCCCTCCATGTCCAGTACTGAAGGGCCTGTTTCTCAATGTCCAGTACTGAAGGGCCTATTCCTGCTCCTCCATGTCCAGTACTGAAGGGCCTGTTTGTCCATGTCCAGTACTGAAGGGCCTGTTCCTGCTCCTCCATGTCCAGTACTAAAGGGCATGTTCCTGTTTCTCCATGTCCAGTACTGAAGGGCCTGTTCCTGCTCCTCCATTTCCAATACTGAAGGGCCTGTTCCTGCTCCTCCATGTCCAATATTGATGGGCCTTTTTCTCCATGTCCAGTACTAAAGGGCCTGTTCCTGTTTCTCCATGTCCAGCACTGAAGGGCCTGTTCCTGCTCCTCCATGTCCAGTACTGAAGGGCCTGTTCCTGCTCCTCCATGTCCAGTTCTGAAGGGCCTGTTCCTGCTCCTCCATGTCCAGTACTGAAGGGCCTGTTCTTTCATGTGCAGTACTGAAGGGCCTGTCCCTGTTCCTCCATGTCCAGTGTTGAAGGGCCTGCTCCTCCATGTCCAGTACTGAAGGGCCTGTTCCTGCTCCCTCATGTCCAGTACTAAAGGGCCTGTTCCTCAATGTCCAGTATTAAGGGGCCTGTTCCTGCTCCTCCATGTCCAGTATTGAAGGGCCTGTTCCTGCTCCACCATGTCCAGTACTGAAGGGCCTGTTCCTGCTCCTCCATGTCCAGTACTGAAGGGCCTGTTCCTGCTCCCTCATGTCCAGTACTAAAGGGCCTGTTCCTCAATGTCCAGTATTAAGGGGCCTGTTCCTGCTCCTCCATGTCCAGTACTTAAGGGCCTGTTCCTGCTCCACCATGTCCAGTACTGAAGGGCCTGTTCCTGCTCCTCCATGTCCAGTACTGAAGGGCCTGTTCTTTCATGTGCAGTACTGAAGGGCCTGTCCCTGTTCCTCCATGTCCAGTGTTGAAGGGCCTGCTCCTCCATGTCCAGTACTGAAGGGCCTGTTCCTGCTCCCTCATGTCCAGTACTAAAGGGCCTGTTCCTCAATGTCCAGTATTAAGGGGCCTGTTCCTGCTCCTCCATGTCCAGTATTGAAGGGCATGTTCCTGTTTCTCCACATCCAGTATTGAACGGCCTGTTCCTGCTCCTCCATGTCCAGCATTGAAGGGCCTGTTTCTCAATGTCCAGTACTGAAGGGCCTGTTCCTGCTCCCTTATGTCCACTACTAACGGGCCTGTTCCTGCTCCTCCATTTCCAGTACTTATGGGCCTGTTCCTGCTCCCTTATGTCCAGTACTAAAGGGCCTGTTCCTCCATGTCCAGTAGTAAGGGCCCTTTCCTGCTCCTCCATGTTCAGTATTGAAGGGCCTGTTTCTCCATGTCCATTACTGAAGGGCCTGTTCCTGCTCCCTCATGTCCAATACTAAAGGGCCTGTTCCTGCTCCTACATTTCCAGTACTGAAGGGCCTGTTCCTGCTCCCTCGTGTCCAGTACTAAAGGGCCTGTTCCTGCTCCTCCATTTCCAGTACTGAAGGTCCTGTTCCTGCTCCCTCATGTCCAGTACTGAAGGTCCTGTTCCTGCTCCCTCATGTCCAGTACTGAATGGCCTGTTTCTCCATGTCCAGTACTGAAGGGCCTGTTCCTGCTCCTCCATAACCAATACTGAAGGGCCTGTTTCTCCATGTCCAGTACTGAAGGGCCTGTTCCTGCTCCTCCATGTCCACTACTGAATGGCCTGTTCCCTCTCCTCCATAACCAATACTGAAGGGCCTGTTTCTCCATGTCCAGTACTGAAGGGCCTGTTCCTGCTCTCTCATTTCCAGTACTGAAGGGCCTGTTCCTGCTCCCTCATGTCCAGTACTAAAGGGCCTGTTCCTGCTCCTCCATGTCCAGAAATGAAGGGCCTGTTCCTCCATGTCCAGAACTGAAGGGCCTGTTCCTCCAAATCCAGTATTGAAGGCCGTTTTCTCCATGTCCAGTACTGAAGAGCCTGTTTCTCCATGTCCAGTACTGAAGTGCCTGTTCCTGCTCCCTCATGTCCAGTACTGAAGGGCCTGTTCCTGCTCCTCCATGTCAAGTACTGAAGGGCCTGTTCCTGCTCCTCCATGTCCAGTACTGAAGGGCCTGTTCCTGCTCCTCCATTTCCAGTACTGAAGGGCCTGTTCCTGCTCCCTCATGTCCAGTACTGAAGGGCCTGTTCCTGCTCCTCCATGTCAAGTACTGAAGGGCCTGTTCCTGCTCCTCCATGTTCAGTACTGAAGGGCCTGTTCCTGCTCCTCCATTTCCAGTACTGAAGGGCCTGTTCCTGCTCCCCCATGTCCAGTACTAAAGGGCCTGTTCCTGCTCCTCCATTTCCAGTACTGAAGGGCCTGTTCCTGCTCCTCCATTTCCAGTACTGAAGTGCCTGTTCCTGCTCCCTCATGTCCAGTACTGAAGGGCCTGTTCCTGCTCCTCCATGTCAAGTACTGAAGGGCCTGTTCCTGCTCCTCCATGTTCAGTACTGAAGGGCCTGTTCCTGCTCCTCCATTTCCAGTACTGAAGGGCCTGTTCCTGCTCCCCCATGTCCAGTACTAAAGGGCCTGTTCCTGCTCCTCCATGTCCAGTACTGAAGGGCCTGTTTCTCCATGTCCAGGACTAAAGGGCCTGTTCCTGTTCCTCCATGTCCAGTACTGAAGGGCCTGTTCCTGCTCCCTCATGTCCAGTACTAAAGGGCCTGTTCCTCAATGTGCAGTACTGAAGGGCCTGTTCCTGCTTCTCCATGTCCAGTACTGATGGGCCTGTTCCTGCTCCCTCATGTCCAGTACTAAAGGGCCTGTTCCTCCATGTCCAGTACTAAGGGGCCTGTTCCTGTTTCTGCATGTCCAGTACTGAAGGTCCTGTTCCTCAATGTCCAGTATTGAAGGGCCTGTTCCTCCATGTCCAGTACTGAAGGGCCTGTTCCTCCATGTGCAGTACTGAAGGGCCTGTTCCTGCTCCTCCATGTCCAGTACTAAAGGGCCTGTTCCTGTTCCTCCATGTCCAATACTGAATGGCATGTTCCTGTTTCTCCATGTCCAGTACTGAAGGTCCTGCTCCCTCTGTCCAGTACTAAAGGACCTGTTCCTCTATGTCAAGTACTGAAAGGCCTATTTCTCCATGTCCAGTACTGAAGGGCCTGTTCCTCCATGTCCAGTATTGAAGGGCCAGTTTCTGCTACTCCATGTCCAGAACTGAAGGGCCTGTTTCTCCATATCCAGTACTGAAGGGCCTGTTTCTCCATGTCCAGTACCGAAGGGCCTGTTCCTCCATGTCCAGTACTAAAGGGCCTGTTCCTGTTCCTACATGTCCAGTACTAAAGGGCCTGTTCCTCCATGTGCATTACTGAAGGGCATGTTCCTGCTCCTCCATGTCCAGCACTGAAGGGCCTGTTCCTGCTCCTCCATGTCCAGTACTGAAGGGCCTGTTCCTGTTCCTCCATGTCCAGTACTGAAGGGCCTGTTCCTGTTTCTCCATGTCCAGTACTGAAGGGCCTGTTCCTGCTCCTCCATGCCCAATATTGATGGGCCTGTTTCTCCATGTCCAGCACTGAAGGGCCTGTTCCTGCTCCTCCATGTCCACTACTGAAGGGCCTGTTCCTGCTCCTCCATGTCCTTTACTGAAGGGCCTGTTCCTGCTTCTCCATGTCCAGTACTGAAGTACCTGTTCCTGCTCCTCCATGTCCAGTACTGAAGGGCCTATTCCTGCTCCTCCATGTCCAGTACTGAAGGGCCTGTTCCTCCATGTCCAGTACTGAAGGGCCTGTTCCTGGTTCTCCATGTCCAGTACTGAAGTACCTGTTCCTGCTCCTCCATGTCAAGTACTGAAGGGCCTATTCCTGCTCCTCCATGTCCATTACTGAAGGGCCTGTTCCTCCATGTCCAGCACTGAAGGGCCTGTTCCTGCTCCTCCATGTCCAGTACTGAAGGGCCTGTTCCTGCTCCTCCATGTCCAGTACTGAAGGGCCTGTTTCTCCATGTCCAGTACTGAAGGGCCTGTTCCTCCATGTCCAGTATTGAAGGGCCAGTTTCTGCTACTCCATGTCCAGAACTGAAGGGCCTGTTTCCCCATATCCAGTACTGAAGGGCCTCTTTCTCCATATCCAGTACTGAAGGGCCTGTTTCTCCATGTCCAGTACCGAAGGGCCTGTTCCTCCATGTCCAGTACTAAAGGGCCTGTTCCTGTTCCTACATGTCCAGTACTAAAGGGCCTGTTCCTCCATGTGCATTACTGAAGGGCATGTTCCTGCTCCTCCATGTCCAGCACTGAAGGGCCTGTTCCTGCTCCTCCATGTCCAGTACTGAAGGGCCTGTTCCTGCTCCTCCATGTCCAGCACTGAAGGGCCTGTTCCTGCTCCTCCATGTCCAGTACTGAAGTGCCTGTTCCTCCATGTCCTGTACTGAAGGGCCTGTTCCTTCTCTTCCATGTCTAGTGCTGAAGTGCCTGTTTCTCCATGTCCAGTACTGAAGGGCCTGTTCCTGTTTCTCCATGTCCAGTACTGAAGGGCCTGTTCCTGCTCCTCCATGCCCAATATTGATGGGCCTGTTTCTCCATGTCCAGTACTGAAGGGCCTGTTCCTCCATGTCCAGTACTAAAGGGCCTGTTCCTCCATGTGCATTACTGAAGGGCATGTTCCTGCTCCTCCATGTCCAGCACTGAAGGGCCTGTTCCTGCTCCTCCATGTCCAGTACTGAAGGGCCTGTTCCTGCTCCTCCATGTCCAGCACTGAAGGGCCAGTTTCTGCTACTCCATGTCCAGAACTGAAGGGCCTGTTTCTCCATATCCAGTACTGAAGGGCCTGTTTCTCCATATCCAGTACTGAAGGGCCTGTTTCTCCATGTCCAGTACCGAAGGGCCTGTTCCTCCATGTCCAGTACTAAAGGGCCTGTTCCTGTTCCTACATGTCCAGTACTAAAGGGCCTGTTCCTCCATGTGCAGCACTGAAGGGCATGTTCCTGCTCCTCCATGTCCAGCACTGAAGGGCCTGTTCCTGCTCCTCCATGTCCAGTACTGAAGGGCCTGTTCCTGCTCCTCCATGTCCAGTACTGAAGGGCCATTTCCTGCTCCTCCATGTCCAGCACTGAAGGGCCTGTTCCTGCTCCTCCATGTCCAGTACTGAAGTGCCTGTTCCTGCTCCTCCATATCCAGTACGGAAGGGCCTGTTCCTGCTCCTCCATGTCCAGTACTGAAGGGCCTGTTCCTCCATGTCCAGTATTGAAGGGCCTGTTCCTGCTCCTCCATGTCCAGTACTGACGGGCCTGTTTCTCCATGTCCAGCACTGAAGGGCCTGTTCCTGCTCCTCCATGTCCAGTACTGAAGAGCCTGTTCCTGTTCCCTCATGTCCTGTACTGAAGGGCCTGTTCCTGCTCTTCCATGTCTAGTGCTGAAGTGCCTGTTTCTCCATGTCCAGCACTGAAGGGCCTGTTCCTGTTTCTCCATGTCCAGTACTGAAGGGCCTGTTCCTGCTCCTCCATGCCCAAAATTGATGGGCCTGTTTCTCCATGTCCAGTACTGAAGGGCCTGTTCCTGTTTCTCCATGTCCAGCACTGAAGGGCCTGTTCCTGCTCCTCCATGTCCACTACTGAAGGGCCTGTTCCTGCTCCTCCATGTCCAGTACTGAAGGGCCTGTTCCTGCTTCTCCATGTCCAGTACTGAAGTACCTGTTCCTGCTCCTCCATGTCCAGTACTGAAGGGCCTATTCCTGCTCCTCCATGTCCAGTACTGAAGGGCCTGTTCCTCCATGTCCAGTACTGAAGGGCCTGTTCCTGCTTCTCCATGTCCAGTACTGAAGTACCTGTTCCTGCTCCTCCATGTCCAGTACTGAAGGGCCTATTCCTGCTCCTCCATGTCCAGTACTGAAGGGCCTATTCCTGCTCCTCCATGTCCAGTACTGAAGGGCCTGTTCCTCCATGTCCAGTACTGAAGGGCCTGTTCCTGCTCCTCCATATCCAGTACTGAAGGGCCTGTTTCTCCATGTCCAGTACTGAAGGGCCTGTTCCTCCATGTCCAGTATTGAAGGGCCAGTTCCTGCTCCTCCATGTCCAGTACTGACGGGCCTGTTTCTCCAAGTCCAGTACTGAAGGGCCTGTTCCTCCATGTCCAGCACTGAAGGGCCTGGTCCTGCTCCTCCATGTCCAGTATTGAAGGGCCAGTTCCTGCTCCTCCATGACCAGTACTGAAGGGCCTGTTTTTCCATGTCCAGTACCGAAGAGCCTGTTCCTCCATGTCTAGTAGTAAAGATCCTGTTCCTCCCTGTACAGTACTGAAGGGCCTGTTCCTCCATGTACAGTGTTGAAGGGCCTGTTCCTGCTCTTCTATTTCCAGTACTGAAGGGCCTGTTTCTCCATGTCCAGTACTGAAGGGCCTCTTCCTCCATGTCCAGTATTGAAGGGCCTGTTTCTCCATATCCAGTACTGAAGGGCCTGTTTCTCCATGTCCAGTACCGAAGGGCCTGTTCCTCCATGTCCAGTACTAAAGGGCCTGTTCCTGTTCCTACATGTCCAGTACTAAAGGACCTGTTCCTCCATGTGCAGTACTGAAGGGCATGTTCCTGCTCCTCCATGTCCAGCAATGAAGGGCCTGTTCCTGCTCCTCCATGTCCAGTACTGAAGGGCCATTTCCTGCTCCTCCATGTCCAGCACTGAAGGGCCTGTTCCTGCTCCTCCATGTCCAGTACTGAAGTGCTTGTTCCTGCTCCTCCATGTCCAGTACTGAAGGGCCTGTTCCTCCATGTCCAGTATTGAAGGGCCTGTTCCTGCTCCTCCATGTCCAGTACTGACGGGCCTGTTTCTCCATGTCCAGTACTGAAGGGCCTGTTCCTCCATGTCCCGCACTGAAGGGCCTGTTCCTGCTCCTCCATGTCCAGTACTGAAGGGCCTGTTCCTGTTCCCTCATGTCCTGTACTGAAGGGCCTGTTCCTGCTCTTCCATGTCTAGTGCTGAAGTGCCTGTTTCTCCATGTCCAGTACTGAAGGGCCTGTTCCTGTTTCTCCATGTCCAGTACTGAAGGGCCTGTTCCTGCTCCTCCATGCCCAATATTGATGGGCCTGTTTCTCCATGTCCAGTACTGAAGGGCATGTTCCTGTTACTCCATGTCCAGCACTGAAGGGCCTGTTCCTGCTCCTCCATGTCCACTACTGAAGGTCCTGTTCCTGCTCCTCCATGTCCAGTACTGAAGGGCCTGTTCCTGCTTCTCCATGTCCAGTACTGAAGTACCTGTTCCTGCTCCTCCATGTCCAGTACTGAAGGGCCTATTCCTGCTCCTCCATGTCCAGTACTGAAGGGCCTGTTCCTCCATATCCAGTACTGAAGGGCCTGTTCCTGCTCCTCCATGTCCAGTACATACGGGCCTGTTTCTCCATGTCCAGCACTGAAGGGCCTGTTCCTCCATGTCCAGCACTGAAGGGCCTGTTCCTGTTCCTCCATGTCCAGTACTGAAGGGCCTGTTCCTGCTCCTCCATGTCAAGTACTGAAGGGCCTATTCCTGCTCCTCCATGTCCAGTACTGAAGGGCCTGTTCCTCCATGTCCAGTACTGAAGGGCCTGTTCCTGCTCCTCCATGTCCAGTACTGAAGGGCCTGTTTCTCCATGTCCAGTACTGAAGGGCCTGTCCCTCCATGTCCAGTATTGAGGGCCAGTTTCTTCATATCCAGTACTGAAGGGCCTGTTTCTCCATATCCAGTACTGAAGGGCCTGTTTTTCCATGTCCAGTAACGAAGAGCCTGTTCCTCCATGTCCAGTAGTAAAGATCCTGTTCCTCCCTGTACAGTACTGAAGGGCCTGTTCCTCCATGTACAGTATTGAAGGGCCTGTTCCTGCTCTTCTATTTCCAGTACTAAAGGGCCTGTTCGTCCATGTCCAGTACTGAAGGGCCTTTTTTTTCATGTCCAGTACTGAAGGGCCTGTTCCTGCTCCCTCATGTCCAGTACTAAAGGACCTGTTCCTGCTCCTCATTGTCAAGTCCTAAAGGGCCTGTTCCTGCTTCTCCATATCCAGTACTGAATAGCCTGTTCCTCCATGTCCAGTATTGAAGCGCCTGTTCCTCCATGTGCAGTACTGAAGGGCTTGTTTCTCCATGTCCAGTACTGAAGGGCATGTTCCTGCTCCCTCATGTCCAGTACAGAAGGGCCTTTTTCTTCATGTCCAGTACTGAAGGGCCTGTTCCTGCTCCCTCATGTCCAGTACTAAAGAGCCTGTTCCTCCATGTCCAGTACTAAAGGCCATGTTCCTGTTTCTCCATATCCAGTACTGAAGGGCCTGTTCCTACATGTCCAGTACTGAAGGGCATGTTTCTCCATGTCCAGTACTGAAGGGCCTGTTACTGTTCCTCCATGTCCAGTACTGATGGGCCTGTCCCTGTTCCTCCATGTCATGCACTGAAGGGCCTGTTCCTCCATGTCCAGTACTGAAGGTCCTGCTCCTCCATGTCCAGTACTAAAGGGCCTGTTCCTGCTCCTCCATTTCCAGTACTAAAGGGCCTGTTTTTCCATGTCCAATACTAAGGGGCCTGTTCCTGCTCCTCCATGTCCAGTACTGAAGGGCCTGTTCCTGTTTCTGCATGTCCAGTACTGAAGGGCCTGTTCCTGCTGCCTCATGTCCAGTACTGAAGGGCATGTTACTTTTCCTCCATGTCCAATACTAAGGGGCCTGTTTCTGCTCCTCCATGTCCAGTATTGAAGTGCCTGTTCCTCCATGTCCAGTACTGAAGGGCCCTTTCCTGCTCCTCCATGTCCAGTTCTGAAGGGCCTGTTCCTCCATGTCCAGTGCTTAAGGACCTGTTCCTCCATGTCCAGTACTAAAGGGCCTGTTCCTGCTCACTCATGTCCACTTCTAAGGGGCCTGTTCCTGCTCCTCCATGTCCAGTTCTGAAGGTCCTGTTCATTCATGTCCAGTACTAAAGGTCCTGTTCCTCCATGTCCAGTACTGAAGGGCCTGTTTGTCCATGTCCAGTACTGAAGGGCCTGTTTGTCCATGTCGAGAACTGAAGGGCCTGTTCCTGCTCCCTCACGTCCACTACTTAAGGGCCTGTTCCTGCTTCTCCATGTCCAGTACTGAAGGGCCTGTTTCTCCATGTCCAGTACTGAAGGGCCTCTTCCTCCATGTCCAGTAGTGAAGGGCCTGTTTCTCCATATCCAGTACTGAAGGGCCTGTTTCTCCATGTCCAGTACCGAAGGGCCTGTTCCTCCATGTCCAGTACTAAAGGGCCTGTTCCTGTTCCTACATGTCCAGTACTAAAGGGCCTGTTCCTCCATGTGCAGTACTGAAGGGCCTGTTCCTGCTCCTCCATGTCCAGTACTGAAGGGCCTGTTCCTGTTCCTCCATGTCCAGTACTAAAGGGCCTGTTCCTCCATGTCCAGGATATACGCACTTTCTGTGTTTCGTGCGTACGCCAATTTTGACGTCAATCCTACGCACAGTTTTATAAATGAGGCCCCAGGACTGAAGGGCCTGTTCCTGTTCCTACATGTCCAGTACTGAAGGGCCTGTTACTGTTCCTACATGTCCACTACTGAAGGGCCTGTTTCTCCATGTCCAGGACTAAAGGGCCTGTTCCTGTTCCTCCATGTCCAGTACTGAAGGGCCTGTTCCTGCTCCCTCATGTCCAGTACTAAAGGGCCTGTTCCTCCATGTGCAGTACTGAAGGGCCTGTTCCTGCTTCTCCATGTCCAGTACTGATGGGCCTGTTCCTGCTCCCTCATGTCCAGTACTAAAGGGCCTGTTCCTCCATGTCCAGTACTAAGGGGCCTGTTCCTGTTTCTGCATGTCCAGTACTGAAGGTCCTGTTCCTCAATGTCCAGTATTGAAGGGCCTGTTCCTCCATGTCCAGTACTGAAGGGCCTGTTCCTCCATGTGCAGTACTGAAGGGCCTGTTCCTGCTCCTCCATGTCCAGTACTAAAGGGCCTGTTCCTGTTCCTCCATGTCCAATACTGAATGGCATGTTCCTGTTTCTCCATGTCCAGTACTGAAGGTCCTGCTCCCTCTGTCCAGTACTAAAGGACCTGTTCCTCTATGTCAGGTACTGAAAGGCCTATTTCTCCATGTCCAGTACTGAAGGGCCTGTTCCTCCATGTCCAGTATTGAAGGGCCAGTTTCTGCTACTCCATGTCCAGAACTGAAGGGCCTGTGTCCCCATATCCAGTACTGAAGGGCCTGTTTCTCCATATCCAGTACTGAAGGGCCTGTTTCTCCATGTCCAGTACCGAAGGGCCTGTTCCTCCATGTCCAGTACTAAAGGGCCTGTTCCTGTTCCTACATGTCCAGTACTAAAGGGCCTGTTCCTCCATGTGCATTACTGAAGGGCATGTTCCTGCTCCTCCATGTCCAGCACTGAAGGGCCTGTTCCTGCTCCTCCATGTCCAGCACTGAAGGGCCTGTTCCTGCTCCTCCATGTCCAGTACTGAAGGGCCTGTTCCTGTTCCTCCATGTCCAGTACTGAAGGGCCTGTTCCTGTTTCTCCATGTCCAGTACTGAAGGGCCTGTTCCTGCTCCTCCATGCCCAATATTGATGGGCCTGTTTCTCCATGTCCAGCACTGAAGGGCCTGTTCCTGCTCCTCCATGTCCACTACTGAAGGGCCTGTTCCTGCTCCTCCATGTCCTTTACTGAAGGGCCTGTTCCTGCTTCTCCATGTCCAGTACTGAAGTACCTGTTCCTGCTCCTCCATGTCCAGTACTGAAGGGCCTATTCCTGCTCCTCCATGTCCAGTACTGAAGGGCCTGTTCCTCCATGTCCAGTACTGAAGGGCCTGTTCCTGGTTCTCCATGTCCAGTACTGAAGTACCTGTTCCTGCTCCTCCATGTCCAGTACTGAAGGGCCTGTTCCTGCTCCTCCATGTCCTTTACTGAAGGGCCTGTTCCTGCTTCTCCATGTCCAGTACTGAAGTACCTGTTCCTGCTCCTCCATGTCCAGTACTGAAGGGCCTATTCCTGCTCCTCCATGTCCAGTACTGAAGGGCCTGTTCCTCCATGTCCAGTACTGAAGGGCCTGTTCCTGGTTCTCCATGTCCAGTACTGAAGGGCCTATTCCTGCTCCTCCATGTCCAGTACTAAAGGGCCTGTTCCTCCATGTGCATTACTGAAGGGCATGTTCCTGCTCCTCCATGTCCAGCACTGAAGGGCCTGTTCCTGCTCCTCCATGTCCATTACTGAAGGGCCTGTTCCTGCTCCTCCATGTCCAGCACTGAAGGGCCTGTTCCTGCTCCTCCATGTCCAGTACTGAAGTGCCTGTTCCTCCATGTCCTGTACTGAAGGGCCTGTTCCTTCTCTTCCATGTCTAGTGCTGAAGTGCCTGTTTCTCCATGTCCAGTACTGAAGGGCCTGTTCCTGTTTCTCCATGTCCAGTACTGAAGGGCCTGTTCCTGCTCCTCCATGCCCAATATTGATGGGCCTGTTTCTCCATGTCCAGTACTGAAGGGCCTGTTCCTCCATGTCCTGTACTGAAGGGCCTGTTCCTTCTCTTCCATGTCTAGTGCTGAAGTGCCTGTTTCTCCATGTGCATTACTGAAGGGCATGTTCCTGCTCCTCCATGTCCAGCACTGAAGGGCCTGTTCCTGCTCCTCCATGTCCAGTACTGAAGTACCTGTTCCTGCTCCTCCATGTCCAGTACTGAAGGGCCTATTCCTGCTCCTCCATGTCCAGTACTGAAGGGCCTGTTCCTCCATATCCAGTACTGAAGGGCCTGTTCCTGCTCCTCCATGTCCAGTACATACGGGCCTGTTTCTCCATGTCCAGCACTGAAGGGCCTGTTCCTCCATGTCCAGCACTGAAGGGCCTGTTCCTGTTCCTCCATGTCCAGTACTGAAGGGCCTGTTCCTGCTCCTCCATGTCAAGTACTGAAGGGCCTATTCCTGCTCCTCCATGTCCAGTACTGAAGGGCCTGTTCCTCCATGTCCAGTACTGAAGGGCCTGTTCCTGCTCCTCCATGTCCAGTACTGAAGGGCCTGTTTCTCCATGTCCAGTACTGAAGGGCCTGTCCCTCCATGTCCAGTATTGAAGGGCCAGTTTCTTCATATCCAGTACTGAAGGGCCTGTTTCTCCATATCCAGTACTGAAGGGCCTGTTTTTCCATGTCCAGTAACGAAGAGCCTGTTCCTCCATGTCCAGTAGTAAAGATCCTGTTCCTCCCTGTACAGTACTGAAGGGCCTGTTCCTCCATGTACAGTATTGAAGGGCCTGTTCCTGCTCTTCTATTTCCAGTACTAAAGGGCCTGTTCGTCCATGTCCAGTACTGAAGGGCCTTTTTTTTCATGTCCAGTACTGAAGGGCCTGTTCCTGCTCCCTCATGTCCAGTACTAAAGGACCTGTTCCTGCTCCTCATTGTCAAGTCCTAAAGGGCCTGTTCCTGCTTCTCCATATCCAGTACTGAATAGCCTGTTCCTCCATGTCCAGTATTGAAGCGCCTGTTCCTCCATGTGCAGTACTGAAGGGCCTGTTCCTCCATGTCCAGTACTAAAGGGCCTGTTCCTGCTCCTCCATGTCCAGTACTGAAGGGCCTGTTCCTCCATGTCCAGTACTTAAGGACCTGTTCCTCCATGTCCAGTATTGAATGCCATTTTTTCCATGTCCAGTACTGAAGGGCCTGTTCCTGCTCACTCATGTCCACTTCTTAAGGGCCTGTTCCTGCTCCTCCATGTCCAGTTCTGAAAGTCCGGTTCCTTTATGTCCAGTACTGAAGGGCCTGTTTCTCCATGTCCAGTACTGAAGGGCCTATTCCTGCTCCTCCATGTCCAGTACTGAAGGGCCTGTTTGTCCATGTCCAGTACTGAAGGGCCTGTTCCTGCTCCTCCATGTCCAGTACTGAAGTGCTTGTTCCTGCTCCTCCATGTCCAGTACTGAAGGGCCTGTTCCTCCATGTCCAGTATTGAAGGGCCTGTTCCTGCTCCTCCATGTCCAGTACTGACGGGCCTGTTTCTCCATGTCCAGTACTGAAGGGCCTGTTCCTCCATGTCCCGCACTGAAGGGCCTGTTCCTGCTCCTCCATGTCCAGTACTGAAGGGCCTGTTCCTGTTCCCTCATGTCCTGTACTGAAGGGCCTGTTCCTGCTCTTCCATGTCTAGTGCTGAAGTGCCTGTTTCTCCATGTCCAGTACTGAAGGGCCTGTTCCTGTTTCTCCATGTCCAGTACTGAAGGGCCTGTTCCTGCTCCTCCATGCCCAATATTGATGAGCCTGTTTCTCCATGTCCAGTACTGAAGGGCATGTTCCTGTTTCTCCATGTCCAGCACTGAAGGGCCTGTTCCTGCTCCTCCATGTCCACTACTGAAGGTCCTGTTCCTGCTCCTCCATGTCCAGTACTGAAGGGCCTGTTCCTGCTTCTCCATGTCCAGTACTGAAGTACCTGTTCCTGCTCCTCCATGTCCAGTACTGAAGGGCCTATTCCTGCTCCTCCATGTCCAGTACTGAAGGGCCTGTTCCTCCATATCCAGTACTGAAGGGCCTGTTCCTGCTCCTCCATGTCCAGTACATACGGGCCTGTTTCTCCATGTCCAGCACTGAAGGGCCTGTTCCTCCATGTCCAGCACTGAAGGGCCTGTTCCTGTTCCTCCATGTCCAGTACTGAAGGGCCTGTTCCTGCTCCTCCATGTCAAGTACTGAAGGGCCTATTCCTGCTCCTCCATGTCCAGTACTGAAGGGCCTGTTCCTCCATGTCCAGTACTGAAGGGCCTGTTCCTGCTCCTCCATGTCCAGTACTGAAGGGCCTGTTTCTCCATGTCCAGTACTGAAGGGCCTGTCCCTCCATGTCCAGTATTGAAGGGCCAGTTTCTTCATATCCAGTACTGAAGGGCCTGTTTCTCCATATCCAGTACTGAAGGGCCTGTTTTTCCATGTCCAGTAACGAAGAGCCTGTTCCTCCATGTCCAGTAGTAAAGATCCTGTTCCTCCCTGTACAGTACTGAAGGGCCTGTTCCTCCATGTACAGTATTGAAGGGCCTGTTCCTGCTCTTCTATTTCCAGTACTAAAGGGCCTGTTCGTCCATGTCCAGTACTGAAGGGCCTTTTTTTTCATGTCCAGTACTGAAGGGCCTGTTCCTGCTCCCTCATGTCCAGTACTAAAGGACCTGTTCCTGCTCCTCATTGTCAAGTCCTAAAGGGCCTGTTCCTGCTTCTCCATATCCAGTACTGAATAGCCTGTTCCTCCATGTCCAGTATTGAAGTGCCTGTTCCTCCATGTGCAGTACTGAAGGGCCTGTTCCTCCATGTCCAGTACTAAAGGGCCTGTTCCTGCTCCTCCATGTCCAGTACTGAAGGGCCTGTTCCTCCATGTCCAGTACTTAAGGACCTGTTCCTCCATGTCCAGTATTGAATGCCATTTTTTCCATGTCCAGTACTGAAGGGCCTGTTCCTGCTCACTCATGTCCACTTCTTAAGGGCCTGTTCCTGCTCCTCCATGTCCAGTTCTGAAAGTCCGGTTCCTTTATGTCCAGAACTGAAGGGCCTGTTTCTCCATGTCCAGTACTGAAGGGCCTATTCCTGCTCCTCCATGTCCAGTACTGAAGGGCCTGTTTGTCCATGTCCAGTACTGAAGGGCCTGTTCCTGCTCCTCCATGTCCAGTACTAAAGGGCATGTTCCTGTTTCTCCATGTCCAATATTGATGGGCCTGTTTCTCCATGTCCAGTACTGAAGGGCCTGTTCCTGCTCCTCCATGTCCAGTACTGAAGGGCCTGTTCCTGCTCCTCCATGTCCAGTACTGAAGGGCCTGTTCCTGCTCCTCCATGTCCAGTACTGAAGGGCCTGTTCTTTCATGTGTAGTACTGAAGGGCCTGTCCCTGTTTCTCCATGTCCAGTACTGAAGGGCCTGTTCCTGCTCCTCCATGCCCAATATTGATGGGCCTGTTTCTCCATGTCCAGTACTGAAGGGCCTGTTCCTCCATGTCCTGTACTGAAGGGCCTGTTCCTTCTCTTCCATGTCTAGTGCTGAAGTGCCTGTTTCTCCATGTGCATTACTGAAGGGCATGTTCCTGCTCCTCCATGTCCAGCACTGAAGGGCCTGTTCCTGCTCCTCCATGTCCAGTACTGAAGGGCCTGTACCTGCTCCTCCATGTCCAGCACTGAAGGGCCAGTTTCTGCTACTCCATGTCCAGAACTGAAGGGCCTGTTTCTCCATATCCAGTACTGAAGGGCCTGTTTCTCCATATCCAGTACTGAAGGGCCTGTTTCTCCATGTCCAGTACCGAAGGGCCTGTTCCTCCATGTCCAGTACTAAAGGGCCTGTTCCTGTTCCTACATGTCCAGTACTAAAGGGCCTGTTCCTCCATGTGCAGTACTGAAGGGCATGTTCCTGCTCCTCCATGTCAAGCACTGAAGGGCCTGTTCCTGCTCCTCCATGTCCAGTACTGAAGGGCCTGTTCCTGCTCCTCCATGTCCAGTACTGAAGGGCCATTTCCTGCTCCTCCATGTCCAGCACTGAAGGGCCTGTTCCTGCTCCTCCATGTCCAGTACTGAAGTGCCTGTTCCTGCTCCTCCATATCCAGTACGGAAGGGCCTGTTCCTGCTCCTCCATGTCCAGTACTGAAGGGCCTGTTCCTCCATGTCCAGTATTGAAGGGCCTGTTCCTGCTCCTCCATGTCCAGTACTGACGGGCCTGTTTCTCCATGTCCAGCACTGAAGGGCCTGTTCCTGCTCCTCCATGTCCAGTACTGAAGGGCCTGTTCCTGTTCCCTCATGTCCTGTACTGAAGGGCCTGTTCCTGCTCTTCCATGTCTAGTGCTGAAGTGCCTGTTTCTCCATGTCCAGCACTGAAGGGCCTGTTCCTGTTTCTCCATGTCCAGTACTGAAGGGCCTGTTCCTGCTCCTCCATGCCCAAAATTGATGGGCCTGTTTCTCCATGTCCAGTACTGAAGGGCCTGTTCCTGTTTCTCCATGTCCAGCACTGAAGGGCCTGTTCCTGCTCCTCCATGTCCACTACTGAAGGGCCTGTTCCTGCTCCTCCATGTCCAGTACTGAAGGGCCTGTTCCTGCTTCTCCATGTCCAGTACTGAAGTACCTGTTCCTGCTCCTCCATGTCCAGTACTGAAGGGCCTATTCCTGCTCCTCCATGTCCAGTACTGAAGGGCCTGTTCCTCCATGTCCAGTACTGAAGGGCCTGTTCCTGCTTCTCCATGTCCAGTACTGAAGTACCTGTTCCTGCTCCTCCATGTCAAGTACTGAAGGGCCTATTCCTGCTCCTCCATGTCCAGTACTGAAGGGCCTGTTCCTCCATGTCCAGTACTGAAGGGCCTGTTCCTGCTCCTCCATGTCCAGTACTGACGGGCCTGTTACTCCATGTCCAGCACTGAAGGGCCTGTTCCTCCATGTCCAGCACTGAAGGGCCTGTTCCTGTTCCTCCATGTCCAGTACTGAAGGGCCTGTTCCTGCTCCTCCATGTCCAGTACTGAAGGGCCTGTTCCTGCTCCTCCATGACCAGTACTGAAGGGCCTGTTTCTCCATGTCCAGTACTGAAGGGCCTGTTCCTCCATGTCCAGCACTGAAGGGCCTGGTCCTGCTCCTCCATGTCCAGTACTGAAGGGCCTGTTCCTGCTCCTCCATGACCAGTACTGAAGGGCCTGTTTCTCCATGTCCAGTACTGAAGGGCCTGTTCCTCCATGTCCAGTATTTAAGGGCCAGTTCCTGCTCCTCCATGTCCAGTACTGACGGGCCTGTTTCTCCAAGTCCAGTACTGAAGGGCCTGTTCCTCCATGTCCAGCACTGAAGGGCCTGGTCCTGCTCCTCCATGTCCAGTATTGAAGGGCCAGTTCCTGCTCCTCCATGACCAGTACTGAAGGGCCTGTTTTTCCATGTCCAGTACCGAAGAGCCTGTTCCTCCATGTCTAGTAGTAAAGATCCTGTTCCTCCCTGTACAGTACTGAAGGGCCTGTTCCTCCATGTACAGTGTTGAAGGGCCTGTTCCTGCTCTTCTATTTCCAGTACTGAAGGGCCTGTTTCTCCATGTCCAGTACTGAAGGGCCTCTTCCTCCATGTCCAGTATTGAAGGGCCTGTTTCTCCATATCCAGTACTGAAGGGCCTGTTTCTCCATGTCCAGTACCGAAGGGCCTGTTCCTCCATGTCCAGTACTAAAGGGCCTGTTCCTGTTCCTACATGTCCAGTACTAAAGGGCCTGTTCCTCCATGTGCAGTACTGAAGGGCATGTTCCTGCTCCTCCATGTCCAGCAATGAAGGGCCTGTTCCTGCTCCTCCATGTCCAGTACTGAAGGGCCATTTCCTGCTCCTCCATGTCCAGCACTGAAGGGCCTGTTCCTGCTCCTCCATGTCCAGTACTGAAGTGCTTGTTCCTGCTCCTCCATGTCCAGTACTGAAGGGCCTGTTCCTCCATGTCCAGTATTGAAGGGCCTGTTCCTGCTCCTCCATGTCCAGTACTGACGGGCCTGTTTCTCCATGTCCAGTACTGAAGGGCCTGTTCCTCCATGTCCCGCACTGAAGGGCCTGTTCCTGCTCCTCCATGTCCAGTACTGAAGGGCCTGTTCCTGTTCCCTCATGTCCTGTACTGAAGGGCCTGTTCCTGCTCTTCCATGTCTAGTGCTGAAGTGCCTGTTTCTCCATGTCCAGTACTGAAGGGCCTGTTCCTGTTTCTCCATGTCCAGTACTGAAGGGCCTGTTCCTGCTCCTCCATGCCCAATATTGATGGGCCTGTTTCTCCATGTCCAGTACTGAAGGGCATGTTCCTGTTTCTCCATGTCCAACACTGAAGGGCCTGTTCCTGCTCCTCCATGTCCACTACTGAAGGTCCTGTTCCTGCTCCTCCATGTCCAGTACTGAAGGGCCTGTTCCTGCTTCTCCATGTCCAGTACTGAAGTACCTGTTCCTGCTCCTCCATGTCCAGTACTGAAGGGCCTATTCCTGCTCCTCCATGTCCAGTACTGAAGGGCCTGTTCCTCCATATCCAGTACTGAAGGGCCTGTTCCTGCTCCTCCATGTCCAGTACATACGGGCCTGTTTCTCCATGTCCAGCACTGAAGGGCCTGTTCCTCCATGTCCAGCACTGAAGGGCCTGTTCCTGTTCCTCCATGTCCAGTACTGAAGGGCCTGTTCCTGCTCCTCCATGTCAAGTACTGAAGGGCCTATTCCTGCTCCTCCATGTCCAGTACTGAAGGGCCTGTTCCTCCATGTTCAGTACTGAAGGGCCTGTTCCTGCTCCTCCATGTCCAGTACTGAAGGGCCTGTTTCTCCATGTCCAGTACTGAAGGGCCTGTTCCTCCATGTCCAGTATTGAAGGGCCAGTTTCTTCATATCCAGTACTGAAGGGCCTGTTTCTCCATATCCAGTACTGAAGGGCCTGTTTTTCCATGTCCAGTAACGAAGAGCCTGTTCCTCCATGTCCAGTAGTAAAGATCCTGTTCCTCCCTGTACAGTACTGAAGGGCCTGATCCTCCATGTACAGTATTGAAGGGCCTGTTCCTGCTCTTCTATTTCCAGTACTAAAGGGCCTGTTCGTCCATGTCCAGTACTGAAGGGCCTTTTTTTTCATGTCCAGTACTGAAGGGCCTGTTCCTGCTCCCTCATGTCCAGTACTAAAGGACCTGTTCCTGCTCCTCATTGTCAAGTCCTAAAGGGCCTGTTCCTGCTTCTCCATATCCAGTACTGAATAGCCTGTTCCTCCATGTCCAGTATTGAAGCGCCTGTTCCTCCATGTGCAGTACTGAAGGGCCTGTTCATCCATGTCCAGTACTAAAGGGCCTGTTCCTGCTCCTCCATGTCCAGTACTGAAGGGCCTGTTCCTCCATGTCCAGTACTTAAGGACCTGTTCCTCCATGTCCAGTATTGAATGCCATTTTTTCCATGTCCAGTACTGAAGGGCCTGTTCCTGCTCACTCATGTCCACTTCTTAAGGGCCTGTTCCTGCTCCTCCATGTCCAGTTCTGAAAGTCCTGTTCCTTTATGTCCAGTACTGAAGGGCCTGTTTCTCCATGTCCAGTACTGAAGGGCCTATTCCTGCTCCTCCATGTCCAGTACTGAAGGGCCTGTTTGTCCATGTCCAGTACTGAAGGGCCTGTTCCTGCTCCTCCATGTCCAGTACTAAAGGGCATGTTCCTGTTTCTCCATGTCCAATATTGATGGGCCTGTTTCTCCATGTCCAGTACTGAAGGGCCTGTTCCTGCTCCTCCATGTCCAGTACTGAAGGGCCTGTTCCTGCTCCTCCATGTCCAGTACTGAAGGGCCTGTTCCTGCTCCTCCATGTCCAGTACTGAAGGGCCTGTTCCTGCTCCTCCATGTCCAGTACTGAAGGGCCTGTTCTTTCATGTGTAGTACTGAAGGGCCTGTCCCTGTTCCTCCATGTCCAGTATTGAAGGGGCTGCTCCTACATGTCCAGTACTGAAGGGCCTGTTTGTCCATGTCCAGTACTGAAGGGCCTGTTCCTGCTCCTCCATGTCCAGTACTAAAGGGCATGTTCCTGTTTCTCCATGTCCAATATTGATGGGCCTGTTTCTCCATGTCCAGTACTGAAGGGCCTGTTCCTGCTCCTCCATGTCCAGTACTGAAGGGCCTGTTCCTGCTCCTCCATGTCCAGTACTGAAGGGCCTGTTCCTGCTCCTCCATGTCCAGTACTGAAGGGCCTGTTCCTGCTCCTACATGTCCAGTACTGAAGGGCCTGTTTGTCCATGTCCAGTACTGAAGGGCCTGTTCCTGCTCCTCCATGTCCAGTACTAAAGGGCATGTTCCTGTTTCTCCATGTCCAGTACTGAAGGGCCTGTTCCTGCTCCTCCATGTCCAGTACTGAAGGGCCTGTTCCTGCTCCTCCATGTCCAGTACTGAAGGGCCTGTTCCTGCTCCTCCATGTCCAGTACTGAAGGGCCTGTTCTTTCATGTGTAGTACTGAAGGGCCTGTCCCTGTTCCTCCATGTCCAGTATTGAAGGGCCTGCTCCTACATGTCCAGTACTGAAGGGCCTGTTTGTCCATGTCCAGTACTGAAGGGCCTGTTCCTGCTCCTCCATGTCCAGTACTAAAGGGCATGTTCCTGTTTCTCCATGTCCAATATTGATGGGCCTGTTTCTCCATGTCCAGTACTGAAGGGCCTGTTCCTGCTCCTCCATGTCCAGTACTGAAGGGCCTGTTCCTGCTCCCTCATGTACAGTACTAAAGGACCTGTTCCTGCTCCTCCATGTCCAGTCCTAAAGGGCCTGTTCCTGCTTCTCCATGTCCAGTACTGAATAGCCTGTTCCTCCATGTCCAGTATTGAAGTGCCTGTTCCTCCATGTGCAGTACTGAAGGGCCTGTTCCTCCATGTCCAGTACTAAAGGGCCTGTTCCTGCTCCTCCATGTGCAGTACTGAAGGGCCTGTTCCTCCATGTCCAGTACTAAAGGGCCTGTTCCTGCTCCTCCATGTCCAGTACTGAAGGGCCTGTTCCTCCATGTCCAGTATTTAAGGACCTGTTCCTCCATGTCCAGTATTGAATGCCATTTTCTCCATGTCCAGTACTGAAGGGCCTGTTCCTGCTCACTCATCTCCACTTCTTAAGGGCCTGTTCCTGCTTTTCCATGTCCAGTTCTGAAGGTCCTGTTCCTCCATGTCCAGTACTGAAGGGCCTGTTTCTCCATGTCCAGTACTGAAGGGCCTTTTCCTGCTCCTCCATGTCCAGTACTGAAGGGCCTGTTTGTCCATGTCCAGTACTGAAGGGCCTGTTCCTGCTCCTCCATGTCCAGTACTAAAGGGCATATTCCTGTTTCTCCATGTCCAGTACTGAAGGGCCTGTTCCTGCTCCTCCATTTCCAATACTGAAGGGCCTGTTCCTGCTCCTCCATGTCCAATATTGATGGGCCTGTTTCTCCATGTCCAGTACTGAAGGGCCTGTTCCTCTTTCTCCATGTCCAGCACTGAAGGGCCTGTTCCTGCTCCTCCATGTCCAGTACTGAAGGGCCTGTTCCTGCTCCTCCATGTCCAGTACTGAAGGGCCTGTTCCTGCTCCTCCATGTCCAGTACTGAAGGGCCTGTTCCTGTTCCTCCATGTCCAGTGTTGAAGGGCCTGCTCCTCCATGTCCAGTACTGAAGGGCCTGTTCCTGCTCCCTCATGTCCAGTACTAAAGGGCCTGTTCCTCCATGTCAAGTAGTAAGGGGCCTGTTCCTGCTCCTCCATGTCCAGTATTGAAGGGCCTGTTTCTCCATGTCCATTACTGAAGGGCCTGTTCCTGCTCCCTCATGTCCAATACTAAAGGGCCTGTTCCTGCTCCTCCATTTCCAGTACTGAAGGGCCTGTTCCTGTTTCTGCATGTCCAGTACTGATGGTCCTGCACCCTCATGTCCACAACTGAAGGGCCTGTCCCTGCTCCTCCATGTCAAGTACTGAAGGGCCTGTTCCTCCATGTCCAGAACTGAAGTGCCTGTTCCTCCATGTCCAGTATTGAATGCCATTTTCTCCATGTCCAGTACTGAAGGGCCTGTTCCTGCTCACTCATGTCCACTTCTTAAGGGCCTGTTCCTGCTTTTCCATGTCCAGTTCTGAAGGTCCTGTCCCTCCATGTCCAGTACTGAAGGGCCTGTTTCTCCATGTCCAGTACTGAAGGGCCTATTCCTGCTCCTCCATGTCCAGTACTGAAGGGCCTGTTTGTCCATGTCCAGTACTGAAGGGCCTGTTCCTGCTCCTCCATGTCCAGTACTAAAGGGCATGTTCCTGTTTCTCCATGTCCAGTACTGAAGGGCCTGTTCCTGCTCCTCCATTTCCAATACTGAAGGGCCTGTTCCTGCTCCTCCATGTCCAATATTGATGGGCCTGTTTCTCCATGTCCAGTACTAAAGGGCCTGTTCCTGTTTCTCCATGTCCAGCACTGAAGGGCCTGTTCCTGCTCCTCCATGTCCAGTACTGAAGGGCCTGTTCCTGCTCCTCCATGTCCAGTTCTGAAGGGCCTGTTCCTGCTCCTCCATGTCCAGTACTGAAGGGCCTGTTCTTTCATGTCCAGTACTGAAGGGCCTGTTCCTGCTCCTCCATGTCCAGTTCTGAAGGGCCTGTTCCTGCTCCTCCATGTCCAGTACTGAAGGGCCTGTTCTTTCATGTGCAGTACTGAAGGGCCTGTCCCTGTTCCTCCATGTCCAGTGTTGAAGGGCCTGCTCCTCCATGTCCAGTACTGAAGGGCCTGTTCCTGCCCCCTCATGTCCAGTACTAAAGGGCCTGTTCCTCAATGTCCAGTATTAAGGGGCCTGTTCCTGCTCCTCCATGTCCAGTATTGAAGGGCATGTTCCTGTTTCTCCACATCCAGTATTGAACGGCCTGTTCCTGCTCCTCCATGTCCAGCATTGAAGGGCCTGTTTCTCAATGTCCAGTACTGAAGGGCCTGTTCCTGCTCCCTTATGTCCACTACTAACGGGCCTGTTCCTGCTCCTCCATTTCCAGTACTTATGGGCCTTTTCCTGCTCCCTTATGTCCAGTACTAAAGGGCCTGTTCCTCCATGTCCAGTAGTAAGGGCCCTTTCCTGCTCCTCCATGTTCAGTATTGAAGGGCCTGTTTCTCCATGTCCATTACTGAAGGGCCTGTTCCTGCTCCCTCATGTCCAATACTAAAGGGCCTGTTCCTGCTCCTACATTCCCAGTACTGAAGGGCCTGTTCCTGCTGCCTCATGTCCAGTACTAAAGGGCCTGTTCCTGCTCCTCCATTTCCAGTACTGAAGGGCCTGTTCCTGCTCCTCCATGTCCACTACTGAATGGCCTGTTCCCTCTCCTCCATAACCAATACTGAAGGGCCTGTTTCTCCATGTCCAGTACTGAAGGGCCTGTTCCTGCTCTCTCATTTCCAGTACTGAAGGGCCTGTTCCTGCTCCCTCATGTCCAGTACTAAAGGGCCTGTTCCTGCTCCTCCATGTCCAGAAATGAAGGGCCTGTTCCTCCATGTCCAGAACTGAAGGGCCTGTTCCTCCAAATCCAGTATTGAAGGCCGTTTTCTCCATGTCCAGTACTGAAGAGCCTGTTTCTCCATGTCCAGTACTGAAGTGCCTGTTCCTGCTCCCTCATGTCCAGTACTGAAGGGCCTGTTCCTGCTCCTCCATGTCAAGTACTGAAGGGCCTGTTCCTGCTCCTCCATGTCCAGTACTGAAGGGCCTGTTCCTGCTCCTCCATGTTCAGTACTGAAGGGCCTGTTCCTGCTCCTCCATTTCCAGTACTGAAGGGCCTGTTCCTGCTCCACCATGTCCAGTACTAAAGGGCCTGTTCCTGCTCCTCCATGTCCAGTACTGAAGGTCCTGTTCCTGCTCCCTCATGTCCAGTACTGAAGGTCCTGTTCCTGCTCCCTCATGTCCAGAACTGAATGGCCTGTTCCTGCTCCTCCATGTCCACTACTGAATGGCCTGTTCCCTCTCCTCCATAACCAATACTGAAGGGCCTGTTTCTCCATGTCCAGTACTGAAGGGCCTGTTCCTGCTCTCTCATTTCCAGTACTGAAGGGCCTGTTCCTGCTCCCTCATGTCCAGTACTAAAGGGCCTGTTCCTGCTCCTCCATGTCCACTACTGAAGGGCCTGTTCCCTCTCCTCCATAACCAGTACTGAAGGGCCTGTTTCTCCATGTCCAGTACTGAAGGGCCTGTTCCTGCTCTCTCATTTCCAGTACTGAAGGGCCTGTTCCTGCTCCCTCATGTCCAGTACTGAAGGGCCTGTTTCTCCATGTCCAGTACTGAGGGCCTGTTCCTGCTCCTCCACGTCCAATACTGAAGAGCCTGTTTCTCCATGTCCAGTACTGAAGGGCCTGTTCCTGCTCCCTCATGTTCAGTACTGAAGCGCCTGTTCCTGCTCCTCCATGTCCACTACTGAAGGGCCTGTTCCTGCTCCTCCACGTCCAATACTGAAGAGCCTGTTTCTCCATGTCCAGTACTGAAGGGCCTGTTCCTGCTCCCTCATGTTCAGTACTGAAGGGCCTGTTCCTGCTCTTCCATGTCTAGTACTGAAGTGCCTGTTTCTCCATATCCAGTACTGAAGGGCATGTTCCTGCTCCCTCATGTCCAGTACAGAAGGGCCTGTTTCTTCATGTCCAGTACTGAAGGGCCTGTTCCTGCTCCCTCATGTCCAGTACTAAAGAGCCTGTTCCTCCATGTCCAGTACTAAAGGCCATGTTCCTGTTTCTCCATATCCAGTATTGAATGGCCTGTTCCTACATGTCCAGTACTGAAGGGCATGTTTCTCCATGTCCAGTACTGAAGGGCCTGTTACTGTTCCTCCATGTCCAGTACTGATGGGCCTGTCCCTGTTCCTCCATGTCATGCACTGAAGGGCCTGTTCCTCCATGTCCAGTACTGAAGGGCCTGTTTCTCCATGTCCAGTACTGAAGGGCATGTTCCTGCTCCCTCATGTCCAGTACAGAAGGGCCTTTTTCTTCATGTCCAGTACTGAAGGGCCTGTTCCTGCTCCCTCATGTCCAGTACTAAAGAGCCTGTTCCTCCATGTCCAGTACTAAAGGCCATGTTCCTGTTTCTCCATATCCAGTACTGAAGGGCCTGTTCCTACATGTCCAGTACTGAAGGGCATGTTTCTCCATGTCCAGTACTGAAGGGCCTGTTACTGTTCCTCCATGTCCAGTACTGATGGGCCTGTCCCTGTTCCTCCATGTCATGCACTGAAGGGCCTGTTCCTCCATGTCCAGTACTGAAGGTCCTGCTCCTCCATGTCCAGTACTAAAGGGCCTGTTCCTGCTCCTCCATTTCCAGTACTAAAGGGCCTGTTTTTCCATGTCCAATACTAAGGGGCCTGTTCCTGCTCCTCCATGTCCAGTACTGAAGGGCCTGTTCCTGTTTCTGCATGTCCAGTACTGAAGGGCCTGTTCCTGCTGCCTCATGTCCAGTACTGAAGGGCATGTTACTTTTCCTCCATGTCCAATACTAAGGGGCCTGTTTCTGCTCCTCCATGTCCAGTATTGAAGTGCCTGTTCCTCCATGTCCAGTACTGAAGGGCCCTTTCCTGCTCCTCCATGTCCAGTTCTGAAGGGCCTGTTCCTCCATGTCCAGTGCTTAAGGACCTGTTCCTCCATGTCCAGTACTAAAGGGCCTGTTCCTGCTCACTCATGTCCACTTCTAAGGGGCCTGTTCCTGCTCCTCCATGTCCAGTTCTGAAGGTCCTGTTCATTCATGTCCAGTACTAAAGGTCCTGTTCCTCCATGTCCAGTACTGAAGGGCCTGTTTGTCCATGTCCAGTACTGAAGGGCCTGTTTGTCCATGTCGAGAACTGAAGGGCCTGTTCCTGCTCCCTCACGTCCACTACTTAAGGGCCTGTTCCTGCTTCTCCATGTCCAGTTCTGAAGGTCCTGTTCATTCATGTCCAGTACTAAAGGTCCTGTTCCTCCATGTCCAGTACTGAACGGCCTGTTTGTCCATGTCCAGTACTTAAGGACCTGTTCCTCCATGTCCAGTACTTAAGGACCTGTTCCTCCATGTCCAGTATTGAATACCATTTTCTCCATGTCCAGTACTAAAGGGCCTGTTCCTCCATGTGCAGTACTAAAGGGCCTGTTCCTGCTCCTCCATGTCCACTACTGAAGGGCCTGTTCCTGTTCCTCCATTTCCAGTACTGAAGGGCCTGTTCCTGCTCACTCATGTCCACTTCTAAGGGGCCTGTTCCTGCTCCTCCATGTCCAGTTCTGAAGGTCCTGTTCATCCATGTCCAGTACTAAAGGTCCTGTTCCTCCATGTCCAGTACTGAAGGGCCTGTTTGTCCATGTCCAGTACTGAAGGGCCTGTTTGTCCATGTCCAGAACTGAAGGGCCTGTTCCTGCTCCTGCATGCCCAATATTGATGGGCCTGTTTCTCCATGTCCAGTACTGAAGGGCCTGTTCCTGTTTCTCCATGTCCAGCACTGAAGGGCCTATTCCTGCTCCTCCATGTCCAGTACTGAAGGGCCTGTTTGTCCATGTCCAGTACTGAAGGGCCTGTTCCTGCTCCTCCATGTCCAGTACTGAAGGGCCTGTTCCTGCTCCTCCATGTCCAGTACTGAAGGGCCTGTTCCTGTTCCTACATGTCCAGTACTGAAGGGCCTGTTCCTGTTCCTACATGTCCAGTACTGAAGGGCCTGTTCCTGTTCCCTAATGTCCATTACTGAAGGGCCTGTTTCTCCGTGTCCAGGACTAAATGGCCAGTTCCTGTTCCTCCATCTCCAGTACTGAAGGGCCTGTTCCTGCTCCTCCATGTCCAGTACTGAAGGGCCTGTTCCTGCTCCCTCATGTCCAGTACTAAAGGGCCTGTTCCTCCATGTCCCATACCGAAGGGCCTGTTCCTGCTCCTCCATGTCCAGTACTGAAAGGTCTGTTCCTGTTTCTGCATGTCCAGTACTGAAGGTCCTGTTCCTCAATGTCCAGTACTGAAGGGCCTGTTCCTGTTTCTCCATGTCCAGTATTGAAGGGCCTGTTCCTCCATGTCCCGTACTGAAGGGCCTGTTCCTGCTCCTCCATGTCCAGTACTGAAAGGTCTGTTCCTGTTTCTGCATGTCCAGTACTGAAGGTCCTGTTCCTCAATGTCCAGTACTGAAGGGCCTGTTCCTGCTCCTCCATGTCCAGTACTGAAGGGCCTGTTTCTCCATGTCCAGTACTAAAGGGCCCGTTCCTGCTCCTCCATGTCCAGTACTGAATGGCCTGTTCCTGTTTCTCCATGTCCAGTACTAAAGGGCCTGTTCCTCCATGTCCAGTACAAAGGGACCTGTTCCTCTATGTCAAGTACTGAAAGGCCTGTTCCTCCATGTCCAGTACTAAAGAGCCTGTTCCTCCCTGTACAGTACTGAAGGGCCTGTTCCTCCATGTACAGTATTGAAGGGCCTGTTCCTTCTCTTCTATTTCCAGTACTAAAGAGCCTGTTCCTCCATGTCCAGTACTAAAGAGCCTGTTCCTCCCTGTACAGTACTGAAGGGCCTGTTCCTCCATGTACAGTATTGAAGGGCCTGTTCCTGCTCTTCTATTTCCAGTACTAAAGGGCCTGCTCCTCCATGTCTAGTACTAAAGGGCCTGCTCCTCCATGTCCAGTACTAAAGGGCCTGTTCCTGCTCCTCCATGTCCAGTACTGAAGGGCCTGTTCCTCCATGTCCAGTACTTAAGGACCTGTTCCTCCATGTCCAGTACTTAAGGACCTGTTCCTCCATGTCCAGTATTGCATGCCATTTTCTCCATGTCCAGTACTAAAGGGCCTGTTCCTCCATGTGCAGTACTAAAGGGCCTGTTCCTGCTCCTCCATGTCCACTACTGAAGGGCCTGTTCCTGTTCCTCCATTTCCAGTACTGAAGGGCCTGTTCCTGCTCCTCCATGTCCAGTACTGAAGGGCCTGTTCCTCCTCCTCCATGCCCAAAATTGATGGGCCTGTTTCTCCATGTCCAGTACTGAAGGGCCTGTTCCTGTTTCTCCATGTCCAGCACTGAAGGGCCTGTTCCTGCTCCTCCATGTCCAGTACTGAAGGGCCTGTTCCTGCTCCTCCATGTCCAGTACTGAAGGGCCTGTTCCTGCTCCTCCATGTCCAGTACTGAAGGGCCTGTTCCTCCATGTCCCGTACTGAAGGGCCTGTTCCTGCTCCTCCATGTCCAGTACTGAAAGGTCTGTTCCTGTTTCTGCATGTCCAGTACTGAAGGTCCTGTTCCTCAATGTCCAGTACTGAAGGGCCTGTTCCTGCTCCCTCATGTCCACTACTTAAGGGACTTTTCCTGCTCCTCCATGTCCAGTACTGAAGGGCCTGTTTCTCCATGTCCAGTACTAAAGGGCCCGTTCCTGTTTCTCCATGTCCAGTACTAAAGGGCCTGTTCCTCCATGTCCAGTACAAAGGGACCTGTTCCTGCTCCTCCATGTCCAGTACTGAAGGTCCTGCTCCCTCATGTCCAGAACTAAAGGCCCTGTTCCTCTATGTCAAGTACTGAAAGGCCTGTTCCTCCATGTCCAGTACTAAAGAGCCTGTTCCTCCCTGTACAGTACTGAAGGGCCTGTTCCTCCATGTACAGTATTGAAGGGCCTGTTCCTGCTCTTCTATTTCCAGTACTAAAGGGCCTGTTCCTCCATGTCCAGTACTACAGGGCCTTCTCCTCCATGTCTAGTACTAAAGGGCCTGCTCCTCCATGTCCAGTACTAAAGGGCCTGTTCCTGCTCCTCCATGTACAGTACTGAAGGGCCTGTTCCTCCATGTCCAGTACTTAAGGACCTGTTCCTCCATGTCCAGTATTGAATGCCATTTTCTCCATGTCCAGTACTAAAGGGCCTGTTCCTCCATGTGCAGTACTGAAGGGCCTGTTCCTGCTCCTCCATGTCCACTACTGAAGGGCCTGTTCCTGTTCCTCCAATTTCAGTACTGAAGGGCCTGTTCCTGCTCCTCCATGTCCAGTACTGAAGGGCCTGTTCCTCCTCCTCCATGCCCAAAATTGATGGGCCTGTTTCTCCATGTCCAGTACTGAAGGGCCTGTTCCTGTTTCTCCATGTCCAGTACTGAAGGGCCTGTCCCTGCTCCTCCATGTCCAGTACTGAAGGGCCTGTTCCTGTTCCTACATGTCCAGTACTGAAGGGCCTGTTCCTGTTCCTACATGTCCAGTACTGAAGGGCCTGTTCCTGCTCCCTATTGTCCATTACTGAAGGGCCGGTTTCTCCATGTCCAGGACTAAAGGGCCAGTTCCTGTTCCTCCATGTCCAGTACTGAAGGGCCTGTTCCTGCTCCTCCATGTCCAGGACTGAAGGGCCTGTTCCTCCATGTCCCGTACTGAAGGGCCTGTTCCTGCTCCTCCATGTCCAGTACTGAAAGGTCTGTTCCTGTTTCTGCATGTCCAGTACTGAAGGTCCTGTTCCTCAATGTCCAGTACTGAAGGGCCTGTTCCTGTTTCTCCATGTCCAGTATTGAAGGGCCTGCTCCTCCATGTCCAGTACTGAAGGGCCTGTTCCTGCTCCCTCATGTCCACTACTTAAGGGACTTTTCCTGCTCCTCCATGTCCAGTACTGAAGGGCCTGTTTCTCCATGTCCAGTACTAAAGGGCCCGTTCCTGCTCCTCCATGTCCAGTACTGAATGGCCTGTTCCTGTTTCTCCATGTCCAGTACTAAAGGGCCTGTTCCTCCATGTCCAGTACAAAGGGACCTGTTCCTGCTCCTCCATGTCCAGTACTGAAGGTCCTGCTCCCTCATGTCCAGAACTAAAGGCCCTGTTCCTCTATGTCAAGTACTGAAAGGCCTGTTCCTCCATGTCCAGTACTAAAGAGCCTGTTCCTCCCTGTACAGTACTGAAGGGCCTGTTCCTCCATGTACAGTATTGAAGGGCCTGTTCCTGCTCTTCTATTTCCAGTACTAAAGAGCCTGTTCCTCCATGTCCAGTACTAAAGAGCCTGTTCCTCCCTGTACAGTACTGAAGGGCCTGTTCCTCCATGTACAGTATTGAAGGGCCTGTTCCTGCTCTTCTATTTCCAGTACTAAAGGGCCTGTTCCTCCATGTCCAGTACTACAGGGCCTGCTCCTCCATGTCTAGTACTAAAGGGCCTGCTCCTCCATGTCCAGTACTAAAGGGCCTGTTCCTGCTCCTCCATGTACAGTACTGAAGGGCCTGTTCCTCCATGTCCAGTACTTAAGGACCTGTTCCTCCATGTCCAGTACTTAAGGACCTGTTCCTCCATGTCCAGTATTGAATGCCATTTTCTCCATGTCCAGTACTAAAGGGCCTGTTCCTCCATGTGCTGTACTGAAGGGCCTGTTCCTGCTCCTCCATGTCCACTACTGAAGGGCCTGTTCCTGTTCCTCCAATTTCAGTACTGAAGGGCCTGTTCCTGCTCCTCCATGTCCAGTACTGAAGGGCCTGTTCCTCCTCCTCCATGCCCAAAATTGATGGGCCTGTTTCTCCATGTCCAGTACTGAAGGGCCTGTTCCTGTTTCTCCATGTCCAGCACTGAAGGGCCTGTTCCTGCTCCTCCATGTCCAGTACTGAAGGGCCTGTTTCTGCTCCTCCATGTGCAGTACTGAAGGGCCTGTTCCTGCTCCTCCATGTCCAGTACTGAAGGGCCTGTTTGTCCATGTCCAGTACTGAAGGGCCTGTTCCTGCTCCTCCATGTCCAGTACTGAAGGGCCTGTTCCTGTTCCTACATGTCCAGTACTGAAGGGCCTGTTCCTGTTCCTACATGTCCAGTACTGAAGGGCCTGTTCCTGCTCCCTATTGTCCATTACTGAAGGGCCTGTTTCTCCATGTCCAGGACTAAAGGGCCAGTTCCTGTTCCTCCATCTCCAGTACTGAAGGGCCTGTTCCTGCTCCCTCATGTCCAGTACTAAAGGGCCTGTTCCTCCATGTGCAGTACTGAAGGGCCTGTTCCTGCTTCTCCATGTCCCGTACTGAAGGGCCTGTTCCTGCTCCTCCATGTCCAGTACTGAAAGGTCTGTTCCTGTTTCTGCATGTCCAGTACTGAAGGTCCTGTTCCTCAATGTCCAGTACTGAAGGGCCTGTTCCTGTTTCTCCATGTCCAGTATTGAAGGGCCTGTTCCTCCATGTCCAGTACTGAAGGGCCTGTTCCTGCTCCCTCATGTCCACTACTTATGGGACTTTTCCTGCTCCTCCATGTCCAGTACTGAAGGGCCTGTTCCTCCATGTGCAGTACTGAAGGGCCTGTTCCTCCATGTCCAGTGCTAAAGGGCCCGTTCCTGCTCCTCCATGTCCAGTACTAAAGGGCCTGTTCCTGTTCCTCCATGTCCAATACTGAATGGCCTGTTCCTGTTTCTCCATGTCCAGTACTAAAGGGCCTGTTCCTCCATGTCCAGTACAAAGGGACCTGTTCCTGCTCCTCCATGTCCAGTACTGAAGGTCCTGCTCCCTCATGTCCAGTACTAAAGGCCCTGTTCCTCCATGTCCAGTACTAAAGAGCCTGTTCCTCCCTGTACAGTACTGAAGGGCCTGTTCCTCCATGTACAGTATTGAAGGGCCTGTTCCTGCTCTTCTATTTCCAGTACTAAAGGGCCTGTTCCTCCATGTCCAGTACTAAAGAGCCTGTTCCTCCCTGTACAGTACTGAAGGGCCTGTTCCTCCATGTACAGTACTGAAGGTCCTGCTCCCTCATGTCCTGTACTAAAGGCCCTGTTCCTCCATGTCCAGTACTAAAGAGCCTGTTCCTCCCTGTACAGTACTGAAGGGCCTGTTCCTCCATGTACAGTATTAAAGGGCCTGTTCTTGCTCTTCTATTTCCAGTACTAAAGGGCCTGTTCCTCCATGTCCAGTACTAAAGGGCCTGCTCCTCCATGTCTAGTACTAAAGGGCCTGCTCCTCCATGTCCAGTACTAAAGGACCTGTTCCTGCTCCTCCATGTCCAGTACTGAAGGGCCTGTTCCTCCATGTCCAGTACTTAAGGACCTGTTCCTCCATGTCCAGTACTTAAGGACCTGTTCCTCCATGTCCAGTATTGAATGCCATTTTCTCCATGTCCAGTACTAAAGGGCCTGTTCCTCCATGTGCAGTACTGAAGGGCCTGTTCCTGCTCCTCCATGTCCAGTACTGAAGGGCCTGTTCCTGCTCCTCCATTTCCAGTACTGAAGGGCCTGTTCCTGCTCCTCCATGCCCAAAATTGATGGGCCTGTTTCTCCATGTCCAGTACTGAAGGGCCTGTTCCTGTTTCTCCATGTCCAGCATTGAAGGGCCTGTTCCTGCTCCTCCATGTCCAGTACTGAAGGGCCTGTTTCTGCTCTTACATGTCCAGTACTGAAGGGCCTGTTCCTGCTCCTCCATGTCCAGTACTTAAGGGCCTGTTCCTGCTCCTCCATGTCCAGCACTGAAGGGCCTGTTCCTGCTCCTCCATGTCCAGTACTGAAGTGCCTGTTCCTGCTCCTCCATGTCCAGTACTGAAGGGCCTGTTCCTGCTCCTCCATGTCCAGTACTGAAGGGCCTGTTCCTGCTCCTCAATGTCCAGTACGGACGGGCCTGTTTCTCCATGTCCAGTACTGAAGGGCCTGTTCCTGTTTCTCCATGTCCAGTACTGAAGGGCCTGTTCCTGTTCCTCCATTTCCAGTACTGAAGGGCCTGTTCCTGCTCCTCCATGCCCAATATTGATGGGCCTGTTTCTCCATGTCCAGTACTGATGGGCCTGTTCCTGTTTCTCCATGTCCAGCACTGAAGGGCCTGTTCCTGCTCCTCCATGTCCAGTACTGAAGGGCCTGTTCCTGCTCCTCCATGTCCAGTACTGAAGTGCCTGTTCCTGCTTCTCCATGTCCAGTACTGAAGTACCTGTTCCTGCTCCTCCATGTCCAGTACTGAAGGGCCTGTTCCTGCTCCTCCATGTCCAGCACTGAAGGACCTGTTCCTCCATGTCCAGTACTGAAGGGCCTGTTCCTGCTCCTCCATGTCCAGTACTGACGGGCCTGTTTCTCCATGTCCAGTACTGAAGGGCCTATTCCTCCATGTCCAGCACTGAAGGGCCTGTTCCTGTTCCTCCATGTCCAGTACTGAAGGGCCTGTTCCTGCTCCTCCATGTCCAGAACTGACGGGCCTGTTTCTCCATGTCCAGTACTGAAGGGCCTGTTCCTCCATGTCCAGCACTGAAGGGCCTGTTCCTGCTCCTCCATGTCCAGTACTGAAGGGCCTGTTCCTGCTCATTCATGTCCAGTACTGAAGGGCCTGTTTCTCCATGTCCAGCACTGAAGGGCCTGTTCCTCCATGTGCAGTACTGAAGGGCCTGTTCCTCCATGTCCAGTGCTAAAGGGCCCGTTCCTGCTCCTCCATGTCCAGTACTAAAGGGCCTGTTCCTGTTCCTCCATGTCCAATACTGAATGGCCTGTTCCTGTTTCTCCATGTCCAGTACTAAAGGGCCTGTTCCTCCATGTCCAGTACAAAGGGACCTGTTCCTGCTCCTCCATGTCCAGTACTGAAGGTCCTGCTCCCTCATGTCCAGTACTAAAGGCCCTGTTCCTCCATGTCCAGTACTAAAGAGCCTGTTCCTCCCTGTACAGTACTGAAGGGCCTGTTCCTCCATGTACAGTATTAAAGGGCCTGTTCTTGCTCTTCTATTTCCAGTACTAAAGGGCCTGTTCCTCCATGTCCAGTACTGAAGGGCCTGTTCCTGCTCCTCCATGCCCAAAATTGATGGGCCTGTTTCTCCATGTCCAGTACTGAAGGGCCTGTTCCTGTTTCTCCATGTCCAGCACTGAAGGGCCTTTTCCTGCTCCTCCATGTCCAGTACTGAAGGGCCTGTTCCTGCTCTTACATGTCCAGTACTGAAGGGCCTGTTCCTGCTCCTCCATGTCCAGTACTGAAGGGCCTGTTCCTGCTCCTCCATGTCCAGCACTGAAGGGCCTGTTCCTGCTCCTCCATGTCCAGTACTGAAGTGCCTGTTCCTGCTCCTCCATGTCCAGTACTGAAGGGCCTGTTCCTGCTCCTCCATGTCCAGTACTGAAGGGCCTGTTCCTGCTCCTCCATGTCCAGAACTGAAGGGCCTGTTCCTGTTTCTCCATGTCCAGTACTGAAGGGCCTGTTCCTGTTCCTCCATTTCCAGTACTGAAGGGCCTGTTCCTGCTCCTCCATGCCCAATATTGATGGGCCTGTTTCTCCATGTCCAGTACTGAAGGGCCTGTTCCTGTTTCTCCATGTCCAGCACTGAAGGGCCTGTTCCTGCTCCTCCATGTCCAGTACTGAAGGGCCTGTTCCTGCTCCTCCATGTCCAGTACTGAAGGGCCTGTTCCTGCTTCTCCATGTCCAGTACTGAAGTACCTGTTACTGCTCCTCCATGTCCAGTACTGAAGGGCCTGTTCCTGCTCCTCCATGTCCAGCACTGAAGGACCTGTTCCTCCATGTCCAGTACTGAAGGGCCTGTTCCTGCTCCTCCATGTCCAGTACTGACGGGCCTGTTTCTCCATGTCCAGTACTGAAGGGCCTATTCCTCCATGTCCAGCACTGAAGGGCCTGTTCCTGCTCCTCCATGTCCAGAACTGACGGGCCTGTTTCTCCATGTCCAGTACTGAAGGGCCTGTTCCTCCATGTCCAGCACTGAAGGGCCTGTTCCTGCTCCTCCATGTCCAGTACTGAAGGGCCTGTTCCTGCTCATTCATGTCCAGTACTGAAGGGCCTGTTTCTCCATGTCCAGTACTGAAGGGCTTGTTCCTCCATGTCCAGAACTGAAGGGCCTGTTTCTCCATATCCAGTACTGAAGGGCCTGTTTTTCCATGTACAGTACTGAAGGGCCTGTTCCTCCATGTCCAGTACTGAAGGGCCTGTTCCTGCTCCTCCATTTCCAATACTGAAGGGCCTGTTCATGCTCCTCCATGTCCAATATTGATGGGCCTGTTTCTCCATGTCCAGTACTGAAGGGCCTGTTCCTGTTTCTCCATGTCCAGCACTGAAGGGCCTGTTCCTCCATGTCCAGTACAAAGGGACCTGTTCCTGCTCCTCCATGTTCAGTACTGAAGGTCCTGCTCCCTCATGTCCAGTACTAAAGGCCCTGTTCCTCTATGTCCAGTGCTAAAGAGACTGTTCCTCCCTGTACAGTACTGAAGGGCCTGTTCCTCCATGTACAGTATTGAAGGGCCTGTTCCTGCTCTTCTATTTCCAGTACTAAAGGTCCTGTTCCTCCATGTCCAGTACTAAAGAGCCTGTTCCTCCCTGTACAGTACTGAAGGTCCTGTTCCTGCTCCTCCATGTCCAGTACTGAAGGGCCTGTTCCTGCTCCTCCATGTCCAGTACTGAAGGGCCTGTTCTTTCATGTGCAGTACTGAAGGGCCTGTCCCTGTTCCTCCATGTCCAGTGTTGAAGGGCCTGTTCCTGCTCCTCCATGTCCAGTATTGAAGGGCCTGTTTCTCAATGTCCAGTACTGAAGGTCCTGTTCCTGCTCCTCCATGTCCAGTACTGAAGGGCCTGTTCCTGCTCCTCCATGTCCAGTACTGAAGGGCCTGTTCTTTCATGTGCAGTACTGAAGGGCCTGTCCCTGTTCCTCCATGTCCAGTGTTGAAGGGCCTGTTCCTGCTCCTCCATGTCCAGTATTGAAGGGCCTGTTTCTCAATGTCCAGTACTAACGGGCCTGTTCCTGCTCCTCCATTTCCAGTACTTATGGGCCTGTTCCTGCTCCCTCATGTCCATAACTGAAGGGCCTGTCCCTGCTCCTCCATGTCAAGTACTGAAGGGCCTGTTCCTCCATGTCCAGAACTGAAGGGCCTGTTTCTCCATGTCCAGTACTGAATTGCCTGTTCCTGCTCCCTCATGTCCAGTACTAAAGGGCCTGTTCCTGCTCCTCCATTTCCAGTACTGAAGGGCCTGTTCCTGCTCCTCCATTTCCAGTACTGAAGGGCCTGTTCCTGCTCCCTCATGTCCAGTACTAAAGGGCCTGTTCCTGCTCCTCCATTTCCAGTACTGAAGGTCCTGTTCCTGCTCCCTCATGTCCAGTACTGAAGGTCCTGTTCCTGCTCCCTCATGTCCAGAACTGAAGGGCCTGTTCCTGCTCCTCCATGTCCAGTACTGAACGGCCTGTTCCTGCTCCTCCATGTCCACTACTGAATGGCCTGTTCCCTCTCCTCCATAACCAATACTGAAGGGCCTGTTTCTCCATGTCCAGTACTGAAGGGCCTGTTCCTGCTCTCTCATTTCCAGTACTGAAGGGCCTGTTCCTGCTCCCTCATGTCCAGTACTAAAGGGCCTGTTCCTGCTCCTCCATGTCCACTACTGAAGGGCCTGTTCCTGCTCCTCCATGTCCAATACTGAAGAGCCTGTTTCTCCATGTCTAGTACTGAAGTGCCTGTTTCTCCATATCCAGTACTGAAGGGCATGTTCCTGCTCCCTCATGTCCAGTACAGAAGGGCCTGTTTCTTAATGTCCAGTTCTGAAGGGCCTGTTCCTGCTCCCTCATGTCCAGTACTAAAGGCCATGTTCCTGTTTCTCCATATCCAGTATTGAAGGGCCTGTTCCTGTTTCTGCATGTCCAGTACTGATGGGCCTGTCCCTGTTCCTCAATGTCATGCACTGAAAGGCCTGTTCCTCCATGTCCAGTACTAAAGAGCCTGTTCCTCCCTGTACAGTACTGAAGGGCCTGTTCCTCCATGTACAGTATTGAAGGGCCTGTTCCTGCTCTTCTATTTCCAGTACTAAAGGGCCTGTTCCTCCATGTCCAGTACTAAAGACCCTGTTCCTCCCTGTACAGTACTGAAGGGCCTGTTCCTCCATGTACAGTATTGAAGGGCCTGTTCCTGCTCTTCTATTTCCAGTACTAAAGGGCCTGTTCCTCCATGTCCAGTACTAAAGAGCCTGTTCCTCCCAGTACAGTACTGAAGGGCCGGTTCCTCCATGTACAGTATTGAAGGGCCTGTTCCTGCTCTTCTATTTCCAGTACTAAAGGGCCTGTTCCTCCATGTCCAGTACTAAAGGGCCTGCTCCTCCATGTCTAGTACTAAAGGGCCTGCTCCTCCATGTCCAGTACTAAAGGGCCTGTTCCTGCTCCTCCATGTCCAGTACTGAAGGGCCTGTTCCTCCATGTCCAGTACTTAAGGACCTGTTCCTCCACATCCAGTACTTAAGGACCTGTTCCTCCATGTCCAGTATTGAATGCCATTTTCTCCATGTCCAGTACTAAAGGGCCTGCTCCTCCATGTCTAGTACTAAAGGGCCTGCTCCTCCATGTGCAGTACTGAAGGGCCTGTTCCTGCTCCTCCATGTCCAGTACTGAAGGGCCTGTTCCTGTTCCTCCATTTCCAGTACTGAAGGGCCTGTTCCTGCTCCTCCATGTCCAGTACTGAAGGGCCTGTTCCTGCTCCTCCATGCCCAAAATTGATGGGCCTGTTTCTCCATGTCCAGTACTGAAGGGCCTGTTCCTGTTTCTCCATGTGCAGCACTGAAGGGCCTGTTCCTGCTCCTCCATGTTCAGTACTGAAGGGCCTGTTCCTGCTCCTCCATGTCCAGCACTGAAGGGCCTGTTCCTGTTTCTCCATGTCCAGCACTGAAGGGCCTGTTCCTGCTCCTCCATGTTCAGTACTGAAGGGCCTGTTCCTGCTCCTCCATGTCCAGCACTGAAGGGCCTGTTCCTGCTTCTCCATGTCCAGCACTGAAGGGCCTGTTCCTGCTCCTCCATGTCCAGTACTGAAGTGCCTGTTCCTGCTCCTCCATGTCCAGTACTGAAGGGCCTGTTCCTGCTCCTCCATGTCCAGTACTGACGGGCCTGTTTCTCCATGTCCAGTATTGAAGGGCCTGTTCCTGTTCCCTCATGTCCAGTACTTAAGGACCTGTTCCTCCATGTCTAGTACTTAAGGACCTGTTCCTCCATGTCCAGTATTGAATGCCATTTTCTCCATGTCCAGTACTAAAGGGCCTGTTCCTCCATGTGCAGTACTGAAGGGCCTGTTCCTGCTCCTCCATGTCCAGTACTGAAGGGCCTGTTCCTGTTCCTCCATTTCCAGTACTGAAGGGCCTGTTCCTGCTCCTCCATGTCCAGTACTGAAGGGCCTGTTCCTGCTCCTCCATGCCCAAAATTGATGGGCCTGTTTCTCCATGTCCAGTACTGAAGGGCCTGTTCCTGTTTCTCCATGTCCAGCACTGAAGGGGCTGTTCCTGCTCCTCCATATTCAGTACTGAAGGGCCTGTTCCTGCTCCTCCATGTCCAGCACTGAAGTGCCTGTTCCTGCTCCTCCATGTCCAGTACTGAAGGGCCTGTTCCTGCTCCTCCATGTCCAGTACTGACGGGCCTGTTTCTCCATGTCCAGTACTGAAGGGCCTGTTCCTCCATGTCCAGTACTGAAGGGCCTGTTCCTGTTCCCTCATGTCCTGTACTGAAGAGCCTGTTCCTGCTCTTCCATGTCTAGTACTAAAGTGCCTGTTTCTCCATGTCCAGTACTAAAGGGCCTGTTCCTGTTTCTCCATGTCCAGTACTGAAGGGCATGTTTCTGTTTGTCCAGTACAAAAGGGCCTGTTCCTGCTCCTCCATTTCCAGTACCAAATGGCCTGTTTCTCCATGTCCAATACTAAGGGGCCTGTTCCTGCTCAACCATGTCCAGTACTGAAGGGCCTGTTCCTGTTTCTGCATGTCCACTACTGAAGGGCCTGTCCCTGCTCCTCCATGTCCAGTACTGAAGGGCCTGTTCCTGCTCCCTCATGTCCAGTACTAAAGGGCCTGTTCCTGCTCCTCCATTTCCAGTACTGAAGGGCCTGTTCCTGCTTCCTCATGTCCAGTACTAAAGGTACTGCTCCTCCATGTCCAGTACTGAAGGGCCTGTTCCTGCTCCTCCATGTCTGGTACTGAAGGGCCTGTTCCTGCTCCTCCATGCCCAAAATTGATGGGCCTGTTTCTCCATGTCCAGTACTGAAGGGCCTGTTCCTGTTTCTCCATGTCCAGCACTGAAGGGGCTGTTCCTGCTCCTCCATGTTCAGTACTGAAGGGCCTGTTCCTGCTCCTCCATGTCCAGCACTGAAGTGCCTGTTCCTGCTCCTCCATGTCCAGTACTGAAGGGCCTGTTCCTGCTCCTCCATGTCCAGTACTGACGGGCCTGTTTCTCCATGTCCAGTACTGAAGGGCCTGTTCCTCCATGTCCAGTACTGAAGGGCCTGTTCCTGTTCCCTCATGTCCTGTACTGAAGAGCCTGTTCCTGCTCTTCCATGTCTAGTACTAAAGTGCCTGTTTCTCCATGTCCAGTACTGAAGGGCCTGTTCCTGTTTCTCCATGTCCAGTACTGAAGGGCCTGTTTCTGTTTGTCCAGTACAAAAGGGCCTGTTCCTGCTCCTCCATTTCCAGTACCAAATGGCCTGTTTCTCCATGTCCAATACTAAGGGGCCCGTTCCTGCTCAACCATGTCCAGTACTGAAGGGCCTGTTCCTGTTTCTGCATGTCCACTACTGAAGGGCCTGTCCCTGCTCCTCCATGTCCAGTACTGAAGGGCCTGTTCCTGCTCCCTCATGTCCAGTACTAAAGGGCCTGTTCCTGCTCCTCCATTTCCAGTACTGAAGGGCCTGTTCCTGCTCCCTCATGTCCAGTACTAAAGGTCCTGTTTCTCCATGTCCAGTGCCGAAGGGCCTGTTTCTGCTTCTCCATGTCCATTACTAAAGGTCCTGTTTCTCCATGTCCAGTGCCGAAGGGCCTGTTCCTGCTCCTCCATGTCCAGTACTAAAGGTCCTGTTTCTCCATATCCAGTGCCGAAGGGCATGTTCCTGTTTCTCCATGTCCAGTACTGAAGGGCCTGTTTCTCCATATCCAGTATTGAAGGGCCTGTTCCTGCTCCTCCATGTCCAATACTCAAGGTCCTGTTTCTCCATGTCCAGTGCCGAAGGGCCTGTTCCTTCTCTCTCATGTCCAGTACTAAAGGGCCTGTTCCTGCTCTTCCATGTTCAATACTAAAGGTCCTGTTTCTCCATGTCCAGTGCCGAAGGGCCTGTTCCTGCTTCTCCATGTCCAGTACTAAAGGTCCTGTTTCTCCATGTCCAGTACTAAAGGGTCTGTTCCTGTTTCTCCATGTCAAGTACTGATGTTCCTGTTCCTGTTTCTCCATGTCCAGTACTGAAGGGCCTGTTTCTCCATATCCAGTATTGAAGGGCCTGTTCCTGCTCCTCCATGTCCAATACTAAAGGTCCTGTTCCTCCATGTCCAGTACTAAATGGCCTGTTCCTGTTCCTCCTGGTCCAGTACTAAAGGGCATGTTCCTGTTTCTCCATGTCCAGTACTGAAGGGCCTGTTTTTCCATGTCCAGTACTACAGGGCCTGTTCCTGCTCCTCCATATCCAGTACTGAAGGGCCTGTTCCTTTTTGTCCATGTCCAGTACTAAAGGGCCTGTTCTTTCATGTGCAGAACTGAAGGGCCTGTTCCTGCTCCTCCATGTCCAGTACTGAAGAGCCTGTTCCTCCATGTCCAGTATTGAAGGGCCTGTTTCTCCATGTCCAGTGCTAAAGAGCCTCTTCCTCCCTGTCCAGTTCTGAAGGGCCTGTTCCTGCTCCTCCATGCCCAATATTGATGGGCCTGTTTCTCCATGTCCAGTACTGAAGGGCCTGTTCCTGCTCCCTCATGTCCAGTACTAAAGGTCCTGTTCCTCCATGTCCAATACTGAAGGGCCTGTTCTTGCTCCTCCATGTCCAGTACTGAAGGGTCTGTTCCTGCTCTTCCATGTCTAGTATTGTAGGGCCTGTTTCTCCATGTCCAGTACTGAAGGGCATGTTCCTGCTCCCTCATGTCCAGTACTGAAGGGCCTGTTTCTTCATGTCCAGTACCGAAGAGCCTGTTCCTCCATGTCCAGTACTGAAGGGCCTGTTCCTCCATGTCCAGTGCTGATGGGCCTGTTCCTGCTCCCTCATGTCCAGTACAAAAGGGCCTGTTCCTGCTCCTCCATAACCAATACTGAAGGGCCTGTTTCTCCATGTCCAGTTCTGAAGGGCCTGCTTCTCTATGTAAAGTAATGAAGGGCCTGTTCCTGCTCCTCCATGTCCACTACTGAAGGGCCTGTTCCTGCTCCCTCATGTTCAGTACTGAAGGGCCTGTTTCTCCATGTCCAGTACTGAGGGCCTGTTCCTGCTCCCTCATGTCCAGTACTAAAGGGCCTGTTCCTGCTCCCTCATGTCCAGTACGGAAGGGCCTGTTTCTCCATGTCCAGTACTGAAGGGCCTGTACCTGCTCCTCCATGTCCACTACTGAAGTGCCTGTTCATGCTCCTCCATAACCAATACTTAAGTTCCTGTTTCTCCATGTCCAGTACTGAAGGGCCTGTTTCTCCATATCCAGTACAGAAGGGCCTGTTCCTGCTCCCTCATGTCCAGTACAGAAGGGACTGTTTCTTCATGTCCAGTACTGAATGGCCTGTTCCTGCTCCCTCATGTCCAGTACTGAAGAGCCTGTTCCTCCATGTCCAGTACTGAAGGGCCTGTTCCTGTTTCTGCATGCCCAGTACTGAAGGGCCTGTTCCTACATGTCCAGTACTGAAGGGCCTGTTCCTGTTTCTCCATATCCAGTATTGAAGGGCCTGTTCCTGTTTCTGCATGCCCAGTACTGAAGGGCCTGTTCCTACATGTCCAGTACTGAAGGGCCTGTTACTGCTCCCTCATGTCCAGTACTAAAGGGCTTGTTTCTCCATGTCCAGTACTGAAGGGCCTGTTCCTCCATGTCCAGTACTGAAGGGCCTGTTCCTCCATGTCCAGTACTGAAGGGCCTGTTCCTGTTCCCTCATGTCCTGTACTGAAGAGCCTGTTCCTGCTCTTCCATGTCTAGTACTAAAGTGCCTGTTTCTCCATGTCCAGTACTGAAGGGCCTGTTCCTGTTTCTCCATGTCCAGTACTGAAGGGCCTGTTTCTGTTTGTCCAGTACAAAAGGGCCTGTTCCTGCTCCTCCATTTCCAGTACCAAATGGCCTGTTTCTCCATGTCCAATACTAAGGGGCCTGTTCCTGCTCAACCATGTCCAGTACTGAAGGGCCTGTTCCTGTTTCTGCATGTCCACTACTGAAGGGCCTGTCCCTGCTCCTCCATGTCCAGTACTGAAGGGCCTGTTCCTGCTCCTCCATTTCCAGTACTGAAGGGCCTGTTCCTGCTCCCTCATGTCCAGTACTAAAGGTCCTGTTTCTCCATGTCCAGTGCCGAAGGGCCTGTTTCTGCTTCTCCATGTCCATTACTAAAGGTCCTGTTTCTCCATGTCCAGTGCCGAAGGGCCTGTTCCTGCTCCTCCATGTCCAGTACTAAAGGTCCTGTTTCTCCATGTCCAGTGCCGAAGGGCATGTTCCTGTTTCTCCATGTCCAGTACTGAAGGTCCTGTTTCTCCATGTCCAGTACTGAAGGGCCTGTTTTTCCATCTCCAGTACTACAGGGCCTGTTCCTGCTCCTCCATATCCAGTACTGAAGGGCCTGTTCCTTTTTGTCCATGTCCAGTACTAAAGGGCCTGTTCTTTCATGTGCAGAACTGAAGGGCCTGTTCCTGCTCCTCCATGTCCAGTACTGAAGAGCCTGTTCCTCCATGTCCAGTATTGAAGGGCCTGTTTCTCCATGTCCAGTGCTAAAGAGCCTCTTCCTCCCTGTCCAGTACTGAAGGGCCTGTTCCTGCTCCTCCATGCCCAATATTGATGGGCCTGTTTCTCCATGTCCAGTACTGAAGGGCCTGTTCCTGCTCCCTCATGTCCAGTACTAAAGGTCCTGTTCCTCCATGTCCAATACTGAAGGGCCTGTTCTTGCTCCTCCATGTCCAGTACTGAAGGGTCTGTTCCTGCTCTTCCATTTCTAGTATTGTAGGGCCTGTTTCTCCATGTCCAGTACTGAAGGGCATGTTCCTGCTCCCTCATGTCCAGTACTGAAGGGCCTGTTTCTTCATGTCCAGTACCGAAGAGCCTGTTCCTCCATGTCCAGTACTGAAGGGCCTGTTCCTCCATGTCCAGTGCTGATGGGCCTGTTCCTGCTCCCTCATGTCCAGTACAAAAGGGCCTGTTCCTGCTCCTCCATAACCAATACTGAAGGGCCTGTTTCTCCATGTCCAGTTCTGAAGGGCCTGCTTCTCCATGTAAAGTAATGAAGGGCCTGTTCCTGCTCCTCCATGTCCACTACTGAAGGGCCTGTTCCTGCTCCCTCATGTTCAGTACTGAAGGGCCTGTTTCTCCATGTCCAGTACTGAGGGCCTGTTCCTGCTCCCTCATGTCCAGTACTAAAGGGCCTGTTCCTGCTCCCTCATGTCCAGTACGGAAGGGCCTGTTTCTCCATGTCCAGTACTGAAGGGCCTGTACCTGCTCCTCCATGTCCACTACTGAAGTGCCTGTTCATGCTCCTCCATAACCAATACTTAAGTTCCTGTTTCTCCATGTCCAGTACTGAAGGGCCTGTTTCTCCATATCCAGTACAGAAGGGCCTGTTCCTGCTCCCTCATGTCCAGTACAGAAGGGACTGTTTCTTCATGTCCAGTACTGAATGGCCTGTTCCTGCTCCCTCATGTTCAGTACTGAAGAGCCTGTTCCTCCATGTCCAGTACTGAAGGGCCTGTTCCTGTTTCTGCATGCCCAGTACTGAAGGGCCTGTTCCTACATGTCCAGTACTGAAGGGCCTGTTCCTGTTTCTCCATATCCAGTATTGAAGGGCCTGTTCCTGTTTCTGCATGCCCAGTACTGAAGGGCCTGTTCCTACATGTCCAGTACTGAAGGGCCTGTTACTGCTCCCTCATGTCCAGTACTAAAGGGCTTGTTTCTCCATGTCCAGTACTGAAGGGCCTGTTCCTCCATGTCCAGTACTGAAGGGCCTGTTCCTCCATGTCCAGTACTGAAGGGCCTGTTCCTGTTCCCTCATGTCCTGTACTGAAGAGCCTGTTCCTGCTCTTCCATGTCTAGTACTAAAGTGCCTGTTTCTCCATGTCCAGTACTGAAGGGCCTGTTCCTGTTTCTCCATGTCCAGTACTGAAGGGCCTGTTTCTGTTTGTCCAGTACAAAAGGGCCTGTTCCTGCTCCTCCATTTCCAGTACCAAATGGCCTGTTTCTCCATGTCCAATACTAAGGGGCCTGTTCCTGCTCAACCATGTCCAGTACTGAAGGGCCTGTTCCTGTTTCTGCATGTCCACTACTGAAGGGCCTGTCCCTGCTCCTCCATGTCCAGTACTGAAGGGCCTGTTCCTGCTCCTCCATTTCCAGTACTGAAGGGCCTGTTCCTGCTCCCTCATGTCCAGTACTAAAGGTCCTGTTTCTCCATGTCCAGTGCCGAAGGGCCTGTTTCTGCTTCTCCATGTCCATTACTAAAGGTCCTGTTTCTCCATGTCCAGTGCCGAAGGGCCTGTTCCTGCTCCTCCATGTCCAGTACTAAAGGTCCTGTTTCTCCATGTCCAGTGCCGAAGGGCATGTTCCTGTTTCTCCATGTCCAGTACTGAAGGTCCTGTTTCTCCATGTCCAGTACTGAAGGGCCTGTTTTTCCATCTCCAGTACTACAGGGCCTGTTCCTGCTCCTCCATATCCAGTACTGAAGGGCCTGTTCCTTTTTGTCCATGTCCAGTACTAAAGGGCCTGTTCTTTCATGTGCAGAACTGAAGGGCCTGTTCCTGCTCCTCCATGTCCAGTACTGAAGAGCCTGTTCCTCCATGTCCAGTATTGAAGGGCCTGTTTCTCCATGTCCAGTGCTAAAGAGCCTCTTCCTCCCTGTCCAGTACTGAAGGGCCTGTTCCTGCTCCTCCATGCCCAATATTGATGGGCCTGTTTCTCCATGTCCAGTACTGAAGGGCCTGTTCCTGCTCCCTCATGTCCAGTACTAAAGGTCCTGTTCCTCCATGTCCAATACTGAAGGGCCTGTTCTTGCTCCTCCATGTCCAGTACTGAAGGGTCTGTTCCTGCTCTTCCATTTCTAGTATTGTAGGGCCTGTTTCTCCATGTCCAGTACTGAAGGGCATGTTCCTGCTCCCTCATGTCCAGTACTGAAGGGCCTGTTTCTTCATGTCCAGTACCGAAGAGCCTGTTCCTCCATGTCCAGTACTGAAGGGCCTGTTCCTCCATGTCCAGTGCTGATGGGCCTGTTCCTGCTCCCTCATGTCCAGTACAAAAGGGCCTGTTCCTGCTCCTCCATAACCAATACTGAAGGGCCTGTTTCTCCATGTCCAGTTCTGAAGGGCCTGCTTCTCCATGTAAAGTAATGAAGGGCCTGTTCCTGCTCCTCCATGTCCACTACTGAAGGGCCTGTTCCTGCTCCCTCATGTTCAGTACTGAAGGGCCTGTTTCTCCATGTCCAGTACTGAGGGCCTGTTCCTGCTCCCTCATGTCCAGTACTAAAGGGCCTGTTCCTGCTCCCTCATGTCCAGTACTGAAGTGCCTGTTCATGCTCCTCCATAACCAATACTGAAGGGCCTGTTTCTCCATGTCCAGTACTGAAGGGCCTGTACCTGCTCCTCCATGTCCACTACTGAAGTGCCTGTTCATGCTCCTCCATAACCAATACTTAAGGTCCTGTTTCTCCATGTCCAGTACTGAAGGGCCTGTTTCTCCATATCCAGTACAGAAGGGCCTGTTCCTGCTCCCTCATGTCCAGTACAGAAGGGACTGTTTCTTCATGTCCAGTACTGAATGGCCTGTTCCTGCTCCCTCATGTCCAGTACTGAAGAGCCTGTTCCTCCATGTCCAGTACTGAAGGGCCTGTTCCTGTTTCTGCATGCCCAGTTCTGAAGGGCCTGTTCCTACATGTCCAGTACTGAAGGGCCTGTTCCTGTTTCTCCATATCCAGTATTGAAGGGCCTGTTCCTGTTTCTGCATGCCCAGTACTGAAGGGCCTGTTCCTACATGTCCAGTACTGAAGGGCCTGTTACTGCTCCCTCATGTCCAGTACTAAAGGACTTGTTTCTCCATGTCCAGTACTGAAGGGCCTGTTTCTCCATGTACAGTACTGAATGGCCTGTTCCTGTTCCTCCATGTCCAGTACTGATGGGCCTGTCCCTGTTCCTCCATGTCATGCACTGAAGGGCCTGTTCCTCCATGTCCAGTACTGAAGGGCCTGTTCCTCCATGTCCAGTACTGAAGGGCCTGTTCCTGTTCCCTCATGTCCTGTACTGAAGAGCCTGTTCCTGCTCTTCCATGTCTAGTACTAAAGTGCCTGTTTCTCCATGTCCAGTACTGAAGGGCCTGTTCCTGTTTCTCCATGTCCAGTACTGAAGGGCCTGTTTCTGTTTGTCCAGTACAAAAGGGCCTGTTCCTGCTCCTCCATTTCCAGTACCAAATGGCCTGTTTCTCCATGTCCAATACTAAGGGGCCTGTTCCTGCTCAACCATGTCCAGTACTGAAGGGCCTGTTCCTGTTTCTGCATGTCCACTACTGAAGGGCCTGTCCCTGCTCCTCCATGTCCAGTACTGAAGGGCCTGTTCCTGCTCCCTCATGTCCAGTACTAAAGGGCCTGTTCCTGCTCCTCCATTTCCAGTACTGAAGGGCCTGTTCCTGCTCCCTCATGTCCAGTACTAAAGGTCCTGTTTCTCCATGTCCAGTGCCGAAGGGCCTGTTTCTGCTTCTCCATGTCCATTACTAAAGGTCCTGTTTCTCCATGTCCAGTGCCGAAGGGCCTGTTCCTGCTCCTCCATGTCCAGTACTAAAGGTCCTGTTTCTCCATGTCCAGTGCCGAAGGGCATGTTCCTGTTTCTCCATGTCCAGTACTGAAGGGCCTGTTTCTCCATATCCAGTATTGAAGGGCCTGTTCCTGCTCCTCCATGTCCAATACTCAAGGTCCTGTTTCTCCATGTCCAGTGCCGAAGGGCCTGTTCCTTCTCTCTCATGTCCAGTACTAAAGGGCCTGTTCCTGCTCTTCCATGTTCAATACTAAAGGTCCTGTTTCTCCATGTCCAGTGCCGAAGGGCCTGTTCCTGCTTCTCCATGTCCAGTACTAAAGGTCCTGTTTCTCCATGTCCAGTACTAAAGGGTCTGTTCCTGTTTCTCCATGTCAAGTACTGATGTTCCTGTTCCTGTTTCTCCATGTCCAGTACTGAAGGGCCTGTTTTTCCATGTCCAGTACTACAGGGCCTGTTCCTGCTCCTCCATATCCAGTACTGAAGGGCCTGTTCCTTTTTGTCCATGTCCAGTACTAAAGGGCCTGTTCTTTCATGTGCAGAACTGAAGGGCCTGTTCCTGCTCCTCCATGTCCAGTGCTAAAGAGCCTCTTCCTCCCTGTCCAGTACTGAAGGGCCTGTTCCTGCTCCTCCATGCCCAATATTGATGGGCCTGTTTCTCCATGTCCAGTACTTAAGGGCCTGTTCCTGCTCCCTCATGTCCAGTACTAAAGGTCCTGTTCCTCCATGTCCAATACTGAAGGGCCTGTTCTTGCTCCTCCATGTCCAGTACTGAAGGGTCTGTTCCTGCTCTTCCATGTCTAGTATTGTAGGGCCTGTTTCTCCATGTCCAGTACTGAAGGGCATGTTCCTGCTCCCTCATGTCCAGTACTGAAGGGCCTGTTTCTTCATGTCCAGTACCGAAGAGCCTGTTCCTCCATGTCCAGTACTGAAGGGCCTGTTCCTCCATGTCCAGTGCTGATGGGCCTGTTCCTGCTCCCTCATGTCCAGTACAAAAGGGCCTGTTCCTGCTCCTCCATAACCAATACTGAAGGGCCTGTTTCTCCATGTCCAGTTCTGAAGGGCCTGCTTCTCCATGTAAAGTAATGAAGGGCCTGTTCCTGCTCCTCCATGTCCACTACTGAAGGGCCTGTTCCTGCTCCCTCATGTTCAGTACTGAAGGGCCTGTTTCTCCATGTCCAGTACTGAGGGCCTGTTCCTGCTCCCTCATGTCCAGTACTAAAGGGCCTGTTCCTGCTCCCTCATGTCCAGTACGGAAGGGCCTGTTTCTCCATGTCCAGTACTGAAGGGCCTGTACCTGCTCCTCCATGTCCACTACTGAAGTGCCTGTTCATGCTCCTCCATAACCAATACTTAAGGTCCTGTTTCTCCATGTCCAGTACTGAAGGGCCTGTTTCTCCATATCCAGTACAGAAGGGCCTGTTCCTGCTCCCTCATGTCCAGTACAGAAGGGACTGTTTCTTCATGTCCAGTACTGAATGGCCTGTTCCTGCTCCCTCATGTCCAGTACTGAAGAGCCTGTTCCTCCATGTCCAGTACTGAAGGGCCTGTTCCTGTTTCTGCATGCCCAGTTCTGAAGGGCCTGTTCCTACATGTCCAGTACTGAAGGGCCTGTTCCTGTTTCTCCATATCCAGTATTGAAGGGCCTGTTCCTGTTTCTGCATGCCCAGTACTGAAGGGCCTGTTCCTACATGTCCAGTACTGAAGGGCCTGTTACTGCTCCCTCATGTCCAGTACTAAAGGGCTTGTTTCTCCATGTCCAGTACTGAAGGGCCTGTTTCTCCATGTACAGTACTGAATGGCCTGTTCCTGTTCCTCCATGTCCAGTACTGATGGGCCTGTCCCTGTTCCTCCATGTCATGCACTGAAGGGCCTGTTCCTCCATGTCCAGTACTGAAGGGCCTGTTCCTCCATGTCCAGTACTGAAGGGCCTGTTCCTGTTCCCTCATGTCCTGTACTGAAGAGCCTGTTCCTGCTCTTCCATGTCTAGTACTAAAGTGCCTGTTTCTCCATGTCCAGTACTGAAGGGCCTGTTCCTGTTTCTCCATGTCCAGTACTGAAGGGCCTGTTTCTGTTTGTCCAGTACAAAAGGGCCTGTTCCTGCTCCTCCATTTCCAGTACCAAATGGCCTGTTTCTCCATGTCCAATACTAAGGGGCCTGTTCCTGCTCAACCATGTCCAGTACTGAAGGGCCTGTTCCTGTTTCTGCATGTCCACTACTGAAGGGCCTGTCCCTGCTCCTCCATGTCCAGTACTGAAGGGCCTGTTCCTGCTCCCTCATGTCCAGTACTAAAGGGCCTGTTCCTGCTCCTCCATTTCCAGTACTGAAGGGCCTGTTCCTGCTCCCTCATGTCCAGTACTAAAGGTCCTGTTTCTCCATGTCCAGTGCCGAAGGGCCTGTTTCTGCTTCTCCATGTCCATTACTAAAGGTCCTGTTTCTCCATGTCCAGTGCCGAAGGGCCTGTTCCTGCTCCTCCATGTCCAGTACTAAAGGTCCTGTTTCTCCATGTCCAGTGCCGAAGGGCATGTTCCTGTTTCTCCATGTCCAGTACTGAAGGGCCTGTTTCTCCATATCCAGTATTGAAGGGCCTGTTCCTGCTCCTCCATGTCCAATACTCAAGGTCCTGTTTCTCCATGTCCAGTGCCGAAGGGCCTGTTCCTTCTCTCTCATGTCCAGTACTAAAGGGCCTGTTCCTGCTCTTCCATGTTCAATACTAAAGGTCCTGTTTCTCCATGTCCAGTGCCGAAGGGCCTGTTCCTGCTTCTCCATGTCCAGTACTAAAGGTCCTGTTTCTCCATGTCCAGTACTAAAGGGTCTGTTCCTGTTTCTCCATGTCAAGTACTGATGTTCCTGTTCCTGTTTCTCCATGTCCAGTACTGAAGGGCCTGTTTTTCCATGTCCAGTACTACAGGGCCTGTTCCTGCTCCTCCATATCCAGTACTGAAGGGCCTGTTCCTTTTTGTCCATGTCCAGTACTAAAGGGCCTGTTCTTTCATGTGCAGAACTGAAGGGCCTGTTCCTGCTCCTCCATGTCCAGTGCTAAAGAGCCTCTTCCTCCCTGTCCAGTACTGAAGGGCCTGTTCCTGCTCCTCCATGCCCAATATTGATGGGCCTGTTTCTCCATGTCCAGTACTGAAGGGCCTGTTCCTGCTCCCTCATGTCCAGTACTAAAGGTCCTGTTCCTCCATGTCCAATACTGAAGGGCCTGTTCTTGCTCCTCCATGTCCAGTACTGAAGGGTCTGTTCCTGCTCTTCCATGTCTAGTATTGTAGGGCCTGTTTCTCCATGTCCAGTACTGAAGGGCATGTTCCTGCTCCCTCATGTCCAGTACTGAAGGGCCTGTTTCTTCATGTCCAGTACCGAAGAGCCTGTTCCTCCATGTCCAGTACTGAAGGGCCTGTTCCTCCATGTCCAGTGCTGATGGGCCTGTTCCTGCTCCCTCATGTCCAGTACAAAAGGGCCTGTTCCTGCTCCTCCATAACCAATACTGAAGGGCCTGTTTCTCCATGTCCAGTTCTGAAGGGCCTGCTTCTCCATGTAAAGTAATGAAGGGCCTGTTCCTGCTCCTCCATGTCCACTACTGAAGGGCCTGTTCCTGCTCCCTCATGTTCAGTACTGAAGGGCCTGTTTCTCCATGTCCAGTACTGAGGGCCTGTTCCTGCTCCCTCATGTCCAGTACTAAAGGGCCTGTTCCTGCTCCCTCATGTCCAGTACGGAAGGGCCTGTTTCTCCATGTCCAGTACTGAAGGGCCTGTACCTGCTCCTCCATGTCCACTACTGAAGTGCCTGTTCATGCTCCTCCATAACCAATACTTAAGGTCCTGTTTCTCCATGTCCAGTACTGAAGGGCCTGTTTCTCCATATCCAGTACAGAAGGGCATGTTCCTGCTCCCTCATGTCCAGTACAGAAGGGACTGTTTCTTCATGTCCATTACTTAATGGCCTGTTCCTGCTCCCTCATGTCCAGTACTGAAGAGCCTGTTCCTCCATGTCCAGTACTGAAGGCCATGTTCCTGTTTCTCCATATCCAGTATTGAAGGGCCTGTTCCTGTTTCTGCATGCCCAGTACTGAAGGGCCTGTTCCTACATGTCCAGTACTGAAGGGCCTGTTACTGCTCCCTCATGTCCAGTACTAAAGGGCTTGTTTCTCCATGTCCAGTACTGAAGGGCCTGTTTCTCCATGTCCAGTACTGAATGGCCTGTTCCTGTTCCTCCATGTCCAGTACTGATGGGCCTGTCCCTGATCCTCCATGTCATGCACTGAAGGGCCTGTTCCTCCATGTCCAGTACTGAAGGGCCTGTTTCTCCATGTCCAGTACTGAAGGTCCTGTTACTGCTCCCTCATGTCGAGTACTGAAGGGCCTTTTTCTCCATGTCCAGTACTAAAGGGCCTGTTCCTGCTCCTCCATTTCCAGTACCAAATGGCCTGTTTCTCCATGTCCAATACTAAGGGGCCTGTTCCTGCTCAACCATGTCCAGTACTGAAGGGCCTGTTCCTGTTTCTGCATGTCTAGTACTGAAGGTCCTGCTCCCTTTAGTCCAGTACTGAAGGGCCTGTTACTGCTCCCTCATGTCCAGTACTAAAGGGCTTGTTTCTCCATGTCCAGTACGGAAGGGCCTGTTTCTCCATGTCCAGTACTGAAGGGCCTGTTCCTGTTCCTCCATGTCCAGTACTGATGGGCCTGTCCCTGTTCCTCCATGTCATGCACTGAAGGGCCTGTTCCTCCATGTCCAGTACTGAAGGGCCTGTTTCTCCATGTCCAGTACTGAAGGTCCTGTTACTGCTCCCTCATGTCGAGTACTGAAGGACCTGTTTCTCCATGTTCAGTACTAAAGGGCCTGTTCCTGCTCCTCCATTTCCAGTACTAAATGGCCTGTTTCTCCATGTCCAATACTAAGGGGCCTGTTCCTGCTCAACCATGTCCAGTATTGAAGGGCCTGTTCCTGTTTCTGCATGCCCAGTACTGAAGGGCCTGTTCCTACATGTCCAGTACTGAAGGGCCTGTTACTGCTCCCTCATGTCCAGTACTAAAGTGCTTGTTTCTCCATGTCCAGTACTGAAGGGCCTGTTTCTCCATGTCCAGTACTGAATGGCCTGTTCCTGTTCCTCCATGTCCAGTACTGATGGGCCTGTCCCTGTTCCTCCATGTCATGCACTGAAGGGCCTGTTCCTCCATGTCCAGTACTGAAGGGCCTGATTCTCCATGTCCAGTACTGAAGGTCCTGTTACTGCTCCCTCATGTCGAGTACTGAAGGGCCTGTTTCTCCATGTCCAGTACTAAAGGGCCTGTTCCTGCTCCTCCATTTCCAGTACCTAATGGCCTGTTTCTCCATGTCCAATACTAAGGGGCCTGTTCCTGCTCAACCAAATCCAGTACTGAAGGGCCTGTTCCTGTTTCTGCATGTCTAGTACTGAAGGTCCTGCTCCCTCATGTCCAGTACTGAAGGGCCTGTTACTGCTCCCTCATGTCCAGTACTAAAGGGCCTGTTCCTGCTCCTCCATTTCCAGTACTGAAGGGCCTGTTCCTGCTCCCTCATGTCCACTACTGAAGGGCCTGTTTCTCCATGTCCACTACTGAAGGGCCTGTACCTGTTCCTCCATGTCCAGTACTGAAGGGCCTGTTCATGCTCCTCCATGTCTAGTATTGTTGGGCCTGTTTCTCCATGTCCAGTACTGAAGGGCCTGTTCCTGCTCCCTCATGTCCAGTACGTAAGGGCCTGTTCCTGCTCCCTCCTGTCCAGTAATAAAGGGCCTGTTCCTCCATGTCCAGTACCGAATGGCCTGTTCCTGCTCCTCCATGTCCAATACTGAAGGGTCTGTTCCTGCTCCTCCATAACCAATACTGAAGGGCCTGTTTCTCCTTGTCCAGTGCTACAGGTCCTGTTCCTCCATGTCCATTACCGAATGGCCTGTTCCTGCTCCTCCATGTCCAGCATTGAAGGGCCTGTTTCTCCATGTCCAGTACTGAAGGACCTGTTACTGCTCCCTCATGTCCAGTACTAAAGGGCCTGTTCCTGCTCCTCCATAACCAATACTGAAGGGCCTGTTTCTCCATGTCCAGTACTGAAGGGCCTGTTCCTGCTCTTCCATGTCTAGTATTGTTGGGCCTGTTTCTCCATGTCCAGTGCTGAAGGGCCTGTTCCTGCTCCCTCATGTCCAGTACTAAAGGGCCTGTTCCTGCTCCCTCCTGTCCAGTACTAAAGGGCCTGTTCCTCCATGTCCAGTACCGAATGGCCTGTTCCTGCTCCTCCATGTCCAATACTGAAGGGCCTGTTCCTGCTCCTCCATTTCCAGTACTGAAGGGCCTGTTTCTCCGTGTCCAGTACTGAGGGCCTGTTCCTGCTCCCTCATGTCCAGTACTAAAGGGCCTGTTCCTGCTCCTCCATTTCCAGTACTGAAGGGCCTGTTCCTGCTCCCTCATCTCCAGTACTGAAGCGCCTGTTTCTCCATGTCCAGTACTGAAGGGCCTGTACCTGCTCCTCCATGTCCACTACTGAAGGGCCTGTTTCTCCATGTCCACTACTGAAGGGCCTGTACCTGCTCCTCCATGTCCACTACTGAAGGGCCTGTTCCTGCTCCTCCATGTCTAGTATTGTTGGGCCTGTTTCTCCATGTCCAGTACTGAAGGGCCTGTTCCTGCTCCCTCATGTCCAGTACGTAAGGGCCTTTTCCTGCTCCCTCCTGTCCAGTACTAAAGGGCCTGTTCCTCCATGTCCAGTACCGAAAGGCCTGTTCCTGCTCCTCCATGTCCAATACTGAAGGGTCTGTTCCTGCTCCTCCAAAACCAATACTGAAGGGCCTGTTTCTCCTTGTCCAGTACTACAGGTCCTGTTCCTCCATGTCCATCACCGAATGGCCTGTTCCTGCTCCTCCATGTCCAGTATTGAAGGGCCTGTTTTTCCATGTCCAGTATTGAAGGGCCTGTTCCTGCTCCTCCATAACCAATACTGAAGGGCCTGTTTCTCCTTGTCCAGTACTGAAGGGCCTGTTCCGGCTCCTCCATGTCCAGTACTGAAGGGCCTGTTCCTGCTCTCTCATGTCCAGTACTAAAGGGCCTGTTCCTGCTCTTCCATGTCTAGTATTGTAGGGCCTGTTTCTCCATGTCCAGTACTGAAGGGCCTGTTCCTGCTCTTCCATGTCTAGTATTGTTGGGCCTGTTTCTCCATGTCCAGTACTGAAGGGCCTGTTCCTGCTCCTCCATGTCCAATACTGAAGGGCCTGTTCCTGCTCTTCCATGTCTAGTATTGTTGGGCCTGTTTCTCCATGTCCAGTACTGAAGGGTCTGTTCCTGCTCCTCCATAACCAATACTGAAGGGCCTGTTCCTCCATGTCCAGTACCGAATGGCCTGTTCCTGCTCCTCCATGTCCAATACTGAAGGGCCTGTTCATGCTCCTCCATGTCCAATACTAAAGGTCCTGTTTCTCCATATCCAGAATTGAAGGGCCTGTTCCTGCTCCTCCATGTCCAATACTCAAGGTCCTGTTTCTCCATGTCCAGTGCCGAAGGGCCTGTTCCTGCTTCTCCATGTCCAGTACTAAAGGTCCTGTTTCTCCATGTCCAGTACTGAAGGGTCTGTTCCTGTTTCTCCATGTCCAGTACTGATGTTCCTGTTCCTGTTTCTCCATGTCCAGTACTGAAGGGCCTGTTTCTCCATATCCAGTATTGAAGGGCCTGTTCCTGCTCCTCCATGTCCAATACTAAAGGTCCTGTTCCTCCATGTCCAGTACTAAATAGCCCGTTCCTGTTCCTCCAGGTCCAGTACTAAAGGGCATGTTCCTGTTTCTCCATGTCCAGTACTGAAGGGCCTGTTTCTGCTCCTCCATGTCCAGTACTAAAGGGCCTGTTCCTGCTCCTCCATGTCCAGTTCTGAAGGACCTGTTACTGCTTCTCCATGTCCAGTACTAAAGGTCCTGTTTCTCCATGTCCAGTACTGAAGGGTCTGTTCCTGCTCCTCCATAACAAATACTGAAGGGCCTGTTTCTCCATGTCCAGTTCTGAAGGGCCTGCTTCTCCATGTAAAGTAATGAAGGGCCTGTTCCTGCTCCCTCATGTCCAGTACTAAAGCTCCTGTTCCTGCTCTTCCATGTCCAATACTGAAGGGCCTGTTCCTGTTTCTCAATGTCCAGTACCGAAGGGCCTGTTCCTGCTCCCTCATATCCACTACTTAAGGGTCTGTTCCTGCTCCTCCATGTCCAGTACTGAAGGGGCTGTTCCTCCATGTCCAGTACTGAAGGGCCTGTTCCTACATGTCCAGTACTGAAGGGGCTGTTCCTGCTCCTCCATGTCTAGTACTGAAGGGCCTGTTCCTGTTTCTGCATGTCCAGTACTAAAGGGCCTGTTCCTGCTCCCTTATGTCCAGTACTAAAGGGCCTGTTCCTGTTTCTCCAGGTCCGGTACTGAACGGCCTGGTCCTGTTCCTCCATGTCCAGTACTGAAGAGCCTGTTCCTCCATGTCCAGTACTGAAGGGCCTGTTCCTACATGTCCAGTACTGAAGGGGCTGTTCCTGCTCCTCCATGTCTAGTACTGAAGGGCCTGTTCCTGTTTCTGCATGTCCAGTACTAAAGGGCCTGTTCCTGCTCCCTTATGTCCAGTACTAAAGGGCCTGTTCCTGTTTCTCCAGGTCCAGTACTGAACGGCCTGGTCCTGTTCCTCCATGTCCAGTACTGAAGAGCCTGTTTCTCCATGTCCAGTACTGAACGGCCTGGTCCTGCTCCTCCATGTCCAGTACTGAAGGGGCTTTTCCTCCATGTCCAGTACTGATGTTCCTGTTCCTGTTTCTCCATGTCCAGTACTGAAGGGCCTGTTTCTCCATATCCAGTATTGAAGGGCCTGTTCCTGCTCCTCCATGTCCAATACTAAAGGTCCTGTTCCTCCATGTCCAGTACTAAATAGCCCGTTCCTGTTCCTCCAGGTCCAGTACTAAAGGGCATGTTCCTGTTTCTCCATGTCCAGTACTGAAGGGCCTGTTTCTGCTCCTCCATGTCCAGTACTAAAGGGCCTGTTCCTGCTCCTCCATGTCCAGTTCTGAAGGACCTGTTACTGCTTCTCCATGTCCAGTACTAAAGGTCCTGTTTCTCCATGTCCAGTACTGAAGGGTCTGTTCCTGCTCCTCCATAACAAATACTGAAGGGCCTGTTTCTCCATGTCCAGTTCTGAAGGGCCTGCTTCTCCATGTAAAGTAATGAAGGAACAGTCCTGCTCCCTCATGTCCAGTACTAAAGCTCCTGTTCCTGCTCTTCCATGTCCAATACTGAAGGGCCTGTTCCTGTTTCTCAATGTCCAGTACCGAAGGGCCTGTTCCTGCTCCCTCATATCCACTACTTAAGGGTCTGTTCCTGCTCCTCCATGTCCAGTACTGAAGGGGCTGTTCCTCCATGTCCAGTACTGAAGGGCCTGTTCCTACATGTCCAGTACTGAAGGGGCTGTTCCTGCTCCTCCATGTCTAGTACTGAAGGGCCTGTTCCTGTTTCTGCATGTCCAGTACTAAAGGGCCTGTTCCTGCTCCCTTATGTCCAGTACTAAAGGGCCTGTTCCTGTTTCTCCAGGTCCAGTACTGAACGGCCTGGTCCTGTTCCTCCATGTCCAGTACTGAAGAGCCTGTTCCTCCATGTCCAGTACTGAAGGGCCTGTTCCTACATGTCCAGTACTGAAGGGGCTGTTCCTGCTCCTCCATGTCTAGTACTGAAGGGCCTGTTCCTGTTTCTGCATGTCCAGTACTAAAGGGCCTGTTCCTGCTCCCTTATGTCCAGTACTAAAGGGCCTGTTCCTGTTTCTCCAGGTCCAGTACTGAACGGCCTGGTCCTGTTCCTCCATGTCCAGTACTGAAGAGCCTGTTCCTCCATGTCCAGTACTGAAGGGGCTTTTCCTCCATGTCCAGTACTGAAGGGCCTGTTCCTGTTCCTCCATGTCCAGTATTGAAGGGCCTGTTTCTCCATGTTCAGTACTGAAGGGCCTGTTCCTGTTCCTCCATGTCCAGTATTGAAGGGCCTGTTTCTCCATGTCCAGTATTGAAGGGCCTGTTCCTGCTCCTCCATGTCCACTACTGAAGGGCCTGTTCCTGTTTCCTCATGTACAGTACAAAATGAGGGAGCAGGAACAGGCCCTTCAGTACTGGACATGGAGAAGCAGTTCCAGTACTGAAGGGCCTGTCCCTGTTCCTCCATGTCCAGTACTGAAGTGCCTATTTCTCCATATCCAGTATTGAAGGGCCTGTTCCTGCTCCTCCATGTCCAGTACTAAAGGTCCTGTTTCTCCATGTCCAGTACTAAAGGGCCTGCTCCTGTTCCTCCATGTCCAGTACTAAAGGGCCTGTTCCTTTTCCTCCATGTCCAGTACTGAAGGGCCTGTTACTGCTCCATCATGTCCAGTACTAAAGGGCTTGTTTCTCCTTGTCCAGTACTAAAGGTCCTGTTTCTCCATGTCCAGCACTGAAGGGCCTGTTACTGCTCCTCCATGTCCAGTACTAAAGGGCCTATTCCTCCATGTCCAGTACTGAAGGGCCTGTTTCTCCATATCCAGTATTGAAGGGCCTGTTCCTGCTCCTCCATGTCTAGTACCGAAGGGCCTGTTCCTGTTTCTGCATGTCCAGTACTAAAGGGCCTGTTCCTGCTCCCTTATGTCCAGTACTAAAGGGCCTGTTCCTGTTTCTCCAGGTACAGCACTGAATGGCCTGTTACTGCTCCCTCATGTCCAGTACTGAAGGGCCTGTTCCTCCATGTCCAGTACTGAAGAGCCTGTTTCTCCATGTCCAGTACTGAAGGGCCTGTTCCTGCTCCTCCATGTCCAGTACTGAAGGGCCTGTTCCTACATGTCCAGTACTTAAGGGGCTGTTCCTGTTCCTCCATGTCCAGTATTGAAGGGCCTGTTTCTCCATGTTCAGTACTGAAGGGCCTGTTCCTGTTCCTCCATGTCCAGTATTGAAGGGCCTGTTTCTCCATGTCCAGTACTGAAGGGGCTGTTCCTCCATGTCCAGTACTGAAGGGCCTGTTCCTACATGTCCAGTACTTAAGGGCCTGTTTCTCCATGTCCAGTACTGAAGGGCCTGTTCCTGCTCCCTCCTGTCCAGTACTAAAGGGCCTGTTCCTCCATGTCCAGTACCGAATGGCCTGTTCCTGCTCCTCCATGTCCAATACTGAAGGGCCTGTTCCTGCTCCTCCATCACCAATGCTGAAGGGCCTGTTTCTCCTTCTCCAGTACTACAGGTCCTGTTCCTCCATGTCCAGTACCGAATGGCCTGTTCCTGCTCCTCCATGTCCAGTATTGAAGGGCCTGTTTCTCCATGCCCAGTACTGAAGGACCTGTTACTGCTCCCTCATGTCCAGTACTAAAGGGCCTGTTCCTGCTCCTCCATAACCAATACTGAAGGGCCTGTTTCTCCATGTCCAGTGCTGAAGGGCCTGTTCCTGCTCCCTCATGTCCAGTACTAAAGGGCCTGTTCCTCCATGTCCAGTACCGAATGGCCTGTTCCTGCTCCTCCATGTCCAATACTGAAGGGCCTGTTCATGCTCCTCCATGTCTAGTATTGTTGGGCCTGTTTCTCCATGTCCAGTACTGAAGGGCCTGTTCCTGCTCCCTCATGTCCAGTACGTAAGGGTCTGTTCCTGCTCCTCCAAAACCAATACTGAAGGGCCTGTTTCTCCTTGTCCAGTACTACAGGTCCTGTTCCTCCATGTCCATCACCGAATGGCCTGTTCCTGCTCCTCCATGTCCAGTATTGAAGGGCCTGTTTTTCCATGTCCAGTACTGAAGGGCCTGTTACTGCTCCTCCATAACCAATACTGAAGGGCCTGTTTCTCCATGTCCAGTACTGAAGGGCCTGTTCCGGCTCCTCCATGTCCAGTACTGAAGGGCCTGTTCCTGCTCTTCCATGTCTAGTATTGTAGGGCCTGTTTCTCCATGTCCAGTACTAAAGGGCATGTTCCTGCTCCTCCATGTCCAATACTGAAGGGTCTGTTCCTGCTCCTCCACAACCAATACTGAGGGGCCTGTTCCTCCATGTCCAGTACCGAATGGCCTGTTCCTGCTCCTCCATGTCCAGTACTAAAGGTCCTGTTTCTCCATATCCAGAATTGAAGGGCCTGTTCCTGCTCCTCCATGTCCAATACTCAAGGTCCTGTTTCTCCATGTCCAGTACTGAAGGGCCTGTTTCTCCATGTCCAGTTCTGAAGGGCCTGCTTCTCCATGTAAAGTAATGAAGGGCCTGTTCCTGCTCCCTCATGTCCAGTACTAAAGCTCCTGTTCCTGCTCTTCCATGTCCAATACTGAAGGGCCTGTTCCTGTTTCTCAATGTCCAGTACCGAAGGGCCTGTTCCTGCTCCCTCATATCCACTACTTAAGGGTCTGTTCCTGCTCCTCCATGTACAGTACTGAAGGGGCTGTTCCTCCATGTCCAGTACTGAAGGGCCTGTTCCTACATGTCCAGTACTGAAGGGGCTGTTCCTGCTCCTCCATGTCTAGTACCGAAGGGCCTGTTCCTATTTCTGCATGTCCAGTACTAAAGGGCCTGTTCCTGCTCCCTTATGTCCAGTACTAAAGGGCCTGTTCCTGTTTCTCCAGGTCCAGTACTGAATGGCCTGGTCCTGTTCCTCCATGTCCAGTACTGAAGAGCCTGTTTCTCCATGTCCAGTACTGAAGGGCCTGTTCCTGCTCCCTCATATCCACTACTTAAGGGTCTGTTCCTGCTCCTCCATGTCCAGTACTGAAGGGGCTGTTCCTCCATGTCCAGTACTGAAGGGCCTGTTCCTACATGTCCAGTACTGAAGGGGCTGTTCCTGTTCCTCCATGTCCAGTATTGAAGGGCCTGTTTCTCCATGTTCAGTACTGAAGGGCCTGTTCCTGTTCCTCCATGTCCAGTATTGAAGGGCCTGTTTCTCCATGTCCAGTATTGAAGGGCCTGTTCCTGCTCCTCCATGTCCACTACTGAAGGGCCTGCTCCTCCATGTCCAGTACTGAAGGGCCTGTTCCTGCTCCCTCATGTCCAGTACTGAAGGGCCTGTTTCTCCATGTCCAGTACTGAGGGCCTGTTCCTGCTCCCTCATGTCCACTACTGAAGGGCCTGTTTCTCCATGTCCAGTACTGAAGGGCCTTTTTCTCCATGTCCAGTACTGAAGAGCCTGTTTCTCCATGTCCAGTACTGAAGGGCCTGTTCCTGCTCCTCCATATCCAGCATTGAAGGGCCTGTTCCTGCTCCTCCATGTCCAGTACTGTAGGGCCTGTTCCTGTTCCTGCATGTCTAGTACTGAAGTGCCTGTTTGTCCATATCCAGTATTGAAGGGCCTGTTCCTGCGCCTCTATGTCCAGTACTAAAGGTCCTGTTTCTCCATATCCAGAATTGAAGGGCCTGTCCCTGCTCCTCCATGTCCAATACTCAAGGTCCTGTTTCTCCATGTCCAGTGCCGAAGGGCCTGTTCCTTCTCTCTCATGTCCAGTACTAAAGGGCCTGTTCCTGCTCTTCCATGTTCAAAACTAAAGGTCCTGTTTCTCCATGTCCAGTGCCGAAGGGCCTGTTCCTGCTTCTCCATGTCCAGTACTAAAGGTCCTGTTTCTCCATGTCCAGTACTGAAGGGTCTGTTCCTGTTTCTCCATGTCCAGTACTGAAGGGCCTGTTTCTCCATGTCCAGTACTGAAGGTCCTGTTACTGCTCCCTCATGTCGAGTACTGAAGGGCCTGTTTCTCCATGTTCAGTACTAAAGGGCCTGTTCCTGCTCCTCCATTTCCAGTACTAAATGGCCTGTTTCTCCATGTCCAATACTAAGGGGCCTGTTCCTGCTCAACCATGTCCAGTACTGAAGGGCCTGTTCCTGCTCCCTCATGTCCAGTACTAAAGGGCCTGTTCCTGCTCCTCCATTTCCAGTACTGAAGGGCCTGTTCCTGCTCCCTCATGTCCAGTACTGAAGGGCCTGTTTCTCCATGTCCAGTACTGAAGGGCCTGTTCATGCTCCTCCATAACCAATACTGAAGGGCCTGTTTCTCCATGTCCAGTACTGAAGGGCCTGTTCCTGCTCTTCCATGTCTAGTATTGTTAGGCCTGTACCTGCTCCTCCATGTCCACTACTGAAGGGCCTGTTTCTCCATGTCCACTACTGAAGGGCCTGTACCTGTTCCTCCATGTCCACTACTGAAGGGCCTGTTCATGCTCCTCCATGTCTAGTATTGTTGCGCCTGTTTCTCCATGTCCAGTACTGAAGGGCCTGTTCCTGCTCCCTCATGTCCAGTACGTAAGGGCCTGTTCCTGCTCCCTCCTGTCCAGTACTAAAGGGCCTGTTCCTCCATGACCAGTACCGAATGGCCTGTTCCTGCTCCTCCATGTCCAATACTGAAGGGTCTGTTCCTGCTCCTCCATAACCAATACTGAAGGACCTGTTTCTCCTTGTCCAGTGCTACAGGTCCTGTTCCTCCATGTCCATTACCGAATGGCCTGTTCCTGCTCCTCCATGTCCAGCATTGAAGGGCCTGTTTCTCCATGCCCAGTACTGAAGGACCTGTTACTGCTCCCTCATGTCCAGTACTAAAGCGCCTGTTCCTGCTCCTCCATAACCAATACTGAAGGGCCTGTTTCTCCATGTCCAGTACTGAAAGGCCTGTTCCTGCTCTTCCATGTCTAGTATTGTTGGGCCTGTTTCTCCATGTCCAGTGCTGAAGGGCCTGTTCCTGCTCCCTCATGTCCAGTACTAAAGGGCCTGTTCCTGCTCCCTCCTGTCCAGTACTAAAGGGCCTGTTCCTAAATGTCCAGTACCGAATGGCCTGTTCCTGCTCCTCCATGTCCAATACTGAAGGGCCTGCTCCTGCTCCTCCATTTCCAGTACTGAAGGGCCTGTTTCTCCGTGTCCAGTACTGAGGGCCTGTTCCTGCTCACTCATGTCCAGTACTAAAGGGCCTGTTCCTGCTCCTCCATGTCCAGTACTGAAGGGCCTGTTCCTGCTCCCTCATGTCCAGTACGTAAGGGCCTGTTCCTGCTCCCTCCTGTCCAGTACTAAAGGGCCTGTTCCTCCATGTCCAGTACCGAATGGCCTGTTCCTGCTCCTCCATGTCCAATACTGAAGGGTCTGTTCCTGCTCCTCCAAAACCAATACTGAAGGGCCTGCTTCTCCTTGTCCAATACTACAGGTCCTGTTCCTCCATGTCCATCACCGAATGGCCTGTTCCTGCTCCTCCATGTCCAGTATTGAAGGGCCTGTTTTTCCATGTCCAGTACTGAAGGGCCTGTTACTGCTCCTCCATAACCAATACTGAAGGGCCTGTTTCTCCATATCCAGTATTGAAGGGCCTGTTCCTGCTCCTCCATGTCCAATACGAAAGGTCCTGTTTCTCCGTGTCCAGTGCCGAAAGGCCTGTTCCTCCATGTCTAGTACTGAAGGGCCTGTTTGTTCATGTCCACTACTGAAGGGTCTGTTCCTGTCCCTTCATGTCCACTACTGAAGGGTATGTTCCTGTTCCTTCATGTCCAATAGTGAAGAGCCTGTTGCTGCTCCTCCATGTCCAGTACTAAAGGGCCTGTTCCTGCTCCTCCATGTCCACTACTGAAGGGTATGTTCCTGTTCCTCCATGTCCAATAGTGAAGAGCCTGTTCCTGCTCTTCCATGTCTACTACCGAAGTGCCTGTTTCTCCATGTCCAGTACTTAAGGGCCTGTTCCTGTTTCTCCATGTCCAGTACTGAAGGGACTGTTCCTCCTCCTCCATGTCCAGTACTGAAGGGCCTGTTCCTGTTTCCTCATGTACAGTACAAAATGAGGGAGCAGGAACAGGCCCTTCAGTACTGGACATGGAGAAGCAGTTCCAGTACTGAAGGGCCTGTCCCTGTTCCTCCATGTCCAGTACTGAAGTGCCTATTTCTCCATATCCAGTATTGAAGGGCCTGTTCCTGCTCCTCCATGTCCAGTACTAAAGGTCCTGTTTCTCCATGTCCAGTACTAAAGGGCCTGCTCCTTTTCCTCCATGTCCAGTACTGAAGGGCCTTTTACTGCTCCATCATGTCCAGTACTAAAGGGCTTGTTTCTCCTTGTCCAGTACTGAAGGGCCTGTTTCTCCATATCCAGTATTGAAGGGCCTGTTCCTGCTCCTCCATGTCTAGTACCGAAGGGCCTGTTCCTGTTTCTGCATGTCCAGTACTAAAGGGCCTGTTCCTGTTTCTCCAGGTACAGCACTGAACGGCCTGTTACTGCTCCCTCATGTCCAGTACTGAAGGGCCTGGTCCTGTTCCTCCATGTCCAGTACTGAAGAGCCTGTTTCTCCATGTCCAGTACTGAAGGGCCTGTTCCTGCTCCTCCATGTCCAGTACTGAAGGGGCTGTTCCTCCATGTCCAGTACTGAAGGGGCTGTTCCTGTTCCTCCATGTCCAGTATTGGAGGGCCTGTTTCTCCATGTTCAGTACTGAAGGGCCTGTTCCTGTTCCTCCATGTCCAGTATTGAAGGGCCTGTTTCTCCATGTCCAGTATTGAAGGGGCTGTTCCTGTTCCTCCATGTCCAGTATTGAAGGGCCTGTTTCTCCATGTTCAGTACTGAAGGGCCTGTTTCTCCATGTCCAGTATTGAAGGGGCTGTTCCTGTTCCTCCATGTCCAGTACTGAAGGGCCTGTTTCTCCATGTCCAGTACTGAGGGCCTGTTCCTGCTCCCTCATGTCCAGTACTAAAGGGCCTGTTCCTGCTCCTCCATTTCCATTGCTGAAGGGCCTGCTCCTCCATGTCCAGTACTGAAGGGCCTGTTCCTGCTCCCTCATGTCCAGTACTAAAGGGCCTGTTCCTGCTCCCTCATGTCCAGTACTGAAGGGCCTTTTTCTCCATGTCCAGTACTGAAGGGCCTGTTCCTGCTCCCTCATGTCCAGTACTAAAGGGCCTGTTCCTGCTCCCTCCTGTCCAGGACTAAAGGGCCTGTTCCTCCATGTCCAGCACCGAATGGCCTGTTCCTGCTCCTCCATGTCCAATACTGAAGGGCCTGTTCCTGCTCCTCCATAACCAATACTGAAGGGCCTGTTTCTCCTTGTCCAGTACTAAAGGGCCTGTTCCTCCATGTCCAGTACTGAAGGGCCTGTTCCTGCTCCCTCATGTCCAGTACTAAAGGGCCTGTTCCTGCTCCCTCCTGTCCAGGACTAAAGGGCCTGTTCCTCCATGTCCAGCACCGAATGGCCTGTTCCTGCTCCTCCATGTCCAATACTGAAGGGCCTGTTCCTGCTCCTCCATAACCAATACTGAAGGGCCTGTTTCTCCATGTCCAGTACTGAAGGGCCTGTTCCGGCTCCTTCATAACCAATACTGAAGGGCCTGTTTCTCCTTGTCCAGTACTACAGGTCCTGTTCCTCCATGTCCATTACCAAATGGCCTGTTCCTGCTCCTCCATGTCCAGTATTGAAGGGCCTGTTTCTCCATGTCCAGTACTGAAGGGCCTGTTACTGCTCCCTCATGTCCAGTACTAAAGGGCCTGTTCCTGCTCCTCCATAACAAATACTGAAGGGCCTGTTTCTCCATGTCCAGTACTTAAGGGCCTGTTACTGCTCCCTCATGTCCAGTACTAAAGGGCCTGTTCCTGCTCCTCCATAAGAAATACTAAAGGGCCCGTTCCGGCTCTCTCATGTCCAGTACTAAGGGGCCTGTTCCTGCTCCACCATGTCCAGTACTAAAGGGCCTGTTCCTGCTCCCTCCTGTCCAGTACTAAAGGGCCTGTTCCTCCATGTCCAGCACCGAATGGCCTGTTCCTGCTCCTCCATGTCCAATACTGAAGGGCCTGTTCCTGCTCCTCCATAACCAATACTGAAGGGCCTGTTTCTCCTTGTCCAGTACTAAAGGGCCTGTTCCTCCATGTCCAGCACCGAATGGCCTGTTCCTGCTCCTCCATGTCCAATACTGAAGGGCCTGTTCCTGCTCCTCCATAACCAATACTGAAGGGCCTGTTTCTCCTTGTCCAGTACTAAAGGGCCTGTTCCTCCATGTCCAGTACTGAAGGGCCTGTTCCTGCTCCCTCATGTCCAGTACTAAAGGGCCTGTTCCTGCTCCCTCCTGTCCAGGACTAAAGGGCCTGTTCCTCCATGTCCAGCACCGAATGGCCTGTTCCTGCTCCTCCATGTCCAATACTGAAGGGCCTGTTCCTGCTCCTCCATAACCAATACTGAAGGGCCTGTTTCTCCATGTCCAGTACTGAAGGGCCTGTTCCTGCTCTTCCATGTCTAGTAATGTAGGGCCTGTTTCTCCATGTCCAGTACTGAAGGGCCTGTTCCTGCTCCCTCATGTCCAGTACTGAAGGGCCTGTTTCTCCATGTCCAGTACTGAAGGGCATGTTCCTGCTCCCTCGTTTCCAGTACTGAAGGGCCTGTTCCTGCTCCTCCATAACATATACTGAAGGGCCTGTTTCTCCTTGTCCAGTACTAAAGGTCCTGTTTCTCCATGTCCAGTGCCGAAGGGCCTGTTCCTGCTCCTCCATGTCCAGTACTAAAGGTCCTGTTTCTCCATGTCCAGTGCCGAAGGGCATGTTCCTGTTTCTCCATGTCCAGTACTGAAGGGCCTGTTTCTCCATATCCAGTATTGAAGGGCCTGTTCCTGCTCCTCCATGTCCAATACTCAAGGTCCTGTTTCTCCATGTCCAGTGCCGAAGGGCCTGTTCCTTCTCTCTCATGTCCAGTACTACAGGGCCTGTTCCTCCTCTTCCATGTTCAATACTAAAGGCCCTGTTTCTCCATGTCCAGTGCCGAAGGGCCTGTTCCTGCTTCTCCATGTCCAGTACTAAAGGTCCTGTTTCTCCATGTCCAGTACTAAAGGGTCTGTTCCTGTTCCTCCTGGTCCAGTACTAAAGGGCATGTTCCTCCATGTCCAGTACTAAATGGCCTGTTCCTGTTCCTCCTGGTCCAGTACTAAAGGGCATGTTCCTGTTTCTCCATGTCCAGTACTGAAGGGCCTGTTTTTCCATGTCCAGTACTTCAGGGCCTGTTCCTGCTCCTCCATATCCAGTACTGAAGGGCCTGTTCCTTTTTGTCCATGTCCAGTACTAAAGGGCCTGTTCTTTCATGTGCAGTACTGAAGGGCCTGTTCCTGCTCCTCCATGTCCAGTACTGAAGAGCCTGTTCCTCCATGTCCAGTATTGAAGGGCCTGTTTCTCCATGTCCAGTGCTAAAGAGCCTCTTCCTCCCTGTCCAGTACTGAAGGGCCTGTTCCTGCTCCTCCATGCCCAATATTGATGGGCCTGTTTCTCCATGTCCAGTACTGAAGGGCCTATTCCTGCTCCCTCATGTCCAGTACTAAAGGTCCTGTTCCTCCATGTCCAGTACTGAAGGGCCTGTTCCGGCTCCTCCATGTCCAGTACTGAAGGGCCTGTTCCTGCTCTCTCATGTCCAGTAATAAAGGGCCTGTTCCTGCTCTTCCATGTCTAGTATTGTAGGGCCTGTTTCTCCATGTCCAGTACTGAAGGGCATGTTCCTGCTCCCTCATGTCCAGTACTGAAGGTCCTGTTCCTCCATGTCCAGTACTGAAGGGCCTGTTCCGGCTCCTCCATGTCCAGTACTGAAGGGCCTGTTCCTGCTCTCTCATGTCCAGTAATAAAGGGCCTGTTCCTGCTCTTCCATGTCTAGTATTGTAGGGCCTGTTTCTCCATGTCCAGTACTGAAGGGCATGTTCCTGCTCCCTCATGTCCAGTACTAAAGGTCCTGTTCCTCCATGTCCAGTACTGAAGGGCCTGTTCCGGCTCCTCCATGTCCAGTACTGAAGGGCCTGTTCCTGCTATCTCATGTCCAGTAATAAAGGGCCTGTTCCTGCTCTTCCATGTCTAGTATTGTAGGGCCTGTTTCTCCATGTCCAGTACTGAAGGGCATGTTCCTGCTCCCTCATGTCCAGTACTGAAGGGCCTGTTTCTTCATGTCCAGTACCGAAGAGCCTGTTCCTCCATGTCCAGTACTGAAGGGCCTGTTCCTCCATGTCCAGTGCTGATGGGCCTGTTCCTGCTCCCTCATGTCCAGTACAAAAGGGCCTGTTCCTGCTCCTCCATAACCAATACTGAAGGGCCTGTTTCTCCATGTCCAGTTCTGAAGGGCCTGCTTCTCCATGTAAAGTAATGAAGGGCCTGTTCCTGCTCCTCCATGTCCACTACTGAAGGGCCTGTTCCTGCTCCCTCATGTTCAGTACTGAAGGGCCTGTTTCTCCATGTCCAGTACTGAAGGGCCTATTCCTGCTCCCTCATGTCCAGTACTAAAGGTCCTGTTCCTCCATGTCCAGTACTGAAGGGCCTGTTCCGGCTCCTCCATGTCCAGTACTGAAGGGCCTGTTCCTGCTCTCTCATGTCCAGTAATAAAGGGCCTGTTCCTGCTCTTCCATGTCTAGTATTGTAGGGCCTGTTTCTCCATGTCCAGTACTGAAGGGCATGTTCCTGCTCCCTCATGTCCAGTACTGAAGGTCCTGTTCCTCCATGTCCAGTACTGAAGGGCCTGTTCCGGCTCCTCCATGTCCAGTACTGAAGGGCCTGTTCCTGCTCTCTCATGTCCAGTAATAAAGGGCCTGTTCCTGCTCTTCCATGTCTAGTATTGTAGGGCCTGTTTCTCCATGTCCAGTACTGAAGGGCATGTTCCTGCTCCCTCATGTCCAGTACTAAAGGTCCTGTTCCTCCATGTCCAGTACTGAAGGGCCTGTTCCGGCTCCTCCATGTCCAGTACTGAAGGGCCTGTTCCTGCTATCTCATGTCCAGTAATAAAGGGCCTGTTCCTGCTCTTCCATGTCTAGTATTGTAGGGCCTGTTTCTCCATGTCCAGTACTGAAGGGCATGTTCCTGCTCCCTCATGTCCAGTACTGAAGGGCCTGTTTCTTCATGTCCAGTACCGAAGAGCCTGTTCCTCCATGTCCAGTACTGAAGGGCCTGTTCCTCCATGTCCAGTGCTGATGGGCCTGTTCCTGCTCCCTCATGTCCAGTACAAAAGGGCCTGTTCCTGCTCCTCCATAACCAATACTGAAGGGCCTGTTTCTCCATGTCCAGTTCTGAAGAGCCTGCTTCTCCATGTAAAGTAATGAAGGGCCTGTTCCTGCTCCTCCATGTCCACTACTGAAGGGCCTGTTCCTGCTCCCTCATGTTCAGTACTGAAGGGCCTGTTTCTCCATGTCCAGTACTGAGGGCCTGTTCCTGCTCCCTCATGTCCAGTACTAAATGGCCTGTTCCTTCTCCTCCATTTCCAGTACTGAAGGGCCTGTTCCTGCTCCCTCATGTCCAGTACGGAAGGGCCTGTTTCTCCATGTCCAGTACTGAAGGGCCTGTACATGCTCCTCCATGTCCACTACTGAAGTGCCTGTTCATGCTCCTCCATAACCAATACTTAAGGGCCTGTTTCTCCATGTCCAGTACTGAAGGGCCTGTTCCTGATCCTCCATGTCCAGTACTGAAGGGCCTGTTCCTGCTCCCTCATGTCCAGTACAGAAGGGACTGTTTCTTCATGTCCAGTACTGAATGGCCTGTTCCTGCTCCCTCATGTCCAGTACTGAAGAGCCTGTTCCTCCATGTCCAGTACTGAAGGCCATGTTCCTGTTTCTCCATATCCAGTATTGAAGGGCCTGTTCCTGTTTCTGCATGCCCAGTACTGAAGGGCCTGTTCCTACATGTCCAGTACTGAAGGGCCTGTTACTGCTCCCTCATGTCCAGTACTAAAGGGCTTGTTTCTCCATGTCCAGTACTGAAGGGCCTGTTTCTCCATGTCCAGTACTGAATGGCCTGTTCCTGTTCCTCCATTTCCAGTACTGATGGGCCTGTCCCTGTTCCTCCATGTCATGCACTGAAGGGCCTGTTCCTCCATGTCCAGTACTGAAGGGCCTGTTTCTCCATGTCCAGTACTGAAGGTCCTGTTACTGCTCCCTCATGTCGAGTACTGAAGGGCCTGTTTCTCCATGTCCAGTACTAAAGGGCCTGTTCCTGCTCCTCCATTTCCAGTACCAAATGGCCTGTTTCTCCATGTCCAATACTAAGGGGCCTGTTCCTGCTAAACCATGTCCAGTACTGAAGGGCCTGTTCCTGTTTCTGCATGTCTAGTACTGAAGGTCCTGCTCCCTCATGTCCAGTACTGAAGGGCTTGTTTCTCCATGTCCAGTACGGAAGGGCCTGTTTCTCCATGTCCAGTACTGAAGGGCCTGTTCCTGTTCCTCCATGTCCAGTACTGATGGGCCTGTCCCTGTTCCTCCATGTCCAGTACTGATGGGCCTGTCCCTGTTCCTCCATGTCATGCACTGAAGGGCCTGTTCCTCCATGTCCAGTACTTAAGGGCCTGTTTCTCCATGTCCAGTATTGAAGGTCCTGTTACTGCTCCCTCATGTCCAGTACTAAAGGGCTTGTTTCTCCATGTCCAGTACGGAAGGGCCTGTTTCTCCATGTCCAGTACTGAAGGGCCTGTTCCTGTTCCTCCATGTCCAGTACTGATGGGCCTGTCCCTGTTCCTCCATGTCATGCACTGAAGGGCCTGTTCCTCCATGTCCAGTACTTAAGGGCCTGTTTCTCCATGTCCAGTATTGAAGGTCCTGTTACTGCTCCCTCATGTCGAGTACTGAAGGGCCTGTTTCTCCATGTTCAGTACTAAAGGGCCTGTTCCTGCTCCTCCATTTCCAGTACTAAATGGCCTGTTTCTCCATGTCCAATACTAAGGGGCCTGTTCCTGCTCAACCATGTCCAGTACTGAAGGGCCTGTTCCTGCTCCCTCATGTCCAGTACTAAAGGGCCTGTTCCTGCTCCTCCATTTCCAGTACTGAAGGGCCTGTTCCTGCTCCCTCATGTCCAGTACTGAAGGGCCTTTTTCTCCATGTCCAGTACTGAAGGGCCTGTTCATGCTCCTCCATAACCAATACTGAAGGGCCTGTTTCTCCATGTCCAGTACTGAAGGGCCTGTTCCTGCTCTTCCATGTCTAGTATTGTTGGGCCTGTACCTGCTCCTCCATGTCCACTACTGAAGGGCCTGTTTCTCCATGTCCACTACTGAAGGGCCTGTACCTGTTCCTCCATGTCCACTACTGAAGGGCCTGTTCATGCTCCTCCATGTCTAGTATTGTAGGGCCTGTTTCTCCATGTCCAGTACTGAAGGGCCTGTTCCTGCTCCCTCATGTCCAGTACGTAAGGGCCTGTTCCTGCTCCCTCCTGTCCAGTACTAAAGGGTCTGTTCCTCCATGTCCAGTACCGAATGGCCTGTTCCTGCTCCTCCATGTCCAATACTGAAGGGTCTGTTCCTGCTCCTCCATAACCAATACTGAAGGACCTGTTTCTCCTTGTCCAGTGCTACAGGTCCTGTTCCTCCATGTCCATTACCAAATGGCCTGTTCCTGCTCCTCCATGTCCAGCATTGAAGGGCCTGTTTCTCCATGCCCAGTACTGAAGGACCTGTTACTGCTCCCTCATGTCCAGTACTAAAGGGCCTGTTCCTGCTCCTCCATAACCAATACTGAAGGGCCTGTTTCTCCATGTCCAGTACTGAAGGGCCTGTTCCTGCTCTTCCATGTCTAGTATTGTTGGGCCTGTTTCTCCATGTCCAGTGCTGAAGGGCCTGTTCCTGCTCCCTCATGTCCAGTACTAAAGGGCCTGTTCCTGCTCCCTCCTGTCCAGTACTAAAGGGCCTGTTCCTAAATGTCCAGTACCGAATGGCCTGTTCCTGCTCCTCCATGTCCAATACTGAAGGGCCTGCTCCTGCTCCTCCATTTCCAGTACTGAAGGGCCTGTTTCTCCGTGTCCAGTACTGAGGGCCTGTTCCTGCTCCCTCATGTCCAGTACTAAAGGGCCTGTTCCTCCTCCTCCATGTCCAGTACTGAAGGGCCTGTTCCTGCTCCCTCATGTCCAGTACGTAAGGGCCTGTTCCTGCTCCCTCCTGTCCAGTACTAAAGGGCCTGTTCCTCCATGTCCAGTACCGAATGGCCTGTTCCTGCTCCTCCATGTCCAATACTGAAGGGTCTGTTCCTGCTCCTCCAAAACCAATACTGAAGGGCCTGTTTCTCCTTGTCCAATACTACAGGTCCTGTTCCTCCATGTCCATCACCGAATGGCCTGTTCCTACTCCTCCATTTCCAGTATTGAAGGGCCTGTTTTTCCATGTCCAGTACTGAAGGGCCTGTTACTGCTCCTCCATAACCAATACTGAAGGGCCTGTTTCTCCATGTCCAGTACTGAAGGGCCTGTTCCGGCTCCTCCATGTCCAATACTGAAGGGCCTGTTCCTGCTCCCTCATGTCCAGTACTAAAGGGCCTGTTCCTGCTCCTCCATTTCCAGTACTGAAGGGCCTGTTCCTGCTCCCTCATCTCCAGTACTGAAGCGCCTGTTTCTCCATGTCCAGTACTGAAGGGCCTGTACCTGCTCCTCCATGTCCACTACTGAAGGGCCTGTTTCTCCATGTCCACTACTGAAGGGCCTGTACCTGCTCCTCCATGTCCAGTACTAAAGGGCCTGTTTTTCCATGTCCAGTACTGAAGGGCCTGTTACTGCTCCTCCATGTCCAGTACTAAAGGTCCTGTTTCTCCATGTCCAGTACTGAAGGGTCTGTTCCTGTTTCTCCATGTCCAGTACTGAAGGGCCTGTTTCTCCATGTCCAGTACTGAAGGTCCTGTTACTGCTCCCTCATGTCGAGTACTGAAGGGCCTGTTTCTCCATGTTCAGTACTAAAGGGCCTGTTCCTGCTCCTCCATTTCCAGTACTAAATGGCCTGTTTCTCCATGTCCAATACTAAGGGGCCTGTTCCTGCTCAACCATGTCCAGTACTGAAGGGCCTGTTCCTGCTCCCTCATGTCCAGTACTAAAGGGCCTGTTCCTGCTCCTCCATTTCCAGTACTGAAGGGCCTGTTCCTGCTCCCTCATGTCCAGTACTGAAGGGCCTGTTTCTCCATGTCCAGTACTGAAGGGCCTGTTCATGCTCCTCCATAACCAATACTGAAGGGCCTGTTTCTCCATGTCCAGTACTGAAGGGCCTGTTCCTGCTCTTCCATGTCTAGTATTGTTGGGCCTGTACCTGCTCCTCCATGTCCACTACTGAAGGGCCTGTTTCTCCATGTCCACTACTGAAGGGCCTGTACCTGTTCCTCCATGTCCACTACTGAAGGGCCTCTTCATGCTCCTCCATGTCTAGTATTGTTGCGCCTGTTTCTCCATGTCCAGTACTGAAGGGCCTGTTCCTGCTCCCTCATGTCCAGTACGTAAGGGCCTGTTCCTGCTCCTCCATGTCCAATACTGAAGGGTCTGTTCCTGCTCCTCCATAACCAATACTGAAGGACCTGTTTCTCCTTGTCCAGTGCTACAGGTCCTGTTCCTCCATGTCCATTACCGAATGGCCTGTTCCTGCTCCTCCATGTCCAGCATTGAAGGGCCTGTTTCTCCATGCCCAGTACTGAAGGACCTGTTACTGCTCCCTCATGTCCAGTACTAAAGGGCCTGTTCCTGCTCCTCCATAACCAATACTGAAGGGCCTGTTTCTCCATGTCCAGTACTGAAGGGCCGGTTCCTGCTCTTCCATGTCTAGTATTGTTGGGCCTGTTTCTCCATGTCCAGTGCTGAAGGGCCTGTTCCTGCTCCCTCATGTCCAGTACTAAAGGGCCTGTTCCTGCTCCCTCCTGTCCAGTACTAAAGGGCCTGTTCCTAAATGTCCAGTACCGAATGGCCTGTTCCTGCTCCTCCATGTCCAATACTGAAGGGCCTGCTCCTGCTCCTCCATTTCCAGTACTGAAGGGCCTGTTTCTCCGTGTCCAGTACTGAGGGCCTGTTCCTGCTCCCTCATGTCCAGTACTAAAGGGCCTGTTCCTGCTCCTCCATGTCCAGTACTGAAGGGCCTGTTCCTGCTCCCTCATGTCCAGTACGTAAGGGCCTGTTCCTGCTCCCTCCTGTCCAGTACTAAAGGGCCTGTTCCTCCATGTCCAGTACCGAATGGCCTGTTCCTGCTCCTCCATGTCCAATACTGAAGGGTCTGTTCCTGCTCCTCCAAAACCAATACTGAAGGGCCTGCTTCTCCTTGTCCAATACTACAGGTCCTGTTCCTCCATGTCCATCACCGAATGGCCTGTTCCTGCTCCTCCATGTCCAGTATTGAAGGGCCTGTTTTTCCATGTCCAGTACTGAAGGGCCTGTTACTGCTCCTCCATAACCAATACTGAAGGGCCTGTTTCTCCATATCCAGTATTGAAGGGCCTGTTCCTGCTCCTCCATGTCCAATACGAAAGGTCCTGTTTCTCCGTGTCCAGTGCCGAAAGGCCTGTTCCTCCATGTCTAGTACTGAAGGGCCTGTTTGTTCATGTCCACTACTGAAGGGTATGTTCCTGTTCCTTCATGTCCAATAGTGAAGAGCCTGTTGCTGCTCCTCCATGTCCAGTACTAAAGGGCCTGTTCCTGCTCCTCCATGTCCACTACTGAAGGGTATGTTCCTGTTCCTCCATGTCCAATAGTGAAGAGCCTGTTCCTGCTCTTCCATGTCTACTACTGAAGTGCCTGTTTCTCCATGTCCAGTACTTAAGGGCCTGTTCCTGTTTCTCCATGTCCAGTACTGAAGGGACTGTTCCTCCTCCTCCATGTCCAGTACTGAAGGGCCTGTTCCTGTTTCCTCATGTACAGTACAAAATGAGGGAGCAGGAACAGGCCCTTCAGTACTGGACATGGAGAAGCAGTTCCAGTACTGAAGGGCCTGTCCCTGTTCCTCCATGTCCAGTACTGAAGTGCCTATTTCTCCATATCCAGTATTGAAGGGCCTGTTCCTGCTCCTCCATGTCCAGTACTAAAGGTCCTGTTTCTCCATGTCCAGTACTGAAGGGCCTTTTACTGCTCCATCATGTCCAGTACTAAAGGGCTTGTTTCTCCTTGTCCAGTACTAAAGGTCCTGTTTCTCCATGTCCAGCACTGAAGGGCCTGTTACTGCTCCTCCATGTCCAGTACTAAAGGGCCTATTCCTCCATGTCCAGTACTGAAGGGCCTGTTTCTCCATATCCAGTATTGAAGGGCCTGTTCCTGCTCCTCCATGTCTAGTACCGAAGGGCCTGTTCCTGTTTCTGCATGTCCAGTACTAAAGGGCCTGTTCCTGCTCCCTTATGTCCAGTACTAAAGGGCCTGTTCCTGTTTCTCCAGGTACAGCACTGAACGGCCTGTTACTGCTCCCTCATGTCCAGTACTGAAGGGCCTGGTCCTGTTCCTCCATGTCCAGTACTGAAGAGCCTGTTTCTCCATGTCCAGTACTGAAGGGCCTGTTCCTGCTCCTCCATGTCCAGTACTGAAGGGGCTGTTCCTCCATGTCCAGTACTGAAGGGGCTGTTCCTGCTCCTCCATTTCCAGTACTAAATGGCCTGTTTCTCCATGTCCAATACTAAGGGGCCTGTTCCTGCTCAACCATGTCCAGTACTGAAGGGCCTGTTCCTGCTCCCTCATGTCCAGTACTAAAGGGCCTGTTCCTGCTCCTCCATTTCCAGTACTGAAGGGCCTGTTCCTGCTCCCTCATGTCCAGTACTGAAGGGCCTGTTTCTCCATGTCCAGTACTGAAGGGCCTGTTCATGCTCCTCCATAACCAATACTGAAGGGCCTGTTTCTCCATGTCCAGTACTGAAGGGCCTGTTCCTGCTCTTCCATGTCTAGTATTGTTGGGCCTGTACCTGCTCCTCCATGTCCACTACTGAAGGGCCTGTTTCTCCATGTCCACTACTGAAGGGCCTGTACCTGTTCCTCCATGTCCACTACTGAAGGGCCTGTTCATGCTCCTCCATGTCTAGTATTGTTGCGCCTGTTTCTCCATGTCCAGTACTGAAGGGCCTGTTCCTGCTCCCTCATGTCCAGTACGTAAGGGCCTGTTCCTGCTCCTCCATGTCCAATACTGAAGGGTCTGTTCCTGCTCCTCCATAACCAATACTGAAGGACCTGTTTCTCCTTGTCCAGTGCTACAGGTCCTGTTCCTCCATGTCCATTACCGAATGGCCTGTTCCTGCTCCTCCATGTCCAGCATTGAAGGGCCTGTTTCTCCATGCCCAGTACTGAAGGACCTGTTACTGCTCCCTCATGTCCAGTACTAAAGGGCCTGTTCCTGCTCCTCCATAACCAATACTGAAGGGCCTGTTTCTCCATGTCCAGTACTGAAGGGCCTGTTCCTGCTCTTCCATGTCTAGTATTGTTGGGCCTGTTTCTCCATGTCCAGTGCTGAAGGGCCTGTTCCTGCTCCCTCATGTCCAGTACTAAAGGGCCTGTTCCTGCTCCCTCCTGTCCAGTACTAAAGGGCCTGTTCCTAAATGTCCAGTACCGAATGGCCTGTTCCTGCTCCTCCATGTCCAATACTGAAGGGCCTGTTCCTGCTCCTCCATTTCCAGTACTGAAGGGCCTGTTTCTCCGTGTCCAGTACTGAGGGCCTGTTCCTGCTCCCTCATGTCCAGTACAGAAGGGACTGTTTCTTCATGTCCAGTACTGAATGGCCTGTTCCTGCTCCCTCATGTCCAGTACTGAAGAGCCTGTTCCTCCATGTCCAGTACTGAAGGCCATGTTCCTGTTTCTCCATATCCAGTATTGAAGGGCCTGTTCCTGTTTCTGCATGCCCAGTACTGAAGGGCCTGTTCCTACATGTCCAGTACTGAAGGGCCTGTTACTGCTCCCTCATGTCCAGTACTAAAGGGCTTGTTTCTCCATGTCCAGTACTGAAGGGCCTGTTTCTCCATGTCCAGTACTGAATGGCCTGTTCCTGTTCCTCCATGTCCAGTACTGATGGGCCTGTCCCTGTTCCTCCATGTCATGCACTGAAGGGCCTGTTCCTCCATGTCCAGTACTGAAGGGCCTGTTTCTCCATGTCCAGTACTGAAGGTCCTGTTACTGCTCCCTCATGTCGAGTACTGAAGGGCCTGTTTCTCCATGTCCAGTACTAAAGGGCCTGTTCCTGCTCCTCCATTTCCAGTACCAAATGGCCTGTTTCTCCATGTCCAATACTAAGGGGCCTGTTCCTGCTAAACCATGTCCAGTACTGAAGGGCCTGTTCCTGTTTCTGCATGTCTAGTACTGAAGGTCCTGCTCCCTCATGTCCAGTACTGAAGGGCCTGTTACTGCTCCCTCATGTCCAGTACTAAAGGGCTTGTTTCTCCATGTCCAGTACGGAAGGGCCTGTTTCTCCATGTCCAGTACTGAAGGGCCTGTTCCTGTTCCTCCATGTCCAGTACTGATGGGCCTGTCCCTGTTCCTCCATGTCATGCACTGAAGGGCCTGTTCCTCCATGTCCAGTACTGAAGGGCCTGTTTCTCCATGTCCAGTATTGAAGGTCCTGTTACTGCTCCCTCATGTCGAGTACTGAAGGGCCTGTTTCTCCATGTTCAGTACTAAAGGGCCTGTTCCTGCTCCTCCATTTCCAGTACTAAATGGCCTGTTTCTCCATGTCCAATACTAAGGGGCCTGTTCCTGCTCAACCATGTCCAGTACTGAAGGGCCTGTTCCTGCTCCCTCATGTCCAGTACTAAAGGGCCTGTTCCTGCTCCTCCATTTCCAGTACTGAAGGGCCTGTTCCTGCTCCCTCATGTCCAGTACTGAAGGGCCTGTTTCTCCATGTCCAGTACTGAAGGGCCTGTTCATGCTCCTCCATAACCAATACTGAAGGGCCTGTTTCTCCATGTCCAGTACTGAAGGGCCTGTTCCTGCTCTTCCATGTCTAGTATTGTTGGGCCTGTACCTGCTCCTCCATGTCCACTACTGAAGGGCCTGTTTCTCCATGTCCACTACTGAAGGGCCTGTACCTGTTCCTCCATGTCCACTACTGAAGGGCCTGTTCATGCTCCTCCATGTCTAGTATTGTTGGGCCTGTTTCTCCATGTCCAGTACTGAAGGGCCTGTTCCTGCTCCCTCATGTCCAGTACGTAAGGGCCTGTTCCTGCTCCCTCCTGTCCAGTACTAAAGGGCCTGTTCCTCCATGTCCAGTACCGAATGGCCTGTTCCTGCTCCTCCATGTCCAATACTGAAGGGTCTGTTCCTGCTCCTCCATAACCAATACTGAAGGACCTGTTTCTCCTTGTCCAGTGCTACAGGTCCTGTTCCTCCATGTCCATTACCAAATGGCCTGTTCCTGCTCCTCCATGTCCAGCATTGAAGGGCCTGTTTCTCCATGCCCAGTACTGAAGGACCTGTTACTGCTCCCTCATGTCCAGTACTAAAGGGCCTGTTCCTGCTCCTCCATAACCAATACTGAAGGGCCTGTTTCTCCATGTCCAGTACTGAAGGGCCTGTTCCTGCTCTTCCATGTCTAGTATTGTTGGGCCTGTTTCTCCATGTCCAGTGCTGAAGGGCCTGTTCCTGCTCCCTCATGTCCAGTACTAAAGGGCCTGTTCCTGCTCCCTCCTGTCCAGTACTAAAGGGCCTGTTCCTAAATGTCCAGTACCGAATGGCCTGTTCCTGCTCCTCCATGTCCACTACTGAAGTGCCTGTTCATGCTCCTCCATAACCAATACTTAAGGGCCTGTTTCTCCATGTCCAGTACTGAAGGGCCTGTTCCTGATCCTCCATGTCCAGTACTGAAGGGCCTGTTCCTGCTCCCTCATGTCCAGTACAGAAGGGACTGTTTCTTCATGTCCAGTACTGAATGGCCTGTTCCTGCTCCCTCATGTCCAGTACTGAAGAGCCTGTTCCTCCATGTCCAGTACTGAAGGCCATGTTCCTGTTTCTCCATATCCAGTATTGAAGGGCCTGTTCCTGTTTCTGCATGCCCAGTACTAAAGGGCTTGTTTCTCCATGTCCAGTACTGAAGGGCCTGTTTCTCCATGTCCAGTACTGAATGGCCTGTTCCTGTTCCTCCATGTCCAGTACTGATGGGCCTGTCCCTGTTCCTCCATGTCATGCACTGAAGGGCCTGTTCCTCCATGTCCAGTACTGAAGGGCCTGTTTCTCCATGTCCAGTACTGAAGGTCCTGTTACTGCTCCCTCATGTCGAGTACTGAAGGGCCTGTTTCTCCATGTCCAGTACTAAAGGGCCTGTTCCTGCTCCTCCATTTCCAGTACCAAATGGCCTGTTTCTCCATGTCCAATACTAAGGGGCCTGTTCCTGCTAAACCATGCCCAGTACTGAAGGGCCTGTTCCTGTTTCTGCATGTCTAGTACTGAAGGTCCTGCTCCCTCATGTCCAGTACTGAAGGGCCTGTTACTGCTCCCTCATGTCCAGTACTAAAGGGCTTGTTTCTCCATGTCCAGTACGGAAGGGCCTGTTTCTCCATGTCCAGTACTGAAGGGCCTGTTCCTGTTCCTCCATGTCCAGTACTGATGGGCCTGTCCCTGTTCCTCCATGTCATGCACTGAAGGGCCTGTTCCTCCATGTCCAGTACTGAAGGGCCTGTTTCTCCATGTCCAGTATTGAAGGTCCTGTTACTGCTCCCTCATGTCGAGTACTGAAGGGCCTGTTTCTCCATGTCCAGTACTAAAGGGCCTGTTCCTGCTCCTCCATTTCCAGTACCAAATGGCCTGTTTCTCCATGTCCAATACTAAGGGGCCTGTTCCTGCTAAACCATGCCCAGTACTGAAGGGCCTGTTCCTGTTTCTGCATGTCTAGTACTGAAGGTCCTGCTCCCTCATGTCCAGTACTGAAGGGCCTGTTACTGCTCCCTCATGTCCAGTACTAAAGGGCTTGTTTCTCCATGTCCAGTACGGAAGGGCCTGTTTCTCCATGTCCAGTACTGAAGGGCCTGTTCCTGTTTCTGCATGTCTAGTACTGAAGGTCCTGCTCCCTCATGTCCAGTACTGAAGGGCCTGTTACTGCTCCCTCATGTCCAGTACTAAAGGGCTTGTTTCTCCATGTCCAGTACGGAAGGGCCTGTTTCTCCATGTCCAGTACTGAAGGGCCTGTTCCTGTTCCTCCATGTCCAGTACTGATGGGCCTGTCCCTGTTCCTCCATGTCATGCACTGAAGGGCCTGTTCCTCCATGTCCAGTACTGAAGGGCCTGTTTCTCCATGTCCAGTATTGAAGGTCCTGTTACTGCTCCCTCATGTCGAGTACTGAAGGGCCTGTTTCTCCATGTTCAGTACTAAAGGGCCTGTTCCTGCTCCTCCATTTCCAGTACTAAATGGCCTGTTTCTCCATGTCCAATACTAAGGGGCCTGTTCCTGCTCAACCATGTCCAGTACTGAAGGGCCTGTTCCTGCTCCCTCATGTCCAGTACTAAAGGGCCTGTTCCTGCTCCTCCATTTCCAGTACTGAAGGGCCTGTTCCTGCTCCCTCATGTCCAGTACTGAAGGGCCTGTTTCTCCATGTCCAGTACTGAAGGGCCTGTTCCTGCTCCTCCATGTCCAGTATTGAAGGGCCTGTTTCTCCATGTCCAGTACTGAAGGGCCTGTTTCTACTCCCTCATGTCCAGTACTAAAGGGCCTGTTCCTGCTCCTCCATAACCAATACTGAAGGGCCTGTTTCTCCATGTCCAGTACTGAAGGGCCTGTTCCTGCTCTTCCATGTCTAGTATTGTTGGGCCTGTACCTGCTCCTCCATGTCCACTACTGAAGGGCCTGTTTCTCCATGTCCACTACTGAAGGGCCTGTACCTGTTCCTCCATGTCCACTACTGAAGGGCCTGTTCATGCTCCTCCATGTCTAGTATTGTTGGGCCTGTTTCTCCATGTCCAGTACTGAAGGGCCTGTTCCTGCTCTTCCATGTCTAGTATTGTTGGGCCTGTACCTGCTCCTCCATGTCCACTACTGAAGGGCCTGTTTCTCCATGTCCACTACTGAAGGGCCTGTACCTGTTCCTCCATGTCCACTACTGAAGGGCCTGTTCATGCTCCTCCATGTCTAGTATTGTTGGGCCTGTTTCTCCATGTCCAGTACTGAAGGGCCTGTTCCTGCTCCCTCATGTCCAGTACCGAATGGCCTGTTCCTGCTCCTCCATGTCCAATACTGAAGGGTCTGTTCCTGCTCCTCCATAACCAATACTGAAGGACCTGTTTCTCCTTGTCCAGTGCTACAGGTCCTGTTCCTCCATGTCCATTACCAAATGGCCTGTTCCTGCTCCTCCATGTCCAGCATTGAAGGGCCTGTTTCTCCATGCCCAGTACTGAAGGACCTGTTACTGCTCCCTCATGTCCAGTACTAAAGGGCCTGTTCCTGCTCCTCCATAACCAATACTGAAGGGCCTGTTTCTCCATGTCCAGTACTGAAGGGCCTGTTCCTGCTCTTCCATGTCTAGTATTGTTGGGCCTGTTTCTCCATGTCCAGTGCTGAAGGGCCTGTTCCTGCTCCCTCATGTCCAGTACTAAAGGGCCTGTTCCTGCTCCCTCCTGTCCAGTACTAAAGGGCCTGTTCCTAAATGTCCAGTACCGAATGGCCTGTTCCTGCTCCTCCATGTCCACTACTGAAGTGCCTGTTCATGCTCCTCCATAACCAATACTTAAGGGCCTGTTTCTCCATGTCCAGTACTGAAGGGCCTGTTCCTGATCCTCCATGTCCAGTACTGAAGGGCCTGTTCCTGCTCCCTCATGTCCAGTACAGAAGGGACTGTTTCTTCATGTCCAGTACTGAATGGCCTGTTCCTGCTCCCTCATGTCCAGTACTGAAGAGCCTGTTCCTCCATGTCCAGTACTGAAGGCCATGTTCCTGTTTCTCCATATCCAGTATTGAAGGGCCTGTTCCTGTTTCTGCATGCCCAGTACTAAAGGGCTTGTTTCTCCATGTCCAGTACTGAAGGGCCTGTTTCTCCATGTCCAGTACTGAATGGCCTGTTCCTGTTCCTCCATGTCCAGTACTGATGGGCCTGTCCCTGTTCCTCCATGTCATGCACTGAAGGGCCTGTTCCTCCATGTCCAGTACTGAAGGGCCTGTTTCTCCATGTCCAGTACTGAAGGTCCTGTTACTGCTCCCTCATGTCGAGTACTGAAGGGCCTGTTTCTCCATGTCCAGTACTAAAGGGCCTGTTCCTGCTCCTCCATTTCCAGTACCAAATGGCCTGTTTCTCCATGTCCAATACTAAGGGGCCTGTTCCTGCTAAACCATGTCCAGTACTGAAGGGCCTGTTCCTGTTTCTGCATGTCTAGTACTGAAGGTCCTGCTCCCTCATGTCCAGTACTGAAGGGCCTGTTACTGCTCCCTCATGTCCAGTACTAAAGGGCTTGTTTCTCCATGTCCAGTACGGAAGGGCCTGTTTCTCCATGTCCAGTACTGAAGGGCCTGTTCCTGTTCCTCCATGTCCAGTACTGATGGGCCTGTCCCTGTTCCTCCATGTCATGCACTGAAGGGCCTGTTCCTCCATGTCCAGTACTGAAGGGCCTTTTTCTCCATGTCCAGTATTGAAGGTCCTGTTACTGCTCCCTCATGTCGAGTACTGAAGGGCCTGTTTCTCCATGTTCAGTACTAAAGGGCCTGTTCCTGCTCCTCCATTTCCAGTACTAAATGGCCTGTTTCTCCATGTCCAATACTAAGGGGCCTGTTCCTGCTCAACCATGTCCAGTACTGAAGGGCCTGTTCCTGCTCCCTCATGTCCAGTACTGAAGGGCCTGTTTCTCCATGTCCAGTACTGAAGGGCCTGTTCATGCTCCTCCATAACCAATACTGAAGGGCCTGTTTCTCCATGTCCAGTACTGAAGGGCCTGTTCCTGCTCTTCCATGTCTAGTATTGTTGGGCCTGTACCTGCTCCTCCATGTCCACTACTGAAGGGCCTGTTTCTCCATGTCCACTACTGAAGGGCCTGTACCTGTTCCTCCATGTCCACTACTGAAGGGCCTGTTCATGCTCCTCCATGTCTAGTATTGTTGGGCCTGTTTCTCCATGTCCAGTACTGAAGGGCCTGTTCCTGCTCCCTCATGTCCAGTACGTAAGGGCCTGTTCCTGCTCCCTCCTGTCCAGTACTAAAGGGCCTGTTCCTCCATGTCCAGTACCGAATGGCCTGTTCCTGCTCCTCATTGTCCAATACTGAAGGGTCTGTTCCTGCTCCTCCATAACCAATACTGAAGGACCTGTTTCTCCTTGTCCAGTGCTACAGGTCCTGTTCCTCCATGTCCATTACCAAATGGCCTGTTCCTGCTCCTCCATGTCCAGCATTGAAGGGCCTGTTTCTCCATGCCCAGTACTGAAGGACCTGTTACTGCTCCCTCATGTCCAGTACTAAAGGGCCTGTTCCTGCTCCTCCATAACCAATACTGAAGGGCCTGTTTCTCCATGTCCAGTACTGAAGGGCCTGTTCCTGCTCTTCCATGTCTAGTATTGTTGGGCCTGTTTCTCCATGTCCAGTGCTGAAGGGCCTGTTCCTGCTCCCTCATATCCACTACTTACGGGTCTGTTCCTGCTCCTCCATGTACAGTACTGAAGGGGCTGTTCCTCCATGTCCAGTACTGAAGGGCCTGTTCCTACATGTCCAGTACTGAAGGGGCTGTTCCTGCTCCTCCATGTCTAGTACCGAAGGGCCTGTTCCTGTTTCTGCATGTCCAGTACTAAAGGGCCTGTTCCTGCTCCCTTATGTCCAGTACTAAAGGGCCTGTTCCTGTTCCTCCATGTCCAGTACTGAAGGGCCTGTTCCTACATGTCCAGTACTGAACGGCCTGGTCCTGTTCCTCCATGTCCAGTACTGAAGAGCCTGTTTCTCCATGTCCAGTACTGAAGGGCCTGTTCCTGCTCCCTCATATCCACTACTTAAGGGTCTGTTCCTGCTCCTCCATGTCCAGTACTGAAGGGGCTGTTCCTCCATGTCCAGTACTGAAGGGCCTGTTCCTACATGTCCAGTACTGAAGGGGCTGTTCCTGTTCCTCCATGTCCAGTATTGAAGGGCCTGTTTCTCCATGTTCAGTACTGAAGGGCCTGTTCCTGTTCCTCCATGTCCAGTATTGAAGGGCCTGTTTCTCCATGTCCAGTATTGAAGGGCCTGTTCCTGCTCCTCCATGTCCACTACTGAAGGGCCTGTTCCTGCTCCCTCATGTCCAGTACTGAAGGGCCTGCTCCTCCATGTCCAGTACTGAAGGGCCTGTTCCTGCTCCCTCATGTCCAGTACTGAAGGGCCTGTTTCTCCATGTCCAGTACTGAGGGCCTGTTCCTGCTCCCTCATGCCCACTACTGAAGGGCCTGTTCCTGCTCCCTCATGTCCAGTACTGAAGGGCCTGTTTCTCCATGTCCAGTACTGAAGGGCCTTTTTCTCCATGTCCAGTACTGAAGAGCCTGTTTCTCCATGTCCAGTACTGAAGGGCCTGTTCCTGCTCCTCCATATCCAGCATTGAAGGGCCTGTTCCTGCTCCTCCATGTCCAGTACTGTAGGGCCTGTTCCTGTTCCTGCATGTCCAGTACTGAAGTGCCTGTTTGTCCATATCCAGTATTGAAGTGCCTGTTCCTGCGCCTCTATGTCCAGTACTAAAGGTCCTGTTTCTCCATATCCAGAATTGAAGGGCCTGTTCCTGCTCCTCCATGTCCAATACTCAAGGTCCTGTTTCTCCATGTCCAGTGCCGAAGGGCCTGTTCCTTCTCTCTCATGTCCAGTACTAAAGGGCCTGTTCCTGCTCTTCCATGTTCAAAACTAAAGGTCCTGTTTCTCAATGTCCAGTGCCGAAGGGCCTGTTCCTGCTTCTCCATGTCCAGTACTAAAGGTCCTGTTTCTCCATGTCCAGTACTGAAGGGTCTGTTCCTGTTTCTCCATGTCCAGTACTGAAGGGCCTGTTTCTCCATATCCAGTATTGAAGGGCCTGTTCCTGCTCCTCCATGTCCAATACTAAAGGTCCTGTTCCTCCAGGTCCAGTACTAAAGGGCATGTTCCTGTTTCTCCATGTCCAGTACTGAAGGGCCTGTTTCTGCTCCTCAATGTCCAGTATTAAAGGGCCTGTTCCTGCTCCTCCATGTCAAGTTCTGAAGGGCCTGTTACTGCTTCTCCATGTCCAGTACTAAAGGTCCTGTTTCTCCATGTCCAGTACTGAAGGGTCTGTTCCTGTTTCTCCATGTCCAGTACTGATGTTCCTGTTCCTGTTTCTCCATGTCCAGTACTGAAGGGCCTGTTTCTCCATATCCAGTATTGAAGGGCCTGTTCCTGCTCCTCCATGTCCAATACTAAAGGGCCTGTTCCTGCTCCTCCATGTCCAGTATTGAAGGGCCTGTTCCTCCATGTCCAGTACTGAAAGGCCTGTTCCTCCATGTCCAGTACTGAAGGGCCTGTTCCTGCTCCTCCATGTCCAGTACTGAAGGGCCTGTTTCTCCATGCCCAGTACTGAAGGGCCTGTTCCTGTTCCTCCATGTCCAGTACTGAAGGTCCTGTTTCTCCATGTCCAGTACTAAAGGGCCTGTTCCTGTTCCTCCATGTCCAGTACTAAAGGGCCTGTTCCTGCTCCTCCATTTCCAATACTAAAGGGCATGTTCCTGTTTGTCCATGTCCAGTACTGAAGAGCCTGTTCCTGCTCCCTCATTTCCAGTACTAAAGGGCCTGTTCCTTCTCCTCCATATCCAGTATTGAAGGGCCTGTTCCTGTTCCTCCATATCCAGTATTGAAGTACCTGTTCCTGCTCCTCCATGTCCAGTACTGAAGGGCCTGTTCCTGTTCTACCATGTCCAGTACTGAAGGTCCTGTTCCGGCTCCCTCGTGTCCAGTACTAAAGGGCCTGTTTCTCCATATCCAGTATTGAAGGGCCTGTTCCTGCTCCTCTATGTCCAATACGAAAGGTCCTATTTCTCCGTGTCCAGTGCCGAAAGGCCTGTTCCTCCATGTCCAGTACTGAAGGGCCTGTTTGTTCATGTCCACTACTGAAGGGTCTGTTCCTGTCCCTTCATGTCCAATAGTGAAGAGCCTGTTCCTGCTCCTCCATGTCCAGTACTAAAGGGCCTGTTCCTGTTCCTCCATGTCCAATAGTGAAGAGCCTGTTCCTGCTCTTCCATGTCTACTACTGAAGTGCCTGTTTCTCCATGTCCAGTACTGAAGGGCCTGTTCCTGTTTCTCCATGTCCAGTACTGAAGGGCCTGTTCCTGCTCCTCCATGTCCAGTACTGAAGGGCCTGTCCCTGTTCCTCCATGTCCAGTACTGAAGTGCCTATTTCTCCATATCCAGTATTGAAGGGCCTGTTCCTGCTCCTCCATGTCCAGTACTAAAGGTCCTGTTTCTCCATGTCCAGTACTAAAGGGCCTGTTCCTGTTCCTCCATGTCCAGTACTAAAGGGCCTGTTCCTGTTCCTCCATGTCCAGTACTGAAGGGCCTGTTACTGCTCCATCATGGCCAGTACTAAAGGGCTTGTTTCTCCTTGTCCAGTACTAAAGGTCCTGTTTCTCCATGTCCAGCACTGAAGGGCCTGTTACTGCTCCCTCATGTCCAGTACTAAAGGGCCTGTTCCTGCTCCTCCATAACAAATACTAAAGGGCCTGTTCCGGCTCTCTCATGTCCAGTACTAAGGGGCCTGTTCCTGCTCCCCCATGTCCAGTACTAAAGGGCCTGTTCCTGCTCCCTCCTGTCCAGTACTAAAGGGCCTGTTCTTCCATGTCCAGTACCGAATGGCCTGTTCCTGCTCCTCCATGTCCAATACTGAAGGGCCTGTTCCTGCTCCTCCATGTCCAGTATTGAAGGGCCTGTTTCTCCATGTCCAGTACTGAAGGGCCTGTTTCTGCTCCCTCATGTCCAGTACTAAAGGGCCTGTTCCTGCTCCTCCATAACCAATACTGAAGGGCCTGTTTCTCCATGTCCAGTACTGAAGGGCCTGTTCCGGCTCCTCCATGTCCAGTACTGAGGGCCTGTTCCTGCTCCCTCATGTCCAGTACTAAAGGGCCTGTTCCTGCTCCTCCATTTCCAGTACTGAAGGGCCTGTTCCTGCTCCCCCATGTCCAGTACTGAAGGGCCTGTTTCTCCATGTCCAGTACTGAAGGGCCTGTACCTGCTCCTCCATGTCCACTACTGAATGGCCTGTTCATGCTCCTCCATAACCAATACTGAAGGGCCTGTTTCTCCATGTCCAGTACTGAAGGGCCTGTTCCTGCTCTTCCATGTCTAGTATTGTTGGGCCTGTTTCTCCATGTCCAGTACTGAAGCGCCTGTTCCTGCTCCCTCATGTCCAGTACTAAAGGGCCTGTTCCTGCTCCCTCCTGTCCAGTACTAAAGGGCCTGTTCCTCCATGTCCAGTACCGAATGGCCTGTTCCTGCTCCTCCATGTCCAATACTGAAGGGTCTGTTCCTGCTCCTCCATAACCAATACTGAAGGGCCTGTTTCTCCATGTCCAGTACTGAAGGGCCTGTTCCGGCTCCTTCATAACCAATACTGAAGGGCCTGTTCCTCCATGTCCAGTACCGAATGGCCTGTTCCTGCTCCTCCATGTCCAATACTGAAGGGTCTGTTCCTGCTCCTCCATAACCAATACTGAAGGGCCTGTTTCTCCTTGTCCAGTACTACAGGTCCTGTTCCTCCATGTCCATTACCAAATGGCCTGTTCCTGCTCCTCCATGTCCAGTATTGAAGGGCCTGTTTCTCCATGTCCAGTACTAAAGGGCCTGTTCCGTCTCTCATATCCAGTACTAAGGGGCCTGTTCCTGCTCCCCCATGTCCAGTACTAAAGGGCCTGTATCTGCTCCTCTATGTCCACTACTGAAGGGCCTGTTCCTGCTCTTCCATGTCTAGTATTGTTGGGCCTGTTTCTCCATGTCCAGTACTGAAGGGCCTGTTCCTGCTCCCTCATGTCCAGTACTAAAGGGCCTGTTCCTGCTCCCTCCTGTCCAGTACTAAAGGGCCTGTTCCTCCATGTCCAGCACCGAATGGCCTGTTCCTGCTCCTCCATGTCCAATACTGAAGGGCCTGTTCCTGCTCCTCCATAACCAATACTGAAGGGCCTGTTTCTCCATGTCCAGTACTGAAGGGCCTGTTCCGGCTCCTCCATGTCCAGTACTGAAGGGCCTGTTCCTGCTCTCTCATGTCCAGTACTAAGGGGCCTGTTCCTGCTCTTCCATGCCTAGTATTGTAGGGCCTGTTGCTCCATGTCCAGTACTGAAGGGCCTGTTCCGGCTCTCTCATGTCCAGTACTGAAGGGCCTGTTTCTTCATGTCCAGTACCGAAGAGCCTGTTCCTCCATGTCCAGTATTGAAGGGCCTGTTCCTGCTCCTCCAAGTCCAGTACTGAAGGGCCTGTTTCTCCATGTTCAGTACTGAAGGGCATGTTCCTGTTCCTCCATGTCCAGTATTGAAGGGCCTGTTTCTCCATGTCCAGTATTGAAGGGCCTGTTCCTGCTCCCTCATGTCCAGTACTAAAGGGCCTGTTCCTGCTCCTCCATTTCCATTGCTGAAGGGCCTGCTCCTCCATGTCCAGTATTGAAGGGCCTGTTTCTCCATGTCCAGTATTGAAGGGCCTGTACCTGCTCCCTCATGTCCAGTACTAAAGGGCCTGTTCCTGCTCCTCCATTTCCATTGCTGAAGGGCCTGCTCCTCCATGTCCAGTATTGAAGGGCCTGTTTCTCCATGTCCAGTATTGAAGGGCCTGTTCCAGCTCCCTCATGTCCAGTACTGAAAGGCCTGTTTCTCCATGTCCAGTACTGAGGGCCTGTTCCTGCTCCCTCATGTCCAGTCCTGAAGGGCCTTTTTCTCCATGTCCAGTACTGAAGGGCCTGTTTCTCCATGTCCAGTACTGAAGGGCCTGTTCCTGCTCCCTCATGTCCAGTACTAAAGGGCCTGTTCCTGCTCCCTCCTGTCCAGTACTAAAGGGCCTGTTCCTCCATGTCCAGTACTGAAGGGCCTGTTCCTGCTCCTCCATGTCCAGTATTGAAGGGCCTGTTTCTCCATGTCCAGTACTGAAGGGCCTGTTCCTGCTCCTCCATGTCCAATACTGAAGGGCCTGTTCCTGCTCCTCCATGTCCAGTATTGAAGGGCCTGTTTCTCCATGTCCAGTACTGAAGGGCCTGTTTCTACTCCCTCATGTCCAGTACTAAAGGGCCTGTTCCTGCTCCTCCATAACCAATACTGAAGGGCCTGTTTCTCCATGTCCAGTACTGAAGGGCCTGTTCCGGCTCCTCCATGTCCAGTACTGAGGGCCTGTTCCTGCTCCCTCATGTCCAGTACTAAAGGGCCTGTTCCTGCTCCTCCATTTCCAGTACTGAAGGGCCTGTTCCTGCTCCCTCATGTCCAGTACTGAAGGGCCTGTTTCTCCATGTCCAGTATTGAAGGGCCTGTTTCTCCATGTCCAGTACTGAAGGGCCTGTTCCTGCTCCTCCATGTCCAATACTGAAGGGCCTGTTCCTGTTTCTCCAGGTCCAGTACTGAACGGCCTGTTACTGCTCCCTCATGTCCAGTACTGAAGGGCCTGGTCCTGCTCCTCCATGTCCAGTACTGAAGGGGCTGTTCCTCCATGTCCAGTACTGAAGGGCCTGTTCCTGCTCCTCCATGTCCAGTATTGAAGGGCCTGTTTCTCCATGTCCAGTATTGAAGGGCCTGTTTCTCCATGTTCAGTACTGAAGGGCCTGTTCCTGCTCCTCCATGTCCACTACTGAAGGGCCTGTTCCTGCTCCCTCATGTCCAGCATTGAAGGGCCTGTTTCTCCATGTCCAGTACTGATGGCCTGTTCCTGCTCCCTCATGTCCAGTACTAAAGGGCCTGTTCCTGCTCCTCCATTTCCAGTACTGAAGGGCCTGTTCCTGCTCCCTCATGTCCAGCATTGAAGGGCCTGTTTCTCCATGTCCAGTACTGAAGGGCCTTTTCCTGCTCTTCCATGTCTAGTATTGTTGAGCCTGTTTCTCCATATCCAGTACTGAAGGGCCTGTTCCTGCTCCCTCATGTCCAGTACTAAAGGGCCTGTTCCTGCTCCCTCCTGTCCAGTACTAAAGGGCCTGTTTCTCCATGTCCAGTACTGAGGGCCTGTTCCTGCTCCCTCATGTCCAGTACTAAAGGGCCTGTTCCTGCTCCTCCATTTCCAGTACTGAAGGGCCTGTTCCTGCTCCCTCATGTCCAGTACTGAAGGGCCTGTTTCTCCATGTCCAATACTGAAGGGCCTGTTCCTGCTCCTCCATAACCAATACTGAAGGGCCTGTTTCTCCTTGTCCAGTACTACAGGTCCTGTTCCTCCATGTCCATTACCGAATGGCCTGTTCCTGCTCCTCCATGTCCAGCTTTGAAGGGCCTGTTTCTCTATGTCCAGTACTGAAGGGCCTGTTACTGCTCCCTCATGTCCAGTACTAAAGGGCCTGTTCCTGCTCCTCCATAACCAATACTGAAGGGCCTGTTTCTCCATGTCCAGTACTGAAGGGCCTGTTCCGGCTCCTCCATGGCCAGTACTGAAGGGCCTGTTCCTGTTTCTCCATGTCCAGTACTGAAGGGCCTGTTCCTGCTCCTCCATGTCCAGTACTGAAGGGCCTGTTCCTGTTTCCTCATGTACAGTACAAAATGAGGGAGCAGGAACAGGCCCTTCAGTACTGGACATGGAGAAGCAGTTCCAGTACTGAAGGGCCTGTCCCTGTTCCTCCATGTCCAGTACTGAAGTGCCTATTTCTCCATATCCAGTATTGAAGGGCCTGTTCCTGCTCCTCCATGTCCAGTACTAAAGGTCCTGTTTCTCCATGTCCAGTACTAAAGGGCCTGTTCCTGTTCCTCCATGTCCAGTACTAAAGGGCCTGTTCCTGTTCCCTCATGTCCAGTACTAAAGGGCCTGTTCCTGCTCCCTCATGTCCAGTACTGAAGGGCCTTTTTCTCCATGTCCAGTACTGAAGGGCCTGTTTCTCCATGTCCAGTACTGAAGGGCCTGTTTCTCCATGTCGAGTACTGAAGGGCCTGTTCCTGCTCTTCCATGTCTAGTATTGTTGGGCCTGTTTCTCCATGTCCAGTACTGAAGGGCCTGTTCCTGCTCTTCCATGTCTAGTATTGTTGGGCCTGTTTCTCCATGTCCAGTACTGAAGGGCCTGTTCCTGCTCCCTCATGTCCAGTACTAAAGGGCCTGTTCCTGCTCCCTCATGTCCAGTACCGAATGGCCTTTTCCTGCTCCTCCATGTCCAGTATTGAAGGGCCTGTTTCTCCATGTCCAGTACTGAAGGGCCTGTTTCTGCTCCCTCATGTCCAGTACTAAAGGGCCTGTTCCTGCTCCTCCATAACCAATACTGAAGGGCCTGTTTCTCTATGTCCAGTACTGAAGGGCCTGTTCCTGCTCTCTCATGTCCAGTACTAAGGGGCCTGTTCCTGCTCTTCCATGTCTAGTATTGTAGGGCCTGTTTCTCCATGTCCAGTACTGAAGGGCCTTTTCCTGCTCCTCCATAACCAATACTGAAGGGCCTGTTTCTCCATGTCCAGTACTGAAGGGCCTGTTTCTGCTCCCTCATGTCCAGTACTGAAGGGCCTGTTTCTGCTCCCTCATGTCCAGTACTAAAGGGCCTGTTCCTGCTCCCCCATGTCCAGTACTAAAGGGCCTGTATCTGCTCCTCCATAACCAATACTGAAGGGCCTGTTTCTCTATGTCCAGTACTGAAGGGCCTGTTCCGGCTCCTCCATAACCAATACTGAAGGGCCTGTTTCTCCATGTCCAGTACTGAAGGGCCTGTTCCGGCTCCTCCATAACCAATACTGAAGGGCCTGTTTCTCCATGTCCAGTACTGAAGGGCCTGTTTCTGCTCCCTCATGTCCAGTACTGAAGGGCCTGTTTCTGCTCCCTCATGTCCAGTACTAAAGGGCCTGTTCCTGCTCCCCCATGTCCAGTACTAAAGGGCCTGTATCTGCTCCCCCATGTCCAGTACTAAAGGGCCTGTATCTGCTCCTCCATAACCAATACTGAAGGGCCTGTTTCTCTATGTCCAGTACTGAAGGGCCTGTTCCGGCTCCTCCATGTCCAGTACTGAAGGGCCTGTTCCTGCTCCTCCATTACCAATACTGAAGGGCCTGTTTCTCTATGTCCAGTACTGAAGGGCCTGTTCCGGCTCCTCCATAACCAATACTGAAGGGCCTGTTTCTCTATGTCCAGTACTGAAGGGCCTGTTCCGGCTCCTCCATGTCCAGTACTGAAGGGCCTGTTCCTGCTCCTCCATAACCAATACTGAAGGGCCTGTTTCTCTATGTCCAGTACTGAAGGGCCTGTTCCGGCTCCTCCATGTCCAGTACTGAAGGGCCTGTTCCGGCTCCTCCATTACCAATACTGAAGGGCCTGTTTCTCTATGTCCAGTACTGAAGGGCCTGTTCCGGCTCCTCCATGTCCAGTACTGAAGGGCCTGTTCCTGCTCCTCCATAACCAATACTGAAGGGCCTGTTTCTCTATGTCCAGTACTGAAGGGCCTGTTCCGGCTCCTCCATGTCCAGTACTGAAGTGCCTGTTCCTGCTCTCTCATGTCCAGTACTAAGGGGCCTGTTCCTGCTCTTCCATGTCTAGTATTGTAGGGCCTGTTTCTCCATGTCCAGTACTGAAGGGCCTTTTCCTGCTCATCCATGTCCAGTATTGAAGGGCCTGTTTCTCCATGTCCAGTACTGAAGGGCCTGTTTCTGCTCCCTCATGTCCAGTACTGAAGGGCCTGTTTCTGCTCCCTCATGTCCAGTACTAAAGGGCCTGTTCCTGCTCCCCCATGTCCAGTACTAAAGGGCCTGTATCTGCTCCTCCATGTCCACTACTGAAGGGTCTGTTCCTGTTCCTCCATGTCCAATAGTGAAGAGCCTGTTCCTGCTCTTCCATGTCTAGTACTGAAGTGCCTGTTTCTCCATGTCCAGTACTGAAGGGCTTGTTCCTGTTTCTCCATGTCCAGTACTGAAGGGCCTGTTCCTGCTCCTCCATGTCCAGTACTGAAGGGCCTGTTCCTGTTTCCTCATGTACAGTACAAAATGAGGGAGCAGGAACAGGCCCTTCAGTACTGGACATGGAGAAACAGGCCCTTCAGTATTGAACATGGAGAAGCAGTTCCAGTACTGAAGGGCCTGTCCCTGTTCCTCCATGTCCAGTACTGAAGTGCCTATTTCTCCATATCCAGTATTGAAGGGCCTGTTCCTGCTCCCTCATGTCCAGTACTAAAGGGCCTGTTCCTGTTTCTCCAGGTCCAGCACTGAACGGCCTGTTACTGCTCCCTCATGTCCAGTACTGAAGGGCCTGGTCCTGTTCCTCCATGTCCAGTACTGAAGAGCCTGTTTCTCCATGTCCCGTACTGAAGGGCCTGTTCCTGCTCCCTCATATCCACTACTTAAGGCTCTGTTCCTGCTCCTCCATGTCCAGTACTGAAGGGGCTGTTCCTCCATGTCCAGTACTAAAGGGCCTGTTCCTGTTCCTCCATGTCCAGTACTGAAGGGGCTGTTCCTGTTCCTCCATGTCCAGTATTGAAGGGCCTGTTTCTCCATGTTCAGTACTGAAGGGCCTGTTCCTGCTCCTCCATGTCCAGTATTGGGACATTCAGTACTGTCCTTCAGTACTGGACAAGGAGGAGCAGGAACAGGCCCTTCAGTACTGGACATGGAGGAGCAGTTCCAGGACTAAAGGGCCTGTTCCTGCTCCTCCATGTCTGTCCATCTTCTTTCTTTTGTTCAATGACTCTTTAGACAACAGTTTGTCTGAGAGGATTCTTCACATTGGTTGGTTAAAGCATCACATTCACACAATCAGGGCTTTCATTATGGATTCATTCACTTCATCCTGGCAGTTTAACACGTTTCTTTCCAGGTGGTGATTCCATAAAAAAATTCTGGCAACATCAGCAATTACAGTAATATGCTGTGTCGACAACTGTTATGGCAGTAATAAGTTGCATTTCCAGGCAATTGTTCAAATCTAAACCTTCAAATCCTAAAAATGTAATGAACTAATCTCACCTGTACGTTATGGGAGTTGGTGGTCCTAGCTGCAGCGAGAGTGTGGGATGAATCCATCGTTGCAGTCGGTCGTTGGGGAAAAAAATCCCAGAACAATTCAAACAAATGCTGAACTATTCTTGGTTCGCAGGGGGTTCACTGTCAGGAGTTGACAACTTCAAGACGCCAAGGATGGAAGAACAATGAACATTTCGAGCGCTGCCTTTTATAGCTGGTCATGTGACCTCAGATCAAAGGACTTTTATAAACTTTGACTCACTTAGGACATCAAAGCCCAGATATGCCTGTGATCTCATATGTGATGTCATAGTCTCTCTTGCCCTCTCTCTCCCTCTCTCTCACTGGTGATGAGCTACATTGAAAGTAATCAGATTACTGAATGTAGTTAAGTATATGAGCTTAAAACTGAAAACTATATTTCTCTACATATATTGTGATCAGAAAAAGAAAAGAATAATTCCCCACATCTTTTGCTACTATGTCCCTCAAAAACAACAAAAAACAACAAAAAACGTTATGATGTATACCAGCTGTGTGTGTGGGTGTGTGTGTGTGTGTGTGTGTGTGTGTGTGTGTGTGTGTGCGTGCGTGTGTGTGTGTGTGTGTGTGTGTGTGTGTGTGTGCGTGCGTGCGTGTGTTTGTGTGTGAAGGTCAACATGCGTCATCTGTTAAAGGAGGTGTGGTACATCAGAGATATGCAAGTTTTACTAGGTGAATAACTTTATTTCCCTAATTCCCCAAAAAAACTTTCTGCTGGAATCATAAAATATTTTCAAAATGAAAGTGATGAAACAGCCCGATTGTGGTTTAAGCAAGGCTCCGACCAGTGCAGACACAGCACTCTCTGATAGCAGCTTCCTGGCTGCAGGCTGGTCTGTAGAAGAGAAATCTGTGTTTCCAGCTACTAACACACATCCATCCTTCTCCAGGCAGCTCAGAGAGACCATGACAAGTTGTTCACAAGAGTTATATTGTTTTCTTGATGATGTACGCTGCAATAAAATGCTTTAAAATGTATTTCTGCTTGAAGAGAAATGAAACCCTACATCAGGATCAGTGCTATACCCCACGGAAAAGGAAAGTTGTGAAACTTCACATCTGATGTTATTCTGCAAAATGTCAAGATAAATAAATACACATCCTGACTCGTCTTTCCACCGTGGTCAATGATTTATGACTTCTTGTTTTGATAGAGGACCTGAATGGTATTTTGAGTTTAATCCTGCCAGTATCTCACCAGACACTCCAGTGTGGGTTCCAGCTGCTCCAGCTGTGAAGCACGAAGAGAACCAAACGGCAAAACAGTTTGTAACCTATATCAAGTGAACTACAACACGTGCCCAGGAATCTAGATTCTAAAGGAGGAAAGAAGGTGTAAGAATTTTAGACCACAATTGGTTTGTAATGAAAGTTAACAAAAGCCGGCATTTATTTCACAGATATAAATGCATCTCAAAACAATGTTTACCCCTATATAAATCAGTCCTTTGAATATAAAAAAAGAAAAGTTCAGAGCTCTGAAAAAATAGTTTGCATCTACCCGGGTAGTGTGATTTTTACTATTGTTGAATGTGCACAAGATCTTAGCTATTCAGCTGTTTATGATGAAGGCCAAGTTCCTGAAGGATGGGAGGTGGTAGGGCATCCAGCAAGTCCTTAGTTTCTGGACCAGGCCAATGGAAGTGACACCACGGACTCCAGCCCAAACTTTCAGTGAGTTACAAGTGCTGAAGCAAAACGTGTTACAACCGTACCTGGTCTCCCGTATACATGCGTGATACGTGATACAGTTTAGGATATTTTTACGTTATGGCTGTAAATCCTGATCAAAGCTTGACAGGCTTTTTACAAGTCGCTGTTCAAATATCTAATTCATACATATAATAAGCAGATAAAACTGAACTTTATCGGTCTCCAATACAGTGACGAGACTGATCATTTATTTGTTTTTCTTCATCAAACCAATGCAGGAGCGGTTCAGTCTTTGAAATACAGAGATAAAAGCTTTGTGACTTTATAGAATGTCTGTGGTTGGATGGAGAATTATATTTGATTCAAGTAAATTTAGGCGAAATGGCAAAGACAAAAGCAATAGCATGCCCAGCAGCAAGTGTCTTTCTGTTCAGGGTGACTCATCTATACCTGAAAAAGAACATGACTACCTTTGTATATTTCTCTTCATATTCCACATTGATTTCCTTTTAATTTTGGCCCTCCTGTGATTCCATAAGCATGTGTGAAATAAAACTGTCTGATTATGATTAGGTTTTTTTCATTCTTTGCTTTTTTTGTTTAATTCAGAAAAGTTTTCAACGAGTGTCATGAAGTGTTTTATGTGATCTGCTCCACTTGAGTACCTACTGATACATCTAGGAAATAAAACAGGCACACAGAAAGTCATTGACTTGTGTCCAAGTCACGCCCCACTCCTCAGAGGCCTCCTAGGGGCGTGGTTGGGTGGTTTCTCTCTCCTCTCCTTTTGCTTTTCAGGAAGTGGAGCTGCTGAGGGATTCATCACCTAATTCCATTCAGCTGCGACGACCGGGTGGAGCTCGTTTTCCCCTGATCAGCTACACCTCTTAAACGGTGCTGGACTCCACTGGGCGCTCCCAGAACTCGCCAGCCGCAGCTTCCTTGGTTCCCTGACCCACTGTGACCAGACCCAACTCGTGCCCCAGTTGCTCCCGCCTCAGCAAGCAGTCTTGACCTCCTGCCCCTGGAGCCTGCAGCACCTTTCATTCACTCTTGTTAAGAGAATAAACTCTGCCAAATGTACTCTTCTGTCTCCCGCTGGTTTCTCCACACCTGAGCCTCCGAAGTCCCACCGGAACAGTCTACTTGGATTTGGTGCTTTGTATTACAATAAACATAGGTTTTTGATCCAATAGCTGACCTTTTGACTACATTTCTTGTCTGCATGTACAGTTAGTTGTCAGTGACGTGTGTTGGTGGAAACTGTTTTAGAGAAAACCAAATTAATTTCATTTTCAATTTGAGAAGCTGTTCCATACTGATATAAAGTCACATCTGGAGCTGTGTGAACAGTTTGGATGATCAACAGAACTTGGATCAACACAGGACTCAGTATTTTCACAGAAGATTTAGGTTTTAAGTATTTGATATTTGTATTGGTCTTTAGATTACATGAGTAAACCGCAACCCAGAAATGACTTATTTATTTTCTTTTTGAGGGTGAAAATGTCCACCCTGGGTTTCAATTGGAATGTATGCTCCTAAAGAAACTATTCCAGCAGACTTTATCTATAAGTGGACTCCTACAATTATCTGCAGAAGAACTGATTACCCCGTCTTGAGTCAAATCATCAAAATGTATGTATGCATGAAAATATAACCAGTCGTCTTCTGGATAAAGTTGATAAAGTCATTAATTGATTCCAGACACAGATTTCAGAATGACGTTTTAATTATTAAAACAAAAGAAGAAAAATGATGTTTCTTTTGAAGACCTCATGAGGAAGTCTGATCTGGAGCAGAAACGTTTTTGTTCCCTACAGTTAAGATCATTTCTTAAATCTGCTTTGGGATCTGAAATGAGTTTACCCAAGCTGAACAATCCACAAAGACTGCTCCATGAGGGTAACGCACCTCGTCTTCTCTCAATAATGTTTTCTCTCTTGATGGACGATGCTTCAAAAGCAGGTTTTCATAAATCAAGGGAGAAATGGGAGTCCGGCTTGGGCGTGACCCTAGGTACAGAGCTACGGTCTGCATTGTGCCACTTTGAACTCCAGATTCAGGATAACCAATAACCACTTTCTCCATCAAACCTATCTAACGCCACAGACATTGCATAAATACAATCCTGATGCCCAACTTGTGTTTTAGATGTGGTGTAGAAGAGCTCTTTCCTGCACTGCGCTGGTTCAGAACAACACTGAAGACACCATGACAAGACTTCTAGGAGAGCATCTCCCACTAGATCCTCAAACCTGCTTATTAGAAGACACTTCAAATATTGATACACCATGAAGAAGGGCTCAGAAGAAATGTCTCTCACTGGCCTTGTGTGTTGCCAGGAAGTCATAGCCGTCACCTGGAAGTCTTGTCTCAGAAATGAACAGCTGTGTTCCACTTGACAAAATGACATATACACTCAGGAAAGACTAGGATACTTTCATAGAGATCAGCAGCCTTATTTGGCACATATGGTCATATTGTCCACTTGGATGACGGACGGGTTGTAGGTCCTCTGCTGTCAGTGCTTATTGTCTCTGTCGCCCCTCCACCACTTTTATATATTTATATCTTTTATTATTATCATTACTCTTACTTTTGTCCTCTCTTTCTCTCACGTTGTGGGTGGGTGGGTTTGGGGGAGGGGTCTGGAGCTGTTTGTTTGTGTTTTCATGTTTATTTTGTTGAATTGAAAGCCCAAAATAAAATATTCTAAACCAAAATAATCTTGGTCTGTCCCGCGGTCATGGAGGAGCAGGTGTCATCTCATGGGCACTGCAGGAGGGGCAGTCTCTCATGAGACTGATGGACTCTGGTGGGCTGTCAGACAATCAGTCATTGAGGGAAACATCTTCATGTACAGGCTGATGAAGCACCAAACATCAGAGAGAGACACTTACTGGCTGTCAAAGTTTTACATCTGGGCTAGAAGAGGATGATTGAGGATCTCTGGGGCCTTTATTCTTTGACTCGGCTCAACATGGAGCATTTTGGTGGTTCCATCAAGAAAGCACCTTCGGTCCAGCAGTTGAGCCTGGGAGTCTTCAAGAGCTGGTCCTTCAGGAACCTTGGAGGCACAGAGGGAAAGAAAACAGTCATGACCTTGTCCTTTAAACCCAAATAGTAAAGTATCATCATAACGTCATTTTACAACATACACATGTTGTACTTACACATCTTACAAGCTTCAGCAGCACAAAGAGCAACTATGTCATGTTGAAGTCCATCAAACGGACATGAAGTATAAGAAACCAAGAGAACAACAAACACATGAGGCAACATGGCCTCTAATAATAAAACAAGACCAAGTGACGTCAGTTCAGCACCACGGAGAGTGACCACATCACTTTAACTGGTTCAACCAATGGGAGCTCAGCAGGCTGTATGGAGAGTTCTAAAGGTTAGTCAAACAGTTTCAATATGAAGCACTACAGACCTACTCACCACTACGACGAGCCTTGTGCTCCACGAACTCGTCCGCGATGCTCCATGTCCGTTTTCTTTGCTCTCTCAGTCTCTGTGGACAACATGACCAGTCCACTCAGTGTCTCCTGTCCCAGTTGTGTCCCAGCTAGTGTATAAAGCAATACACAACCAACTTCTGTCAAATCTTCAAAACCATTTTTTTTTTTTTTACCAGACAAGGCGGTTACAACTGGAGAGGGGATTTAAAGTTTAAACATGGAAGGTTTCACACTGAAGTCCTTTTGTCTTTCTACATGTGGAGTGAGGTTGTGGAATAGTTTAGGGGTGGAGCTCAGGCAGTGTCCAAACATGAAGCAATTAAAGAAAAACAGCACAAAGTACAGGGAGGAAGAGCTGCAGATATTGATTAGTTATTATCGATCTATATTTCTATTTGCTGGTTTGTTTCTGTTGTGGTTTTGTTTTTTCTTGTAAAGAAAATAGATATACACTTGTTGGTGTATGTGTATATATGTGTGTGTGTGTGTGTGTGTGTGTGTGTGTGTGTGTGTGTGTGTGTGTGTGTGTGTGTGTGTGTGTGTGTGTGTGTGTGTGTGTGTGTGTGTGTGTGTGTGTGTGTGTGTGTGTGTGTGTGTGTGTGTGTGTGTGTGTGTGTGTGTGTGGTGTGTTCATATGAAAAACAAAGTTGTTGTTAGATGTGACTGAGGAGTGGGACTAAATCTCTGTTTCTTCCTCCTCCTTTTTGGATATGTTGGCTTATTATTTGTTAGTTACCTGCTACTTTTTGTGTCTTGTTTTCTTTGCTCGGTGATGCTTGTTGTTTGTTTGTGTTGGTTAGTCTTTGTTTTGTTATGTACCAACATGTCCGAACTCAACTCAAGACTTCAGCTTTGATGACGAAGGTTTTCTGCTGTTCTTCCCAACAGAGCTCTTCAACTAAGACATTCACTGAACAAACATGTGTAAATGTCCACCCTGGCCCCTGTGCCCACCTCAACTTCTCCTAGATTTCACCGCCCAGGACTCGGCTTCTCATCCCCCCTGTGGACAATGATGGAAAGATGGACTTGAGCAGGAAGATGGGCTGGAGGAGGAGATTTCAGACTGTGTCGGATTTTTTTTCTTTCTTTTTAATTTTCTTGAGTTTCATTGAGTCAGGAGGACTTTAGCACAGGAACCTAGACGCACCTGGATCAGCAGAGAAATCTGAAGCTTGCACTGTGTGGTACCACATCTGACCTGTTTTAAAAAACAAATAAGAGAATTGTGTATATGTGTAATTCCCACTTTTGAATTTTATTTCGCTTTGGGTTGCTTGTGTATGTGAGGAAACACCGACTGGAACTGATACGTCACCTTAAATGTCGTACCTTTGTCTCACCCGGTGGTCCTAAAGAAATCAAAGAAAGTACACATTTTGTGGTAAGCAGAGAACTGGGTTGACATAAAACATTTAATTTGGGCTCCTGAGCTCCGACTGTGTTCTTCGTCTGTAATATACAAAGTTCTTCATTCAACCCAAAGTGAGACTTTATTATCTGAACGGTACATAATATTTACATTTCTGTCATCGGACTAAATTTACCCACTGATCCTCCTTTTCTATTCTTTTCATGCTGCCTTTGAACTGACGACAAACTAGAAAGAGTCACTACATGTTGGGAAGCTGAAAGGAATCACTAGACTTTGTGGCGTCGTGTTACTTGATTCCAGAATGCATGTCTGATTCATTTCATTAATTAAGTTTGTTTGGGAATATTTCACTGAAGAAATAATAACACTGTGATAATCTACTTAAAGAAAGCTCCCTACTTTTGCACTCTACTTGGATCTCCATTAAACAAGATTATTGACAAATCAACAAAGTGCACTCAATCTCAAGCTGTGGAAAACAGCAACATGTTCACATTTTTTCAGTTTTGGGTGGAAAAAATGTCCAGCTTTAACAAAATGCAATGAAACCAGGAGTTCATGATGTTTCAGAATAATTTCAACATAAGCCGAGTGCTACAGCTCGGAGATTATCTTCAAAACTGTTGCATTGTTTAGGAAACGTCATTGCAAAACTACCTGCCACAATATCTTCTATCAGTTCTGCTCTGCACCTGATCTTTGGTCTGACTCAGCCTGACCGGGGTTCCTGGTGGAGGCAGAGGTCTGAGTTTGAACTGAAGGCTTCAGGTGTCTTTCAGGAAAGGTGTGTTCACCTCTTCAATGATCATCAAGGTCAATGTGGAAAAACAAGGAACATACTGAAATCTCTTTCTCACCAATGTTTCAACAAGGAGCTGACCCTTTCTTTTCTCACTCCTTTGGCCTCAAGTGATTTGTAGGAGATGTAGGCTTGTTTTTACCCTCAGGGTTCAATATTCTGTTTCTAAATGATGGTGAAGCTGATCATGCAGTCACAATCACTCTTTGACTTATCGAGCCAGTTGTATATACCAAGCCTGTGTCATTTCATCCAAAACAGTCCAGTGAGTCACTGAGTTAATGTATTTGTTCTGACCCAGTTTCCAGTGATCGTCTCCGATCCCCCATGATGGACATGCAGTCAAGATCACCTGGAGATACGCTGACATAAACGTAATAGTGATCAAAACTCAGATCCACACCACAAGCAGCATGTATAATATAATATATACAAGATTGGTGTGTGCTTGGTTCTGTATAGAGTGTGTACCTTCACTACTTGTACTAAGCAGGAGTCGTCTTTTCAATTCTTGCTATGTATCTAATCCAAATTGGCAAAAGAAATTGTATTCAGTAATACTGTTCAAGACATACATATTCAAAAATTCATCCTTAATATTTTTTTTTATTGGGGGGTGGGGGGGGTGGTGCTGACAATGTAGTTGTTTCTGGAACTGTAGATAAACCAACCATCACTTGTAACCTGAGCAATTCCTGTTTGTTGGGACAAACAAAGCTCAACAGAAGATTGACCCTCGGAGCAAATGTTGGCCTTTGTCTCCCAACTTGAATCTCCTCCTTCCTGCCACTACTGCCCCTCAGGACAACTATGATGGAGTTGACCATTCTAACACCATGAAGGAGTTCTAGTGCAGGAAAAGGAACCACTGGAAAGAAACAATTAATCAAAGATTTAAAGACTCAGAAGATGCACTTTTGTGAGAGACTTCTCTGTGGCTCCAACTGGCTATATGGCTTAACAGTGGGGTTTGAGCGCCCTCTGGTGGAATGTTCAGGCATCACTTCTCTGACCGTGAGGAGTCAGAGGAGTCTTTGGAAGGTCTATGCAGGCTGATCACAACTGTCGGCCAGGACCTCCAGGACCTCCAGGACCTCTCTGAGAAAGCCAAGGTGAGACAGAAAAAGTAGATTTGTGTATTCAACACAGTTTGCAAAGACATTAATGAGGGTTTCTGTTGGGAATTGAGCCACTGCTTGTTGTTATGAAACAGAGAAACTAAAGTAGAACTACGTCTCACATACTCTGTGTTTTTTGTCCATCAGCCTCAACTGGAGAAAGTTCTTGAGGATATGAAGAACATCACTAATGATAAAAGTTCCTCCTCCAGAATCAGGTTCCTACTCCAGGACATCCTCCACCTGGGAAAGGTGAGTGTTTATTTAAATGTTTGCTTTCTGAAATCCTGCAAAGCTCATGCTTTGCCCTACATTGATTCATTGTCTTGATTTCTTGAACTTCCTGAAACACAATATTTGTGTACTGCTCACATTTTGATTGTGCATCTACTTGAAGTCTAAGTCGTGTTGAATTCATTATGAAGCAAAGTGTGATTGGAGTCGATGCAATGTTAAACAAAAAGAAACCCAAACAGTGTTTCTGTGATATTACAGTTAGAAATGTTGACAAAGATTGAAAAGTTGGGAACATTTTCAGTCTTTAGAATACAAATGTATGATTTCAATAGCGACATGTGTGCTTCAATACCTGAAAGCCCCTGAAGTCTGACCAACATGAGCTGAATGTGCTTTGGTATCTAATTGAAACTGCAGAATACGACACATCTCATTGATTCACACTCATCAAAATCATTGTTTTTCTAAGAACAACTGGGTCTCCAGCAGGAGGAGGTGCCCATATGTCGGCTGTGCAGACCTCCCAAGCAGGACAAAACAAAAATATAGAATCTAGTTGTAGTACCGTTCTGATTGTTCGGGGGGGGGGGGGGGGCTGTGTGGTGTGCACCTGAGGGGGAGGTTCTCCCAAACAGAGTGCAGTGGGTGTGTCGGTGACGTAGTGTGGTGTTGGTAGTGGGAGGAGTTATAAGGGGAGGTGTGGTGACGTAGTGTGGTGTTGGTAGTGGGAGGAGTTATAAGGGGAAGTGTGGTGACGTAGTGTGGTGCTGGTAGTGGGAGGAGTTATAAGGGGAAGTGTGGTGACGTAGTGTGGTGTTGGTAGTGGGAGGAGTTATAAGGGGAAGTGTGGTGACGTAGTGTGGTGTTGGTAGTGGGAGGAGTTATAAGGGGAGGTGTGGTGACGTAGTGTGGTGTTGGTAGTGGGAGGAGTTATAAGGGGAAGTGCGGTGACGTAGTGAGGTGTTGGTAGTGGGAGGAGTTATAAGGGGAAGTGTGGTGACGTAGTGTGGTGTTGGTAGTGGGAGGAGTTATAAGGGGAAGTGCGGTGACGTAGTGAGGTGTTGGTAGTGGGAGGAGTTATAAGGGGAGGTGTGGTGACGTAGTGTGGTGCTGGTAGTGGGAGGAGTTATAAGGGGAAGTGTGGTGACGTAGTGTGGTGTTGGTAGTGGGAGGAGTTATAAGGGGAAGTGCGGTGACGTAGTGTGGTGTTGGTAGTGGGAGGAGTCATAAGGGGAAGTGTGGTGACGTAGTGTGGTGTTGGTAGTGGGAGGAGTTATAAGGGGAAGTGTGGTGACGTAGTGTGGTGTTGGTAGTGGGAGGAGTCATAAGGGGAGGTGTGGTGACGTAGTGTGGTGTTGGTAGTGGGAGGAGTTATAAGGGGAGGTGTGGTGACGTAGTGTGGTGTTGGTAGTGGGAGGAGTTATAAGGGGAGGTGTGGTGACGTAGTGTGGTGTTGGTAGTGGGAGGAGTTATAAGGGGAAGTGTGGTGACGTAGTGTGGTGTTGGTAGTGGGAGGAGTTATAAGGGGAAGTGTGGTGACGTAGTGTGGTGTTGGTAGTGGGAGGAGTTATAAGGGGAAGTGTGGTGACGTAGTGTGGTGTTGGTAGTGGGAGGAGTTATAAGGGGAAGTGTGGTGACGTAGTGTGGTGTTGGTAGTGGGAGGAGTTATAAGGGGAAGTGCGGTGACGTAGTGTGGTGTTGGTAGTGGGAGGAGTTATAAGGGGAAGTGTGGTGACGTAGTGTGGTGTTGGTAGTGGGAGGAGTTATAAGGGGAGGTGTGGTGACGTAGTGTGGTGTTGGTAGTGGGAGGAGTTATAAGGGGAGGTGTGGTGACGTAGTGTGGTGTTGGTAGTGGGAGGAGTTATAAGGGGAGGTGTGTTGACGTAGTTTGGTGTTGGTAGTGGGAGGAGTTATAAGGGGAGGTGTGTTGACGTAGTTTGGTGTTGGTAGTGGGAGGAGTTATAAGGGGAAGTGTGGTGACGTAGTGTGGTGTTTGTAGTGGGAGGAGTTATAAGGGGAAGTGCGGTGACGTAGTGAGGTGTTGGTAGTGGGAGGAGTTATAAGGGGAGGTGTGGTGACGTAGTGTGGTGTTGGTAGTGGGAGGAGTTATAAGGGGAAGGTGGTGACGTAGTGTGGTGTTGGTAGTGGGAGGAGTTATAAGGGGAAGTGTGGTGACGTAGTGTGGTGCTGGTAGTGGGAGGAGTTATAAGGGGAAGTGTGGTGACGTAGTGTGGTGTTGGTGGTGGGAGGAGTTATAAGGGGAAGTGTGGTGATGTAGTGTGGTGTTGGTAGTGGGAGGAGTTATAAGGGGAGGTGTGGTGACGTAGTGTGGTGTTGGTAGTGGGAGGAGTTAAAAGGGGAGGTGTGGTGACTTAGTGTGGTGTTGGTAGTGGGAGGAGTTATAAGGGGAGGTGTGTTGACGTAGTTTGGTGTTGGTAGTGGGAGGAGTTATAAGGGGAGGTTTGGTGACGTAGTGTGGTGTTGGTAGTGGGAGGAGTTATAAGGGGAAGTGTGGTGACGTAGTGTGGTGTTGGTAGTGGGAGGAGTTATAAGGGGAGGTGCGGTGACGTAGTGTGGTGTTGGTAGTTGGAGGAGTTATAAGGGGAAGTGCGGTGACGTAGTGTGGTGTTGGTAGTGGGAGGAGTTATAAGGGGAGGTGTGGTGACGTAGTGTGGTGTTGGTAGTGGGAGGAGTTATAAGGGGAAGTGTGGTGACGTAGTGTGGTGTTGGTAGTGGGAGGAGTTATAAGGGGAAGTGCAGTGACGTAGTGTGGTGTTGGTAGTGGGAGGAGTTATAAGGGGAAGTGTGGTGACGTAGTGTGGTGTTGGTAGTGGGAGGAGTTATAAGGGGAGGTGCGGTGACGTAGTGTGGTGTTGGTAGTTGGAGGAGTTATAAGGGGAAGTGCGGTGACGTAGTGTGGTGTTGGTAGTGGGAGGAGTTATAAGGGGAGGTGTGGTGACGTAGTGTGGTGTTGGTAGTGGGAGGAGTTATAAGGGGAAGTGCGGTGACGTAGTGTGGTGTTGGTAGTGGGAGGAGTTATAAGGGGAGGTGTGGTGACGTAGTGTGGTGTTGGTAGTGGGAGGAGTTATAAGGGGAAGTGTGGTGACGTTGTGTGGTGTTGGTAGTGGGAGGAGTTATAAGGGGAAGTGCAGTGACGTAGTGTGGTGTTGGTAGTGGGAGGAGTTATAAGGGGAGGTGTGTTGACGTAGTTTGGTGTTGGTAGTGGGAGGAGTTATAAGGGGAAGTGTGGTGACGTAGTGTGGTGTTGGTAGTGGGAGGAGTTATAAGGGGAGGTGTGGTGACGTAGTGTGGTGTTGGTAGTGGGAGGAGTTATAAGGGGAAGTGTGGTGACGTAGTGTGGTGCTGGTAGTGGGAGGAGTTATAAGGGGAAGTGTGGTGACGTAGTGTGGTGTTGGTAGTGGGAGGAGTTATAAGGGGAAGTGTGGTGACATAGTGTGGTGTTGGTAGTGGGAGGAGTTATAAGGGGAGGTGTGGTGACGTAGTGTGGTGTTGGTAGTGGGAGGAGTTATAAGGGGAGGTGTGGTGACGTAGTGTGGTGTTGGTAGTTGGAGGAGTTATAAGGGGAAGTGCGGTGACGTAGTGTGGTGTTGGTAGTGGGAGGAGTTATAAGGGGAAGGTGGTGACGTAGTGTGGTGTTGGTAGTGGGAGGAGTTATAAGGGGAAGGTGGTGACGTAGTGTGGTGTTGGTAGTGGGAGGAGTTATAAGGGGAAGGTGGTGACGTAGTGTGGTGTTGGTAGTGGGAGGAGTTATAAGGGGAAGTGTGGTGACGTAGTGTGGTGTTGGTAGTGGGAGGAGTTATAAGAGGAAGTGGGGTGACGTAGTGTGGTGTTGGTAGTGGGAGGAGTTATAAGGGGAAGTGTGGTGACGTAGTGTGGTGTTGGTAGTGGGAGGAGTTATAAGAGGAAGTGGGGTGACGTAGTGTGGTGTTGGTAGTGGGAGGAGTTATAAGGGGAAGTGTGGTGACGTAGTGTGGTGTTGGTAGTGGGAGGAGTTATAAGGGGAAGTGTGGTGACGTAGTGTGGTGTTGGTAGTGGGAGGAGTTATAAGGGGAAGTGTGGTGACGTAGTGTGGTGCTGGTAGTTCCAAAAATCCAGCGGCCTCCGCTCAACACGTGACATTTGGTGACACCGATCACAGTGACTGAAACACATTGAAAGCAACGTTTTCCAACCACTGTGTCGCTGGACACCGAGACGCGCTCAGGTGTGCCGTGTGAACTCTCCAATTTCGGTAGTGGGTGTGAGGACCCCGTTCCTCAGCCCGTCGGAGGACGTAGACGTCTCCGTTAGGAATGTCAAGGACATCGTTGGGATGGCGACGATGACAAATCACGCACTCCCAGTCGTCGCTCTCGGGCACCGCAGGACGAGGATGATGTCTCAAGCAAAGGACACTGTGGATGACAGAGAGGGCTGTGGACCCCACTGGACCGCGTGGGACACTATATTGAAAAAGACTTGATAAATGGTTGCCGATTGCTCCAATGCTACATCACTGGCCAGAGGTTGAGACGCAGTCAACACGTCAACTCATGAAATATGTGGCTTTTTTGGTGCTTCTATTTTCATGTCACCTCCGTGTATTGGCTACTTCAAAGAAGAACGTCATGCCGTTCTTAAAATTTCAGATGGAAGTGGCCATAACCTTCTCGGGTCAGCATGACAATGACAACTCTGACCTTTGTTTTCATTGTCATTTTATTTTTGCACTGAGCAAAAATGAGAAGTTATTTATTTGGGGGATTTTGTGCGGAGAAAAAGCACACAATCACTGCTTATGTTTTGGTTTTTGCACTTAGAGAAATGGACATGACACATCACAGATCATCGCATATTTTTTAAAACTTGACAAAAACTAGATAAAGACTAGATAACGGTTACCACGATACAACGCTACCTTCTGTAAATGAATTTTTCATTCCAAAAATCCAGCGGCCTCCGCTCAACACGTGACATTTGGTGACACCAATCACAGTTTTTATTTATTTATTTTTTATTGATTGAGTGATTTGTTTGACAGGGACAATGAAAGTCATCTTTCATAGTTACAACATGAAAGATGCAGCTCATGCGACACATACAGAGTGTGTAGCAGAGAATGCTCCTTTTCAACTCCTGCCCCTGGTTGAGCTTTTCCCTGTAGTACATACAAATGATACAGAATGAATGAAATACACAACCCTAAAATACATGTTTACAACAGTGGTCTCCACGCACACACGCACACACACTATACATTATTTACAGACTCAGAGGTGCGTACATCTTTGGTTTGTTTTAAGCCACAACTTTAGCTTTGATGTGAACTCCTTAAACTCTGGTCTATTTTTGAGGTCAGTGGGCAGTGGGTTCCACAGTTTGGCCGTCTTTATGGAGAAAGCAGACCGAATAAACCTGGTCCTCCTGTGGGGGGTCGCACAGTTCTTGTGGGAGGTGCTCCTGGTGACTCTATTGCTGTTTTGTCTAGGTTATGGATGCATTTGAATGTTAGCTTTACAGAGTATAGTTTAATGAAGTTTTCCAAATTTAGTCAATGATAGTTGTCGAGTATATTGCAGTGGTGATAACGGGTGTTTTTTTTTTGTCCATAATCTGTATTGCTTGATTTGGAATGTAGTGTCTTATTAGTTTGAAGCAGTTGAGATTACGATGAATAGTTTTGGATATTTTTCACATAGAGTGAATTCGAACACATTAAAACACATTAAAAGCAACGTTTTGCAACCACTTACAACCACGGCTGGACACCGAGACGCGAATTTGTATTGCTTGATTGTACAATGAACCAATGCACTTAGTGGCTGAGGGAGGTGCCTGGGTGCTGTCATTCAGCATGACATGTGGCAGAAGATCATCCATTGCATGTACAGCAAGGCCGCTTGATTTGGAATGTAGTGTCTTATTAGTTTGAAGCAGTTGAGATTACCATGAATAGTTTTGGATATTTTTCGTATAGAGTGAATTAAAACACATTAAAACACATTAAAAGCAACGTTTTGCAACCACTGTTCCGCTGGACACCGAGACGCGCTCAGGTGTGCCGCGTGAACTCTCCAATTTCGGCAGTTGGGTGTGAGGACGCCGTCCCTCGGCCTGTCGGAGGACGTAGACGCCTCCGGTAGGAATGTCAAGGACATCCGTCGGATGGCGACGATGACAAATCACGCACTCCCAGTCGTCGCTCTCGGGCACCGCAGGACGAGGATGATTTGGACGCAGTCAACACGTCAAACTCCTGAAATCTGTCGGAGTTTGTGTGATGTCTGTGTGATGACGTGCTCGGCGCGGGTGCCGCAAACCGTCCGGATGAGTGGCGAGCGGCGCGAGCGTGCGCTTCGGCTTCTATGGTGACTTGAACGAGCCCATCCGTGACATTGCAACGGGACCGCACTCGTGATGTGTGTCACGTGCGCATGCGCGCGCATGCGCGCCCAACCACGACCACTATATAAGTGCTCTCCAACAGAAGCGTGTCTGACTCACGGTTGCACACAGGTATCCGACACGCAGAACAAAACAACACGAAACAATGACTACCTGAAGCGAGGAACAAAGACACAACATCAGCACAGATCAGGGACCAAACGAGCCCCACAGTGGCACTTCCTCACAACCACTAACCTGAACTCCCGTCATGATTTGCGGCGGCGACCGCGTCCGTGATCCGCCGCAATACTTTTCGCCACTAGATGGCAGCACAGAGCGTAGAGGGTGGATAGGATAAAAGCCCTTTTTTTCCCCACACCTGAAAAACGCAATTTTTTAGCTCAGTCGGTTAGCGCGTGGTGCTCGTAAGTTGATGGTCACGGGTTCGATACCCGTCATTGGCCACACGGTTTTTTTTTTTTTTTTAACTTAACCCTAACTTAACTAAGACGAGATAAAGACTAGATAACGGTTACCACGATACAACACTACCTTCTGTAAATGAATTTTTCATTCCAAAAATCCAGCGGCCTCCGCTCAACACGTGACATTTGGTGACACCGATCACAGTGACTGAAACACATTGAAAGCAACGTTTTCCAACCACTGTGTCGCTGGACACCGAGACGCGCTCAGGTGTGCCGTGTGAACTCTCCAATTTCGGTAGTGGGTGTGAGGACCCCGTTCCTCAGCCCGTCGGAGGACGTAGACGTCTCCGTTAGGAATGTCAAGGACATCGTTGGGATGGCGACGATGACAAATCACGCACTCCCAGTCGTCGCTCTCGGGCACCGCAGGACGAGGATGATGTCTCAAGCAAAGGACACTGTGGATGACAGAGAGGGCTGTGGACCCCACTGGACCGCGTGGGACACTATATTGAAAAAGACTTGATAAATGGTTGCCGATTGCTCCAATGCTACATCACTGGCCAGAGGTTGAGACGCAGTCAACACGTCAACTCATGAAATATGTGGCTTTTTTGGTGCTTCTATTTTCATGTCACCTCCGTGTATTGGCTACTTCAAAGAAGAACGTCATGCCGTTCTTAAAATTTCAGATGGAAGTGGCCATAACCTTCTCGGGTCAGCATGACAATGACAACTCTGACCTTTGTTTTCATTGTCATTTTATTTTTGCACTGAGCAAAAATGAGAAGTTATTTATTTGGGGGATTTTGTGCGGAGAAAAAGCACACAATCACTGCTTATGTTTTGGTTTTTGCACTTAGAGAAATGGACATGACACATCACAGATCATCGCATATTTTTTAAAACTTGACAAAAACTAGATAAAGACTAGATAACGGTTACCACGATACAACGCTACCTTCTGTAAATGAATTTTTCATTCCAAAAATCCAGCGGCCTCCGCTCAACACGTGACATTTGGTGACACCAATCACAGTTTTTATTTATTTATTTTTTATTGATTGAGTGATTTGTTTGACAGGGACAATGAAAGTCATCTTTCATAGTTACAACATGAAAGATGCAGCTCATGCGACACATACAGAGTGTGTAGCAGAGAATGCTCCTTTTCAACTCCTGCCCCTGGTTGAGCTTTTCCCTGTAGTACATACAAATGATACAGAATGAATGAAATACACAACCCTAAAATACATGTTTACAACAGTGGTCTCCACGCACACACGCACACACACTATACATTATTTACAGACTCAGAGGTGCGTACATCTTTGGTTTGTTTTAAGCCACAACTTTAGCTTTGATGTGAACTCCTTAAACTCTGGTCTATTTTTGAGGTCAGTGGGCAGTGGGTTCCACAGTTTGGCCGTCTTTATGGAGAAAGCAGACCGAATAAACCTGGTCCTCCTGTGGGGGGTCGCACAGTTCTTGTGGGAGGTGCTCCTGGTGACTCTATTGCTGTTTTGTCTAGGTTATGGATGCATTTGAATGTTAGCTTTACAGAGTATAGTTTAATGAAGTTTTCCAAATTTAGTCAATGATAGTTGTCGAGTATATTGCAGTGGTGATAACGGGTGTTTTTTTTTTGTCCATAATCTGTATTGCTTGATTTGGAATGTAGTGTCTTATTAGTTTGAAGCAGTTGAGATTACGATGAATAGTTTTGGATATTTTTCACATAGAGTGAATTCGAACACATTAAAACACATTAAAAGCAACGTTTTGCAACCACTGTGCCGCTGGACACCGAGACGCGAATTTGTATTGCTTGATTGTACAATGAACCAATGCACTTAGTGGCTGAGGGAGGTGCCTGGGTGCTGTCATTCAGCATGACATGTGGCAGAAGATCATCCATTGCATGTACAGCAAGGCCGCTTGATTTGGAATGTAGTGTCTTATTAGTTTGAAGCAGTTGAGATTACCATGAATAGTTTTGGATATTTTTCGTATAGAGTGAATTAAAACACATTAAAACACATTAAAAGCAACGTTTTGCAACCACTGTTCCGCTGGACACCGAGACGCGCTCAGGTGTGCCGCGTGAACTCTCCAATTTCGGCAGTTGGGTGTGAGGACGCCGTCCCTCGGCCTGTCGGAGGACGTAGACGCCTCCGGTAGGAATGTCAAGGACATCCGTCGGATGGCGACGATGACAAATCACGCACTCCCAGTCGTCGCTCTCGGGCACCGCAGGACGAGGATGATTTGGACGCAGTCAACACGTCAAACTCCTGAAATCTGTCGGAGTTTGTGTAATGTCTGTGTGATGACGTGCTCGGCGCGGGTGCCGCAAACCGTCCGGATGAGTGGCGAGCGGCGCGAGCGTGCGCTTCGGCTTCTATGGTGACTTGAACGAGCCCATCCGTGACATTGCAACGGGACCGCACTCGTGATGTGTGTCACGTGCGCATGCGCGCGCATGCGCGCCCAACCACGACCACTATATAAGTGCTCTCCAACAGAAGCGTGTCTGACTCACGGTTGCACACAGGTATCCGACACGCAGAACAAAACAACACGAAACAATGACTACCTGAAGCGAGGAACAAAGACACAACATCAGCACAGATCAGGGACCAAACGAGCCCCACAGTGGCACTTCCTCACAACCACTAACCTGAACTCCCGTCATGATTTGCGGCGGCGACCGCGTCCTTGATCCGCCGCAATACTTTTCGCCACTAGATGGCAGCACAGAGCGTAGAGGGTGGATAGGATAAAAGCCCTTTTTTTCCCCACACCTGAAAAACGCAATTTTTTAGCTCAGTCGGTTAGCGCGTGGTGCTCGTAAGTTGATGGTCACGGGTTCGATACCCGTCATTGGCCACACGGTTTTTTTTTTTTTTTTAACTTAACCCTAACTTAACTAAGACGAGATAAAGACTAGATAACGGTTACCACGATACAACACTACCTTCTGTAAATGAATTTTTCATTCCAAAAATCCAGCGGCCTCCGCTCAACACGTGACATTTGGTGACACCGATCACAGTGACTGAAACACATTGAAAGCAACGTTTTCCAACCACTGTGTCGCTGGACACCGAGACGCGCTCAGGTGTGCCGTGTGAACTCTCCAATTTCGGTAGTGGGTGTGAGGACCCCGTTCCTCAGCCCGTCGGAGGACGTAGACGTCTCCGTTAGGAATGTCAAGGACATCGTTGGGATGGCGACGATGACAAATCACGCACTCCCAGTCGTCGCTCTCGGGCACCGCAGGACGAGGATGATGTCTCAAGCAAAGGACACTGTGGATGACAGAGAGGGCTGTGGACCCCACTGGACCGCGTGGGACACTATATTGAAAAAGACTTGATAAATGGTTGCCGATTGCTCCAATGCTACATCACTGGCCAGAGGTTGAGACGCAGTCAACACGTCAACTCATGAAATATGTGGCTTTTTTGGTGCTTCTATTTTCATGTCACCTCCGTGTATTGGCTACTTCAAAGAAGAACGTCATGCCGTTCTTAAAATTTCAGATGGAAGTGGCCATAACCTTCTCGGGTCAGCATGACAATGACAACTCTGACCTTTGTTTTCATTGTCATTTTATTTTTGCACTGAGCAAAAATGAGAAGTTATTTATTTGGGGGATTTTGTGCGGAGAAAAAGCACACAATCACTGCTTATGTTTTGGTTTTTGCACTTAGAGAAATGGACATGACACATCACAGATCATCGCATATTTTTTAAAACTTGACAAAAACTAGATAAAGACTAGATAACGGTTACCACGATACAACGCTACCTTCTGTAAATGAATTTTTCATTCCAAAAATCCAGCGGCCTCCGCTCAACACGTGACATTTGGTGACACCAATCACAGTTTTTATTTATTTATTTTTTATTGATTGAGTGATTTGTTTGACAGGGACAATGAAAGTCATCTTTCATAGTTACAACATGAAAGATGCAGCTCATGCGACACATACAGAGTGTGTAGCAGAGAATGCTCCTTTTCAACTCCTGCCCCTGGTTGAGCTTTTCCCTGTAGTACATACAAATGATACAGAATGAATGAAATACACAACCCTAAAATACATGTTTACAACAGTGGTCTCCACGCACACACGCACACACACTATACATTATTTACAGACTCAGAGGTGCGTACATCTTTGGTTTGTTTTAAGCCACAACTTTAGCTTTGATGTGAACTCCTTAAACTCTGGTCTATTTTTGAGGTCAGTGGGCAGTGGGTTCCACAGTTTGGCCGTCTTTATGGAGAAAGCAGACCGAATAAACCTGGTCCTCCTGTGGGGGGTCGCACAGTTCTTGTGGGAGGTGCTCCTGGTGACTCTATTGCTGTTTTGTCTAGGTTATGGATGCATTTGAATGTTAGCTTTACAGAGTATAGTTTAATGAAGTTTTCCAAATTTAGTCAATGATAGTTGTCGAGTATATTGCAGTGGTGATAACGGGTGTTTTTTTTTTGTCCATAATCTGTATTGCTTGATTTGGAATGTAGTGTCTTATTAGTTTGAAGCAGTTGAGATTACGATGAATAGTTTTGGATATTTTTCACATAGAGTGAATTCGAACACATTAAAACACATTAAAAGCAACGTTTTGCAACCACTGTGCCGCTGGACACCGAGACGCGAATTTGTATTGCTTGATTGTACAATGAACCAATGCACTTAGTGGCTGAGGGAGGTGCCTGGGTGCTGTCATTCAGCATGACATGTGGCAGAAGATCATCCATTGCATGTACAGCAAGGCCGCTTGATTTGGAATGTAGTGTCTTATTAGTTTGAAGCAGTTGAGATTACCATGAATAGTTTTGGATATTTTTCGTATAGAGTGAATTAAAACACATTAAAACACATTAAAAGCAACGTTTTGCAACCACTGTTCCGCTGGACACCGAGACGCGCTCAGGTGTGCCGCGTGAACTCTCCAATTTCGGCAGTTGGGTGTGAGGACGCCGTCCCTCGGCCTGTCGGAGGACGTAGACGCCTCCGGTAGGAATGTCAAGGACATCCGTCGGATGGCGACGATGACAAATCACGCACTCCCAGTCGTCGCTCTCGGGCACCGCAGGACGAGGATGATTTGGACGCAGTCAACACGTCAAACTCCTGAAATCTGTCGGAGTTTGTGTGATGTCTGTGTGATGACGTGCTCGGCGCGGGTGCCGCAAACCGTCCGGATGAGTGGCGAGCGGCGCGAGCGTGCGCTTCGGCTTCTATGGTGACTTGAACGAGCCCATCCGTGACATTGCAACGGGACCGCACTCGTGATGTGTGTCACGTGCGCATGCGCGCGCATGCGCGCCCAACCACGACCACTATATAAGTGCTCTCCAACAGAAGCGTGTCTGACTCACGGTTGCACACAGGTATCCGACACGCAGAACAAAACAACACGAAACAATGACTACCTGAAGCGAGGAACAAAGACACAACATCAGCACAGATCAGGGACCAAACGAGCCCCACAGTGGCACTTCCTCACAACCACTAACCTGAACTCCCGTCATGATTTGCGGCGGCGACCGCGTCCGTGATCCGCCGCAATACTTTTCGCCACTAGATGGCAGCACAGAGCGTAGAGGGTGGATAGGATAAAAGCCCTTTTTTTCCCCACACCTGAAAAACGCAATTTTTTAGCTCAGTCGGTTAGCGCGTGGTGCTCGTAAGTTGATGGTCACGGGTTCGATACCCGTCATTGGCCACACGGTTTTTTTTTTTTTTTTAACTTAACCCTAACTTAACTAAGACGAGATAAAGACTAGATAACGGTTACCACGATACAACACTACCTTCTGTAAATGAATTTTTCATTCCAAAAATCCAGCGGCCTCCGCTCAACACGTGACATTTGGTGACACCGATCACAGTGACTGAAACACATTGAAAGCAACGTTTTCCAACCACTGTGTCGCTGGACACCGAGACGCGCTCAGGTGTGCCGTGTGAACTCTCCAATTTCGGTAGTGGGTGTGAGGACCCCGTTCCTCAGCCCGTCGGAGGACGTAGACGTCTCCGTTAGGAATGTCAAGGACATCGTTGGGATGGCGACGATGACAAATCACGCACTCCCAGTCGTCGCTCTCGGGCACCGCAGGACGAGGATGATGTCTCAAGCAAAGGACACTGTGGATGACAGAGAGGGCTGTGGACCCCACTGGACCGCGTGGGACACTATATTGAAAAAGACTTGATAAATGGTTGCCGATTGCTCCAATGCTACATCACTGGCCAGAGGTTGAGACGCAGTCAACACGTCAACTCATGAAATATGTGGCTTTTTTGGTGCTTCTATTTTCATGTCACCTCCGTGTATTGGCTACTTCAAAGAAGAACGTCATGCCGTTCTTAAAATTTCAGATGGAAGTGGCCATAACCTTCTCGGGTCAGCATGACAATGACAACTCTGACCTTTGTTTTCATTGTCATTTTATTTTTGCACTGAGCAAAAATGAGAAGTTATTTATTTGGGGGATTTTGTGCGGAGAAAAAGCACACAATCACTGCTTATGTTTTGGTTTTTGCACTTAGAGAAATGGACATGACACATCACAGATCATCGCATATTTTTTAAAACTTGACAAAAACTAGATAAAGACTAGATAACGGTTACCACGATACAACGCTACCTTCTGTAAATGAATTTTTCATTCCAAAAATCCAGCGGCCTCCGCTCAACACGTGACATTTGGTGACACCAATCACAGTTTTTATTTATTTATTTTTTATTGATTGAGTGATTTGTTTGACAGGGACAATGAAAGTCATCTTTCATAGTTACAACATGAAAGATGCAGCTCATGCGACACATACAGAGTGTGTAGCAGAGAATGCTCCTTTTCAACTCCTGCCCCTGGTTGAGCTTTTCCCTGTAGTACATACAAATGATACAGAATGAATGAAATACACAACCCTAAAATACATGTTTACAACAGTGGTCTCCACGCACACACGCACACACACTATACATTATTTACAGACTCAGAGGTGCGTACATCTTTGGTTTGTTTTAAGCCACAACTTTAGCTTTGATGTGAACTCCTTAAACTCTGGTCTATTTTTGAGGTCAGTGGGCAGTGGGTTCCACAGTTTGGCCGTCTTTATGGAGAAAGCAGACCGAATAAACCTGGTCCTCCTGTGGGGGGTCGCACAGTTCTTGTGGGAGGTGCTCCTGGTGACTCTATTGCTGTTTTGTCTAGGTTATGGATGCATTTGAATGTTAGCTTTACAGAGTATAGTTTAATGAAGTTTTCCAAATTTAGTCAATGATAGTTGTCGAGTATATTGCAGTGGTGATAACGGGTGTTTTTTTTTTGTCCATAATCTGTATTGCTTGATTTGGAATGTAGTGTCTTATTAGTTTGAAGCAGTTGAGATTACGATGAATAGTTTTGGATATTTTTCACATAGAGTGAATTCGAACACATTAAAACACATTAAAAGCAACGTTTTGCAACCACTGTGCCGCTGGACACCGAGACGCGAATTTGTATTGCTTGATTGTACAATGAACCAATGCACTTAGTGGCTGAGGGAGGTGCCTGGGTGCTGTCATTCAGCATGACATGTGGCAGAAGATCATCCATTGCATGTACAGCAAGGCCGCTTGATTTGGAATGTAGTGTCTTATTAGTTTGAAGCAGTTGAGATTACCATGAATAGTTTTGGATATTTTTCGTATAGAGTGAATTAAAACACATTAAAACACATTAAAAGCAACGTTTTGCAACCACTGTTCCGCTGGACACCGAGACGCGCTCAGGTGTGCCGCGTGAACTCTCCAATTTCGGCAGTTGGGTGTGAGGACGCCGTCCCTCGGCCTGTCGGAGGACGTAGACGCCTCCGGTAGGAATGTCAAGGACATCCGTCGGATGGCGACGATGACAAATCACGCACTCCCAGTCGTCGCTCTCGGGCACCGCAGGACGAGGATGATTTGGACGCAGTCAACACGTCAAACTCCTGAAATCTGTCGGAGTTTGTGTGATGTCTGTGTGATGACGTGCTCGGCGCGGGTGCCGCAAACCGTCCGGATGAGTGGCGAGCGGCGCGAGCGTGCGCTTCGGCTTCTATGGTGACTTGAACGAGCCCATCCGTGACATTGCAACGGGACCGCACTCGTGATGTGTGTCACGTGCGCATGCGCGCGCATGCGCGCCCAACCACGACCACTATATAAGTGCTCTCCAACAGAAGCGTGTCTGACTCACGGTTGCACACAGGTATCCGACACGCAGAACAAAACAACACGAAACAATGACTACCTGAAGCGAGGAACAAAGACACAACATCAGCACAGATCAGGGACCAAACGAGCCCCACAGTGGCACTTCCTCACAACCACTAACCTGAACTCCCGTCATGATTTGCGGCGGCGACCGCGTCCGTGATCCGCCGCAATACTTTTCGCCACTAGATGGCAGCACAGAGCGTAGAGGGTGGATAGGATAAAAGCCCTTTTTTTCCCTACACCTGAAAAACGCAATTTTTTAGCTCAGTCGGTTAGCGCGTGGTGCTCGTAAGTTGATGGTCACGGGTTCGATACCCGTCATTGGCCACACGGTTTTTTTTTTTTTTTTAACTTAACCCTAACTTAACTAAGACGAGATAAAGACTAGATAACGGTTACCACGATACAACACTACCTTCTGTAAATGAATTTTTCATTCCAAAAATCCAGCGGCCTCCGCTCAACACGTGACATTTGGTGACACCGATCACAGTGACTGAAACACATTGAAAGCAACGTTTTCCAACCACTGTGTCGCTGGACACCGAGACGCGCTCAGGTGTGCCGTGTGAACTCTCCAATTTCGGTAGTGGGTGTGAGGACCCCGTTCCTCAGCCCGTCGGAGGACGTAGACGTCTCCGTTAGGAATGTCAAGGACATCGTTGGGATGGCGACGATGACAAATCACGCACTCCCAGTCGTCGCTCTCGGGCACCGCAGGACGAGGATGATGTCTCAAGCAAAGGACACTGTGGATGACAGAGAGGGCTGTGGACCCCACTGGACCGCGTGGGACACTATATTGAAAAAGACTTGATAAATGGTTGCCGATTGCTCCAATGCTACATCACTGGCCAGAGGTTGAGACGCAGTCAACACGTCAACTCATGAAATATGTGGCTTTTTTGGTGCTTCTATTTTCATGTCACCTCCGTGTATTGGCTACTTCAAAGAAGAACGTCATGCCGTTCTTAAAATTTCAGATGGAAGTGGCCATAACCTTCTCGGGTCAGCATGACAATGACAACTCTGACCTTTGTTTTCATTGTCATTTTATTTTTGCACTGAGCAAAAATGAGAAGTTATTTATTTGGGGGATTTTGTGCGGAGAAAAAGCACACAATCACTGCTTATGTTTTGGTTTTTGCACTTAGAGAAATGGACATGACACATCACAGATCATCGCATATTTTTTAAAACTTGACAAAAACTAGATAAAGACTAGATAACGGTTACCACGATACAACGCTACCTTCTGTAAATGAATTTTTCATTCCAAAAATCCAGCGGCCTCCGCTCAACACGTGACATTTGGTGACACCAATCACAGTTTTTATTTATTTATTTTTTATTGATTGAGTGATTTGTTTGACAGGGACAATGAAAGTCATCTTTCATAGTTACAACATGAAAGATGCAGCTCATGCGACACATACAGAGTGTGTAGCAGAGAATGCTCCTTTTCAACTCCTGCCCCTGGTTGAGCTTTTCCCTGTAGTACATACAAATGATACAGAATGAATGAAATACACAACCCTAAAATACATGTTTACAACAGTGGTCTCCACGCACACACGCACACACACTATACATTATTTACAGACTCAGAGGTGCGTACATCTTTGGTTTGTTTTAAGCCACAACTTTAGCTTTGATGTGAACTCCTTAAACTCTGGTCTATTTTTGAGGTCAGTGGGCAGTGGGTTCCACAGTTTGGCCGTCTTTATGGAGAAAGCAGACCGAATAAACCTGGTCCTCCTGTGGGGGGTCGCACAGTTCTTGTGGGAGGTGCTCCTGGTGACTCTATTGCTGTTTTGTCTAGGTTATGGATGCATTTGAATGTTAGCTTTACAGAGTATAGTTTAATGAAGTTTTCCAAATTTAGTCAATGATAGTTGTCGAGTATATTGCAGTGGTGATAACGGGTGTTTTTTTTTTGTCCATAATCTGTATTGCTTGATTTGGAATGTAGTGTCTTATTAGTTTGAAGCAGTTGAGATTACGATGAATAGTTTTGGATATTTTTCACATAGAGTGAATTCGAACACATTAAAACACATTAAAAGCAACGTTTTGCAACCACTTACAACCACGGCTGGACACCGAGACGCGAATTTGTATTGCTTGATTGTACAATGAACCAATGCACTTAGTGGCTGAGGGAGGTGCCTGGGTGCTGTCATTCAGCATGACATGTGGCAGAAGATCATCCATTGCATGTACAGCAAGGCCGCTTGATTTGGAATGTAGTGTCTTATTAGTTTGAAGCAGTTGAGATTACCATGAATAGTTTTGGATATTTTTCGTATAGAGTGAATTAAAACACATTAAAACACATTAAAAGCAACGTTTTGCAACCACTGTTCCGCTGGACACCGAGACGCGCTCAGGTGTGCCGCGTGAACTCTCCAATTTCGGCAGTTGGGTGTGAGGACGCCGTCCCTCGGCCTGTCGGAGGACGTAGACGCCTCCGGTAGGAATGTCAAGGACATCCGTCGGATGGCGACGATGACAAATCACGCACTCCCAGTCGTCGCTCTCGGGCACCGCAGGACGAGGATGATTTGGACGCAGTCAACACGTCAAACTCCTGAAATCTGTCGGAGTTTGTGTGATGTCTGTGTGATGACGTGCTCGGCGCGGGTGCCGCAAACCGTCCGGATGAGTGGCGAGCGGCGCGAGCGTGCGCTTCGGCTTCTATGGTGACTTGAACGAGCCCATCCGTGACATTGCAACGGGACCGCACTCGTGATGTGTGTCACGTGCGCATGCGCGCGCATGCGCGCCCAACCACGACCACTATATAAGTGCTCTCCAACAGAAGCGTGTCTGACTCACGGTTGCACACAGGTATCCGACACGCAGAACAAAACAACACGAAACAATGACTACCTGAAGCGAGGAACAAAGACACAACATCAGCACAGATCAGGGACCAAACGAGCCCCACAGTGGCACTTCCTCACAACCACTAACCTGAACTCCCGTCATGATTTGCGGCGGCGACCGCGTCCGTGATCCGCCGCAATACTTTTCGCCACTAGATGGCAGCACAGAGCGTAGAGGGTGGATAGGATAAAAGCCCTTTTTTTCCCCACACCTGAAAAACGCAATTTTTTAGCTCAGTCGGTTAGCGCGTGGTGCTCGTAAGTTGATGGTCACGGGTTCGATACCCGTCATTGGCCACACGGTTTTTTTTTTTTTTTTAACTTAACCCTAACTTAACTAAGACGAGATAAAGACTAGATAACGGTTACCACGATACAACACTACCTTCTGTAAATGAATTTTTCATTCCAAAAATCCAGCGGCCTCCGCTCAACACGTGACATTTGGTGACACCGATCACAGTGACTGAAACACATTGAAAGCAACGTTTTCCAACCACTGTGTCGCTGGACACCGAGACGCGCTCAGGTGTGCCGTGTGAACTCTCCAATTTCGGTAGTGGGTGTGAGGACCCCGTTCCTCAGCCCGTCGGAGGACGTAGACGTCTCCGTTAGGAATGTCAAGGACATCGTTGGGATGGCGACGATGACAAATCACGCACTCCCAGTCGTCGCTCTCGGGCACCGCAGGACGAGGATGATGTCTCAAGCAAAGGACACTGTGGATGACAGAGAGGGCTGTGGACCCCACTGGACCGCGTGGGACACTATATTGAAAAAGACTTGATAAATGGTTGCCGATTGCTCCAATGCTACATCACTGGCCAGAGGTTGAGACGCAGTCAACACGTCAACTCATGAAATATGTGGCTTTTTTGGTGCTTCTATTTTCATGTCACCTCCGTGTATTGGCTACTTCAAAGAAGAACGTCATGCCGTTCTTAAAATTTCAGATGGAAGTGGCCATAACCTTCTCGGGTCAGCATGACAATGACAACTCTGACTTTTGTTTTCATTGTCATTTTATTTTTGCACTGAGCAAAAATGAGACGTTATTTATTTGGGGGATTTTGTGCGGAGAAAAAGCACACAATCACTGCTTATGTTTTGGTTTTTGCACTTAGAGAAATGGACATGACACATCACAGATCATCGCATATTTTTAAAAACTTGACAAAAACTAGATAAAGACTAGATAACGGTTACCACGATACAACGCTACCTTCTGTAAATGAATTTTTCATTCCAAAAATCCAGCGGCCTCCGCTCAACACGTGACATTTGGTGACACCAATCACAGTTTTTATTTATTTATTTTTTATTGATTGAGTGATTTGTTTGACAGGGACAATGAAAGTCATCTTTCATAGTTACAACATGAAAGATGCAGCTCATGCGACACATACAGAGTGTGTAGCAGAGAATGCTCCTTTTCAACTCCTGTCCCTGGTTGAGCTTTTCCCTGTAGTACATACAAATGATACAGAATGAATGAAATACACAACCCTAAAATACATGTTTACAACAGTGGTCTCCACGCACACACGCACACACACTATACATTATTTACAGACTCAGAGGTGCGTACATCTTTGGTTTGTTTTAAGCCACAACTTTAGCTTTGATGTGAACTCCTTAAACTCTGGTCTATTTTTGAGGTCAGTGGGCAGTGGGTTCCACAGTTTGGCCGTCTTTATGGAGAAAGCAGACCGAATAAACCTGGTCCTCCTGTGGGGGGTCGCACAGTTCTTGTGGGAGGTGCTCCTGGTGACTCTATTGCTGTTTTGTCTAGGTTATGGATGCATTTGAATGTTAGCTTTACAGAGTATAGTTTAATGAAGTTTTCCAAATTTAGTCAATGATAGTTGTCGAGTATATTGCAGTGGTGATAACGGGTGTTTTTTTTTTGTCCATAATCTGTATTGCTTGATTTGGAATGTAGTGTCTTATTAGTTTGAAGCAGTTGAGATTACGATGAATAGTTTTGGATATTTTTCACATAGAGTGAATTCGAACACATTAAAACACATTAAAAGCAACGTTTTGCAACCACTTACAACCACGGCTGGACACCGAGACGCGAATTTGTATTGCTTGATTGTACAATGAACCAATGCACTTAGTGGCTGAGGGAGGTGCCTGGGTGCTGTCATTCAGCATGACATGTGGCAGAAGATCATCCATTGCATGTACAGCAAGGCCGCTTGATTTGGAATGTAGTGTCTTATTAGTTTGAAGCAGTTGAGATTACCATGAATAGTTTTGGATATTTTTCGTATAGAGTGAATTAAAACACATTAAAACACATTAAAAGCAACGTTTTGCAACCACTGTTCCGCTGGACACCGAGACGCGCTCAGGTGTGCCGCGTGAACTCTCCAATTTCGGCAGTTGGGTGTGAGGACGCCGTCCCTCGGCCTGTCGGAGGACGTAGACGCCTCCGGTAGGAATGTCAAGGACATCCGTCGGATGGCGACGATGACAAATCACGCACTCCCAGTCGTCGCTCTCGGGCACCGCAGGACGAGGATGATTTGGACGCAGTCAACACGTCAAACTCCTGAAATCTGTCGGAGTTTGTGTGATGTCTGTGTGATGACGTGCTCGGCGCGGGTGCCGCAAACCGTCCGGATGAGTGGCGAGCGGCGCGAGCGTGCGCTTCGGCTTCTATGGTGACTTGAACGAGCCCATCCGTGACATTGCAACGGGACCGCACTCGTGATGTGTGTCACGTGCGCATGCGCGCGCATGCGCGCCCAACCACGACCACTATATAAGTGCTCTCCAACAGAAGCGTGTCTGACTCACGGTTGCACACAGGTATCCGACACGCAGAACAAAACAACACGAAACAATGACTACCTGAAGCGAGGAACAAAGACACAACATCAGCACAGATCAGGGACCAAACGAGCCCCACAGTGGCACTTCCTCACAACCACTAACCTGAACTCCCGTCATGATTTGCGGCGGCGACCGCGTCCGTGATCCGCCGCAATACTTTTCGCCACTAGATGGCAGCACAGAGCGTAGAGGGTGGATAGGATAAAAGCCCTTTTTTTCCCCACACCTGAAAAACGCAAATTTTTAGCTCAGTCGGTTAGCACGTGGTGCTCGTAAGTTGATGGTCACGGGTTCGATACCCGTCATTGGCTACACGTTTTTTTTTTTTTTTTTTAACTTAACTAACCCTAACCCTAACTTAACTAAGACGAGATAAAGACTAGATAACGGTTACCACGATACAACACTACCTTCTGTAAATGAATTTTTCATTCCAAAAATCCAGCGGCCTCCGCTCAACACGTGACATTTGGTGACACCGATCACAGTGACTGAAACACATTGAAAGCAACGTTTTCCAACCACTGTGTCGCTGGACACCGAGACGCGCTCAGGTGTGCCGTGTGAACTCTCCAATTTCGGTAGTGGGTGTGAGGACCCCGTTCCTCAGCCCGTCGGAGGACGTAGACGTCTCCGTTAGGAATGTCAAGGACATCGTTGGGATGGCGACGATGACAAATCACGCACTCCCAGTCGTCGCTCTCGGGCACCGCAGGACGAGGATGATGTCTCAAGCAAAGGACACTGTGGATGACAGAGAGGGCTGTGGACCCCACTGGACCGCGTGGGACACTATATTGAAAAAGACTTGATAAATGGTTGCCGATTGCTCCAATGCTACATCACTGGCCAGAGGTTGAGACGCAGTCAACACGTCAACTCATGAAATATGTGGCTTTTTTGGTGCTTCTATTTTCATGTCACCTCCGTGTATTGGCTACTTCAAAGAAGAACGTCATGCCGTTCTTAAAATTTCAGATGGAAGTGGCCATAACCTTCTCGGGTCAGCATGACAATGACAACTCTGACCTTTGTTTTCATTGTCATTTTATTTTTGCACTGAGCAAAAATGAGAAGTTATTTATTTGGGGGATTTTGTGCGGAGAAAAAGCACACAATCACTGCTTATGTTTTGGTTTTTGCACTTAGAGAAATGGACATGACACATCACAGATCATCGCATATTTTTTAAAACTTGACAAAAACTAGATAAAGACTAGATAACGGTTACCACGATACAACGCTACCTTCTGTAAATGAATTTTTCATTCCAAAAATCCAGCGGCCTCCGCTCAACACGTGACATTTGGTGACACCAATCACAGTTTTTATTTATTTATTTTTTATTGATTGAGTGATTTGTTTGACAGGGACAATGAAAGTCATCTTTCATAGTTACAACATGAAAGATGCAGCTCATGCGACACATACAGAGTGTGTAGCAGAGAATGCTCCTTTTCAACTCCTGTCCCTGGTTGAGCTTTTCCCTGTAGTACATACAAATGATACAGAATGAATGAAATACACAACCCTAAAATACATGTTTACAACAGTGGTCTCCACGCACACACGCACACACACTATACATTATTTACAGACTCAGAGGTGCGTACATCTTTGGTTTGTTTTAAGCCACAACTTTAGCTTTGATGTGAACTCCTTAAACTCTGGTCTATTTTTGAGGTCAGTGGGCAGTGGGTTCCACAGTTTGGCCGTCTTTATGGAGAAAGCAGACCGAATAAACCTGGTCCTCCTGTGGGGGGTCGCACAGTTCTTGTGGGAGGTGCTCCTGGTGACTCTATTGCTGTTTTGTCTAGGTTATGGATGCATTTGAATGTTAGCTTTACAGAGTATAGTTTAATGAAGTTTTCCAAATTTAGTCAATGATAGTTGTCGAGTATATTGCAGTGGTGATAACGGGTGTTTTTTTTTTGTCCATAATCTGTATTGCTTGATTTGGAATGTAGTGTCTTATTAGTTTGAAGCAGTTGAGATTACGATGAATAGTTTTGGATATTTTTCACATAGAGTGAATTCGAACACATTAAAACACATTAAAAGCAACGTTTTGCAACCACTTACAACCACGGCTGGACACCGAGACGCGAATTTGTATTGCTTGATTGTACAATGAACCAATGCACTTAGTGGCTGAGGGAGGTGCCTGGGTGCTGTCATTCAGCATGACATGTGGCAGAAGATCATCCATTGCATGTACAGCAAGGCCGCTTGATTTGGAATGTAGTGTCTTATTAGTTTGAAGCAGTTGAGATTACCATGAATAGTTTTGGATATTTTTCGTATAGAGTGAATTAAAACACATTAAAACACATTAAAAGCAACGTTTTGCAACCACTGTTCCGCTGGACACCGAGACGCGCTCAGGTGTGCCGCGTGAACTCTCCAATTTCGGCAGTTGGGTGTGAGGACGCCGTCCCTCGGCCTGTCGGAGGACGTAGACGCCTCCGGTAGGAATGTCAAGGACATCCGTCGGATGGCGACGATGACAAATCACGCACTCCCAGTCGTCGCTCTCGGGCACCGCAGGACGAGGATGATTTGGACGCAGTCAACACGTCAAACTCCTGAAATCTGTCGGAGTTTGTGTGATGTCTGTGTGATGACGTGCTCGGCGCGGGTGCCGCAAACCGTCCGGATGAGTGGCGAGCGGCGCGAGCGTGCGCTTCGGCTTCTATGGTGACTTGAACGAGCCCATCCGTGACATTGCAACGGGACCGCACTCGTGATGTGTGTCACGTGCGCATGCGCGCGCATGCGCGCGCATGCGCGCCCAACCACGACCACTATATAAGTGCTCTCCAACAGAAGCGTGTCTGACTGACGGTTGCACACAGGTATCCGACACGCAGAACAAAACAACACGAAACAATGACTACCTGAAGCGAGGAACAAAGACACAACATCAGCACAGATCAGGGACCAAACGAGCCCCACAGTGGCACTTCCTCACAACCACTAACCTGAACTCCCGTCATGATTTGCGGCGGCGACCGCGTCCGTGATCCGCCGCAATACTTTTCGCCACTAGATGGCAGCACAGAGCGTAGAGGGTGGATAGGATAAAAGCCCTTTTTTTCCCCACACCTGAAAAACGCAATTTTTTAGCTCAGTCGGTTAGCGCGTGGTGCTCGTAAGTTGATGGTCACGGGTTCGATACCCGTCATTGGCCACACGGTTTTTTTTTTTTTTTTAACTTAACCCTAACTTAACTAAGACGAGATAAAGACTAGATAACGGTTACCACGATACAACACTACCTTCTGTAAATGAATTTTTCATTCCAAAAATCCAGCGGCCTCCGCTCAACACGTGACATTTGGTGACACCGATCACAGTGACTGAAACACATTGAAAGCAACGTTTTCCAACCACTGTGTCGCTGGACACCGAGACGCGCTCAGGTGTGCCGTGTGAACTCTCCAATTTCGGTAGTGGGTGTAAGGACCCCGTTCCTCAGCCCGTCGGAGGACGTAGACGTCTCCGTTAGGAATGTCAAGGACATCGTTGGGATGGCGACGATGACAAATCACGCACTCCCAGTCGTCGCTCTCGGGCACCGCAGGACGAGGATGATGTCTCAAGCAAAGGACACTGTGGATGACAGAGAGGGCTGTGGACCCCACTGGACCGCGTGGGACACTATATTGAAAAAGACTTGATAAATGGTTGCCGATTGCTCCAATGCTACATCACTGGCCAGAGGTTGAGACGCAGTCAACACGTCAACTCATGAAATATGTGGTTTTTTTGGTGCTTCTATTTTCATGTCACCTCCGTGTATTGGCTACTTCAAAGAAGAACGTCATGCCGTTCTTAAAATTTCAGATGGAAGTGGCCATAACCTTCTCGGGTCAGCATGACAATGACAACTCTGACTTTTGTTTTCATTGTCATTTTATTTTTGCACTGAGCAAAAATGAGACGTTATTTATTTGGGGGATTTTGTGCGGAGAAAAAGCACACAATCACTGCTTATGTTTTGGTTTTTGCACTTAGAGAAATGGACATGACACATCACAGATCATCGCATATTTTTAAAAACTTGACAAAAACTAGATAAAGACTAGATAACGGTTACCACGATACAACGCTACCTTCTGTAAATGAATTTTTCATTCCAAAAATCCAGCGGCCTCCGCTCAACACGTGACATTTGGTGACACCAATCACAGTTTTTATTTATTTATTTTTTATTGATTGAGTGATTTGTTTGACAGGGACAATGAAAGTCATCTTTCATAGTTACAACATGAAAGATGCAGCTCATGCGACACATACAGAGTGTGTAGCAGAGAATGCTCCTTTTCAACTCCTGTCCCTGGTTGAGCTTTTCCCTGTAGTACATACAAATGATACAGAATGAATGAAATACACAACCCTAAAATACATGTTTACAACAGTGGTCTCCACGCACACACGCACACACACTATACATTATTTACAGACTCAGAGGTGCGTACATCTTTGGTTTGTTTTAAGCCACAACTTTAGCTTTGATGTGAACTCCTTAAACTCTGGTCTATTTTTGAGGTCAGTGGGCAGTGGGTTCCACAGTTTGGCCGTCTTTATGGAGAAAGCAGACCGAATAAACCTGGTCCTCCTGTGGGGGGTCGCACAGTTCTTGTGGGAGGTGCTCCTGGTGACTCTATTGCTGTTTTGTCTAGGTTATGGATGCATTTGAATGTTAGCTTTACAGAGTATAGTTTAATGAAGTTTTCCAAATTTAGTCAATGATAGTTGTCGAGTATATTGCAGTGGTGATAACGGGTGTTTTTTTTTTGTCCATAATCTGTATTGCTTGATTTGGAATGTAGTGTCTTATTAGTTTGAAGCAGTTGAGATTACGATGAATAGTTTTGGATATTTTTCACATAGAGTGAATTCGAACACATTAAAACACATTAAAAGCAACGTTTTGCAACCACTTACAACCACGGCTGGACACCGAGACGCGAATTTGTATTGCTTGATTGTACAATGAACCAATGCACTTAGTGGCTGAGGGAGGTGCCTGGGTGCTGTCATTCAGCATGACATGTGGCAGAAGATCATCCATTGCATGTACAGCAAGGCCGCTTGATTTGGAATGTAGTGTCTTATTAGTTTGAAGCAGTTGAGATTACCATGAATAGTTTTGGATATTTTTCGTATAGAGTGAATTAAAACACATTAAAACACATTAAAAGCAACGTTTTGCAACCACTGTTCCGCTGGACACCGAGACGCGCTCAGGTGTGCCGCGTGAACTCTCCAATTTCGGCAGTTGGGTGTGAGGACGCCGTCCCTCGGCCTGTCGGAGGACGTAGACGCCTCCGGTAGGAATGTCAAGGACATCCGTCGGATGGCGACGATGACAAATCACGCACTCCCAGTCGTCGCTCTCGGGCACCGCAGGACGAGGATGATTTGGACGCAGTCAACACGTCAAACTCCTGAAATCTGTCGGAGTTTGTGTGATGTCTGTGTGATGACGTGCTCGGCGCGGGTGCCGCAAACCGTCCGGATGAGTGGCGAGCGGCGCGAGCGTGCGCTTCGGCTTCTATGGTGACTTGAACGAGCCCATCCGTGACATTGCAACGGGACCGCACTCGTGATGTGTGTCACGTGCGCATGCGCGCCCAACCACGACCACATTATAAGTGCTCTCCAGCAGACGCGTGTCTGACTCACGGTTGCACACAGGTATCCGACACGCAGAACAAAACAACACGAAACAATGACTACCTGAAGCGAGGAACAAAGACACAACATCAGCACAGATCAGCGACCAAACGAGCCACACAGTGGCACTTCCTCACAACCACTAACCTGAACTCCCGTCATGCCCTGCGGCGGCGACCGCGTCCGTGATCCGCCGCAATACCTTTCGCCACTAGATGGCAGCACAGAGCGTAGAGGGTGGATAGGATAAAAGCCCTTTTTTTCCCCACACCTGAAAAACGCAAATTTTTAGCTCAGTCGGTTAGCACGTGGTGCTCGTAAGTTGATGGTCACGGGTTCGATACCCGTCATTGGCTACACGTTTTTTTTTTTTTTTTTTAACTTAACTAACCCTAACCCTAACTTAACTAAGACGAGATAAAGACTAGATAACGGTTACCACGATACAACACTACCTTCTGTAAATGAATTTTTCATTCCAAAAATCCAGCGGCCTCCGCTCAACACGTGACATTTGGTGACACCGATCACAGTGACTGAAACACATTGAAAGCAACGTTTTCCAACCACTGTGTCGCTGGACACCGAGACGCGCTCAGGTGTGCCGTGTGAACTCTCCAATTTCGGTAGTGGGTGTGAGGACCCCGTTCCTCAGCCCGTCGGAGGACGTAGACGTCTCCGTTAGGAATGTCAAGGACATCGTTGGGATGGCGACGATGACAAATCACGCACTCCCAGTCGTCGCTCTCGGGCACCGCAGGACGAGGATGATGTCTCAAGCAAAGGACACTGTGGATGACAGAGAGGGCTGTGGACCCCACTGGACCGCGTGGGACACTATATTGAAAAAGACTTGATAAATGGTTGCCGATTGCTCCAATGCTACATCACTGGCCAGAGGTTGAGACGCAGTCAACACGTCAACTCATGAAATATGTGGCTTTTTTGGTGCTTCTATTTTCATGTCACCTCCGTGTATTGGCTACTTCAAAGAAGAACGTCATGCCGTTCTTAAAATTTCAGATGGAAGTGGCCATAACCTTCTCGGGTCAGCATGACAATGACAACTCTGACCTTTGTTTTCATTGTCATTTTATTTTTGCACTGAGCAAAAATGAGAAGTTATTTATTTGGGGGATTTTGTGCGGAGAAAAAGCACACAATCACTGCTTATGTTTTGGTTTTTGCACTTAGAGAAATGGACATGACACATCACAGATCATCGCATATTTTTTAAAACTTGACAAAAACTAGATAAAGACTAGATAACGGTTACCACGATACAACGCTACCTTCTGTAAATGAATTTTTCATTCCAAAAATCCAGCGGCCTCCGCTCAACACGTGACATTTGGTGACACCAATCACAGTTTTTATTTATTTATTTTTTATTGATTGAGTGATTTGTTTGACAGGGACAATGAAAGTCATCTTTCATAGTTACAACATGAAAGATGCAGCTCATGCGACACATACAGAGTGTGTAGCAGAGAATGCTCCTTTTCAACTCCTGTCCCTGGTTGAGCTTTTCCCTGTAGTACATACAAATGATACAGAATGAATGAAATACACAACCCTAAAATACATGTTTACAACAGTGGTCTCCACGCACACACGCACACACACTATACATTATTTACAGACTCAGAGGTGCGTACATCTTTGGTTTGTTTTAAGCCACAACTTTAGCTTTGATGTGAACTCCTTAAACTCTGGTCTATTTTTGAGGTCAGTGGGCAGTGGGTTCCACAGTTTGGCCGTCTTTATGGAGAAAGCAGACCGAATAAACCTGGTCCTCCTGTGGGGGGTCGCACAGTTCTTGTGGGAGGTGCTCCTGGTGACTCTATTGCTGTTTTGTCTAGGTTATGGATGCATTTGAATGTTAGCTTTACAGAGTATAGTTTAATGAAGTTTTCCAAATTTAGTCAATGATAGTTGTCGAGTATATTGCAGTGGTGATAACGGGTGTTTTTTTTTTGTCCATAATCTGTATTGCTTGATTTGGAATGTAGTGTCTTATTAGTTTGAAGCAGTTGAGATTACGATGAATAGTTTTGGATATTTTTCACATAGAGTGAATTCGAACACATTAAAACACATTAAAAGCAACGTTTTGCAACCACTTACAACCACGGCTGGACACCGAGACGCGAATTTGTATTGCTTGATTGTACAATGAACCAATGCACTTAGTGGCTGAGGGAGGTGCCTGGGTGCTGTCATTCAGCATGACATGTGGCAGAAGATCATCCATTGCATGTACAGCAAGGCCGCTTGATTTGGAATGTAGTGTCTTATTAGTTTGAAGCAGTTGAGATTACCATGAATAGTTTTGGATATTTTTCGTATAGAGTGAATTAAAACACATTAAAACACATTAAAAGCAACGTTTTGCAACCACTGTTCCGCTGGACACCGAGACGCGCTCAGGTGTGCCGCGTGAACTCTCCAATTTCGGCAGTTGGGTGTGAGGACGCCGTCCCTCGGCCTGTCGGAGGACGTAGACGCCTCCGGTAGGAATGTCAAGGACATCCGTCGGATGGCGACGATGACAAATCACGCACTCCCAGTCGTCGCTCTCGGGCACCGCAGGACGAGGATGATTTGGACGCAGTCAACACGTCAAACTCCTGAAATCTGTCGGAGTTTGTGTGATGTCTGTGTGATGACGTGCTCGGCGCGGGTGCCGCAAACCGTCCGGATGAGTGGCGAGCGGCGCGAGCGTGCGCTTCGGCTTCTATGGTGACTTGAACGAGCCCATCCGTGACATTGCAACGGGACCGCACTCGTGATGTGTGTCACGTGCGCATGCGCGCGCATGCGCGCGCATGCGCGCCCAACCACGACCACTATATAAGTGCTCTCCAACAGAAGCGTGTCTGACTGACGGTTGCACACAGGTATCCGACACGCAGAACAAAACAACACGAAACAATGACTACCTGAAGCGAGGAACAAAGACACAACATCAGCACAGATCAGGGACCAAACGAGCCCCACAGTGGCACTTCCTCACAACCACTAACCTGAACTCCCGTCATGATTTGCGGCGGCGACCGCGTCCGTGATCCGCCGCAATACTTTTCGCCACTAGATGGCAGCACAGAGCGTAGAGGGTGGATAGGATAAAAGCCCTTTTTTTCCCCACACCTGAAAAACGCAATTTTTTAGCTCAGTCGGTTAGCGCGTGGTGCTCGTAAGTTGATGGTCACGGGTTCGATACCCGTCATTGGCCACACGGTTTTTTTTTTTTTTTTAACTTAACCCTAACTTAACTAAGACGAGATAAAGACTAGATAACGGTTACCACGATACAACACTACCTTCTGTAAATGAATTTTTCATTCCAAAAATCCAGCGGCCTCCGCTCAACACGTGACATTTGGTGACACCGATCACAGTGACTGAAACACATTGAAAGCAACGTTTTCCAACCACTGTGTCGCTGGACACCGAGACGCGCTCAGGTGTGCCGTGTGAACTCTCCAATTTCGGTAGTGGGTGTAAGGACCCCGTTCCTCAGCCCGTCGGAGGACGTAGACGTCTCCGTTAGGAATGTCAAGGACATCGTTGGGATGGCGACGATGACAAATCACGCACTCCCAGTCGTCGCTCTCGGGCACCGCAGGACGAGGATGATGTCTCAAGCAAAGGACACTGTGGATGACAGAGAGGGCTGTGGACCCCACTGGACCGCGTGGGACACTATATTGAAAAAGACTTGATAAATGGTTGCCGATTGCTCCAATGCTACATCACTGGCCAGAGGTTGAGACGCAGTCAACACGTCAACTCATGAAATATGTGGTTTTTTTGGTGCTTCTATTTTCATGTCACCTCCGTGTATTGGCTACTTCAAAGAAGAACGTCATGCCGTTCTTAAAATTTCAGATGGAAGTGGCCATAACCTTCTCGGGTCAGCATGACAATGACAACTCTGACTTTTGTTTTCATTGTCATTTTATTTTTGCACTGAGCAAAAATGAGACGTTATTTATTTGGGGGATTTTGTGCGGAGAAAAAGCACACAATCACTGCTTATGTTTTGGTTTTTGCACTTAGAGAAATGGACATGACACATCACAGATCATCGCATATTTTTAAAAACTTGACAAAAACTAGATAAAGACTAGATAACGGTTACCACGATACAACGCTACCTTCTGTAAATGAATTTTTCATTCCAAAAATCCAGCGGCCTCCGCTCAACACGTGACATTTGGTGACACCAATCACAGTTTTTATTTATTTATTTTTTATTGATTGAGTGATTTGTTTGACAGGGACAATGAAAGTCATCTTTCATAGTTACAACATGAAAGATGCAGCTCATGCGACACATACAGAGTGTGTAGCAGAGAATGCTCCTTTTCAACTCCTGTCCCTGGTTGAGCTTTTCCCTGTAGTACATACAAATGATACAGAATGAATGAAATACACAACCCTAAAATACATGTTTACAACAGTGGTCTCCACGCACACACGCACACACACTATACATTATTTACAGACTCAGAGGTGCGTACATCTTTGGTTTGTTTTAAGCCACAACTTTAGCTTTGATGTGAACTCCTTAAACTCTGGTCTATTTTTGAGGTCAGTGGGCAGTGGGTTCCACAGTTTGGCCGTCTTTATGGAGAAAGCAGACCGAATAAACCTGGTCCTCCTGTGGGGGGTCGCACAGTTCTTGTGGGAGGTGCTCCTGGTGACTCTATTGCTGTTTTGTCTAGGTTATGGATGCATTTGAATGTTAGCTTTACAGAGTATAGTTTAATGAAGTTTTCCAAATTTAGTCAATGATAGTTGTCGAGTATATTGCAGTGGTGATAACGGGTGTTTTTTTTTTGTCCATAATCTGTATTGCTTGATTTGGAATGTAGTGTCTTATTAGTTTGAAGCAGTTGAGATTACGATGAATAGTTTTGGATATTTTTCACATAGAGTGAATTCGAACACATTAAAACACATTAAAAGCAACGTTTTGCAACCACTTACAACCACGGCTGGACACCGAGACGCGAATTTGTATTGCTTGATTGTACAATGAACCAATGCACTTAGTGGCTGAGGGAGGTGCCTGGGTGCTGTCATTCAGCATGACATGTGGCAGAAGATCATCCATTGCATGTACAGCAAGGCCGCTTGATTTGGAATGTAGTGTCTTATTAGTTTGAAGCAGTTGAGATTACCATGAATAGTTTTGGATATTTTTCGTATAGAGTGAATTAAAACACATTAAAACACATTAAAAGCAACGTTTTGCAACCACTGTTCCGCTGGACACCGAGACGCGCTCAGGTGTGCCGCGTGAACTCTCCAATTTCGGCAGTTGGGTGTGAGGACGCCGTCCCTCGGCCTGTCGGAGGACGTAGACGCCTCCGGTAGGAATGTCAAGGACATCCGTCGGATGGCGACGATGACAAATCACGCACTCCCAGTCGTCGCTCTCGGGCACCGCAGGACGAGGATGATTTGGACGCAGTCAACACGTCAAACTCCTGAAATCTGTCGGAGTTTGTGTGATGTCTGTGTGATGACGTGCTCGGCGCGGGTGCCGCAAACCGTCCGGATGAGTGGCGAGCGGCGCGAGCGTGCGCTTCGGCTTCTATGGTGACTTGAACGAGCCCATCCGTGACATTGCAACGGGACCGCACTCGTGATGTGTGTCACGTGCGCATGCGCGCCCAACCACGACCACATTATAAGTGCTCTCCAGCAGACGCGTGTCTGACTCACGGTTGCACACAGGTATCCGACACGCAGAACAAAACAACACGAAACAATGACTACCTGAAGCGAGGAACAAAGACACAACATCAGCACAGATCAGCGACCAAACGAGCCACACAGTGGCACTTCCTCACAACCACTAACCTGAACTCCCGTCATGCCCTGCGGCGGCGACCGCGTGTGTGATCCGCCGCAATACCTTTCGCCACTAGATGGCAGCACAGAGCGTAGAGGGTGGATAGGATAAAAGCCCTTTTTTTCCCCACACCTGAAAAACGCAAATTTTTAGCTCAGTCGGTTAGCACGTGGTGCTCGTAAGTTGATGGTCACGGGTTCGATACCCGTCATTGGCTACACGTTTTTTTTTTTTTTTTTTAACTTAACTAACCCTAACCCTAACTTAACTAAGACGAGATAAAGACTAGATAACGGTTACCACGATACAACACTACCTTCTGTAAATGAATTTTTCATTCCAAAAATCCAGCGGCCTCCGCTCAACACGTGACATTTGGTGACACCGATCACAGTGACTGAAACACATTGAAAGCAACGTTTTCCAACCACTGTGTCGCTGGACACCGAGACGCGCTCAGGTGTGCCGTGTGAACTCTCCAATTTCGGTAGTGGGTGTGAGGACCCCGTTCCTCAGCCCGTCGGAGGACGTAGACGTCTCCGTTAGGAATGTCAAGGACATCGTTGGGATGGCGACGATGACAAATCACGCACTCCCAGTCGTCGCTCTCGGGCACCGCAGGACGAGGATGATGTCTCAAGCAAAGGACACTGTGGATGACAGAGAGGGCTGTGGACCCCACTGGACCGCGTGGGACACTATATTGAAAAAGACTTGATAAATGGTTGCCGATTGCTCCAATGCTACATCACTGGCCAGAGGTTGAGACGCAGTCAACACGTCAACTCATGAAATATGTGGCTTTTTTGGTGCTTCTATTTTCATGTCACCTCCGTGTATTGGCTACTTCAAAGAAGAACGTCATGCCGTTCTTAAAATTTCAGATGGAAGTGGCCATAACCTTCTCGGGTCAGCATGACAATGACAACTCTGACCTTTGTTTTCATTGTCATTTTATTTTTGCACTGAGCAAAAATGAGAAGTTATTTATTTGGGGGATTTTGTGCGGAGAAAAAGCACACAATCACTGCTTATGTTTTGGTTTTTGCACTTAGAGAAATGGACATGACACATCACAGATCATCGCATATTTTTTAAAACTTGACAAAAACTAGATAAAGACTAGATAACGGTTACCACGATACAACGCTACCTTCTGTAAATGAATTTTTCATTCCAAAAATCCAGCGGCCTCCGCTCAACACGTGACATTTGGTGACACCAATCACAGTTTTTATTTATTTATTTTTTATTGATTGAGTGATTTGTTTGACAGGGACAATGAAAGTCATCTTTCATAGTTACAACATGAAAGATGCAGCTCATGCGACACATACAGAGTGTGTAGCAGAGAATGCTCCTTTTCAACTCCTGTCCCTGGTTGAGCTTTTCCCTGTAGTACATACAAATGATACAGAATGAATGAAATACACAACCCTAAAATACATGTTTACAACAGTGGTCTCCACGCACACACGCACACACACTATACATTATTTACAGACTCAGAGGTGCGTACATCTTTGGTTTGTTTTAAGCCACAACTTTAGCTTTGATGTGAACTCCTTAAACTCTGGTCTATTTTTGAGGTCAGTGGGCAGTGGGTTCCACAGTTTGGCCGTCTTTATGGAGAAAGCAGACCGAATAAACCTGGTCCTCCTGTGGGGGGTCGCACAGTTCTTGTGGGAGGTGCTCCTGGTGACTCTATTGCTGTTTTGTCTAGGTTATGGATGCATTTGAATGTTAGCTTTACAGAGTATAGTTTAATGAAGTTTTCCAAATTTAGTCAATGATAGTTGTCGAGTATATTGCAGTGGTGATAACGGGTGTTTTTTTTTTGTCCATAATCTGTATTGCTTGATTTGGAATGTAGTGTCTTATTAGTTTGAAGCAGTTGAGATTACGATGAATAGTTTTGGATATTTTTCACATAGAGTGAATTCGAACACATTAAAACACATTAAAAGCAACGTTTTGCAACCACTTACAACCACGGCTGGACACCGAGACGCGAATTTGTATTGCTTGATTGTACAATGAACCAATGCACTTAGTGGCTGAGGGAGGTGCCTGGGTGCTGTCATTCAGCATGACATGTGGCAGAAGATCATCCATTGCATGTACAGCAAGGCCGCTTGATTTGGAATGTAGTGTCTTATTAGTTTGAAGCAGTTGAGATTACCATGAATAGTTTTGGATATTTTTCGTATAGAGTGAATTAAAACACATTAAAACACATTAAAAGCAACGTTTTGCAACCACTGTTCCGCTGGACACCGAGACGCGCTCAGGTGTGCCGCGTGAACTCTCCAATTTCGGCAGTTGGGTGTGAGGACGCCGTCCCTCGGCCTGTCGGAGGACGTAGACGCCTCCGGTAGGAATGTCAAGGACATCCGTCGGATGGCGACGATGACAAATCACGCACTCCCAGTCGTCGCTCTCGGGCACCGCAGGACGAGGATGATTTGGACGCAGTCAACACGTCAAACTCCTGAAATCTGTCGGAGTTTGTGTGATGTCTGTGTGATGACGTGCTCGGCGCGGGTGCCGCAAACCGTCCGGATGAGTGGCGAGCGGCGCGAGCGTGCGCTTCGGCTTCTATGGTGACTTGAACGAGCCCATCCGTGACATTGCAACGGGACCGCACTCGTGATGTGTGTCACGTGCGCATGCGCGCGCATGCGCGCGCATGCGCGCCCAACCACGACCACTATATAAGTGCTCTCCAACAGAAGCGTGTCTGACTGACGGTTGCACACAGGTATCCGACACGCAGAACAAAACAACACGAAACAATGACTACCTGAAGCGAGGAACAAAGACACAACATCAGCACAGATCAGGGACCAAACGAGCCCCACAGTGGCACTTCCTCACAACCACTAACCTGAACTCCCGTCATGATTTGCGGCGGCGACCGCGTCCGTGATCCGCCGCAATACTTTTCGCCACTAGATGGCAGCACAGAGCGTAGAGGGTGGATAGGATAAAAGCCCTTTTTTTCCCCACACCTGAAAAACGCAATTTTTTAGCTCAGTCGGTTAGCGCGTGGTGCTCGTAAGTTGATGGTCACGGGTTCGATACCCGTCATTGGCCACACGGTTTTTTTTTTTTTTTTAACTTAACCCTAACTTAACTAAGACGAGATAAAGACTAGATAACGGTTACCACGATACAACACTACCTTCTGTAAATGAATTTTTCATTCCAAAAATCCAGCGGCCTCCGCTCAACACGTGACATTTGGTGACACCGATCACAGTGACTGAAACACATTGAAAGCAACGTTTTCCAACCACTGTGTCGCTGGACACCGAGACGCGCTCAGGTGTGCCGTGTGAACTCTCCAATTTCGGTAGTGGGTGTAAGGACCCCGTTCCTCAGCCCGTCGGAGGACGTAGACGTCTCCGTTAGGAATGTCAAGGACATCGTTGGGATGGCGACGATGACAAATCACGCACTCCCAGTCGTCGCTCTCGGGCACCGCAGGACGAGGATGATGTCTCAAGCAAAGGACACTGTGGATGACAGAGAGGGCTGTGGACCCCACTGGACCGCGTGGGACACTATATTGAAAAAGACTTGATAAATGGTTGCCGATTGCTCCAATGCTACATCACTGGCCAGAGGTTGAGACGCAGTCAACACGTCAACTCATGAAATATGTGGTTTTTTTGGTGCTTCTATTTTCATGTCACCTCCGTGTATTGGCTACTTCAAAGAAGAACGTCATGCCGTTCTTAAAATTTCAGATGGAAGTGGCCATAACCTTCTCGGGTCAGCATGACAATGACAACTCTGACTTTTGTTTTCATTGTCATTTTATTTTTGCACTGAGCAAAAATGAGACGTTATTTATTTGGGGGATTTTGTGCGGAGAAAAAGCACACAATCACTGCTTATGTTTTGGTTTTTGCACTTAGAGAAATGGACATGACACATCACAGATCATCGCATATTTTTAAAAACTTGACAAAAACTAGATAAAGACTAGATAACGGTTACCACGATACAACGCTACCTTCTGTAAATGAATTTTTCATTCCAAAAATCCAGCGGCCTCCGCTCAACACGTGACATTTGGTGACACCAATCACAGTTTTTATTTATTTATTTTTTATTGATTGAGTGATTTGTTTGACAGGGACAATGAAAGTCATCTTTCATAGTTACAACATGAAAGATGCAGCTCATGCGACACATACAGAGTGTGTAGCAGAGAATGCTCCTTTTCAACTCCTGTCCCTGGTTGAGCTTTTCCCTGTAGTACATACAAATGATACAGAATGAATGAAATACACAACCCTAAAATACATGTTTACAACAGTGGTCTCCACGCACACACGCACACACACTATACATTATTTACAGACTCAGAGGTGCGTACATCTTTGGTTTGTTTTAAGCCACAACTTTAGCTTTGATGTGAACTCCTTAAACTCTGGTCTATTTTTGAGGTCAGTGGGCAGTGGGTTCCACAGTTTGGCCGTCTTTATGGAGAAAGCAGACCGAATAAACCTGGTCCTCCTGTGGGGGGTCGCACAGTTCTTGTGGGAGGTGCTCCTGGTGACTCTATTGCTGTTTTGTCTAGGTTATGGATGCATTTGAATGTTAGCTTTACAGAGTATAGTTTAATGAAGTTTTCCAAATTTAGTCAATGATAGTTGTCGAGTATATTGCAGTGGTGATAACGGGTGTTTTTTTTTTGTCCATAATCTGTATTGCTTGATTTGGAATGTAGTGTCTTATTAGTTTGAAGCAGTTGAGATTACGATGAATAGTTTTGGATATTTTTCACATAGAGTGAATTCGAACACATTAAAACACATTAAAAGCAACGTTTTGCAACCACTGTGCCGCTGGACACCGAGACGCGAATTTGTATTGCTTGATTGTACAATGAACCAATGCACTTAGTGGCTGAGGGAGGTGCCTGGGTGCTGTCATTCAGCATGACATGTGGCAGAAGATCATCCATTGCATGTACAGCAAGGCCGCTTGATTTGGAATGTAGTGTCTTATTAGTTTGAAGCAGTTGAGATTACCATGAATAGTTTTGGATATTTTTCGTATAGAGTGAATTAAAACACATTAAAACACATTAAAAGCAACGTTTTGCAACCACTGTTCCGCTGGACACCGAGACGCGCTCAGGTGTGCCGCGTGAACTCTCCAATTTCGGCAGTTGGGTGTGAGGACGCCGTCCCTCGGCCTGTCGGAGGACGTAGACGCCTCCGGTAGGAATGTCAAGGACATCCGTCGGATGGCGACGATGACAAATCACGCACTCCCAGTCGTCGCTCTCGGGCACCGCAGGACGAGGATGATTTGGACGCAGTCAACACGTCAAACTCCTGAAATCTGTCGGAGTTTGTGTGATGTCTGTGTGATGACGTGCTCGGCGCGGGTGCCGCAAACCGTCCGGATGAGTGGCGAGCGGCGCGAGCGTGCGCTTCGGCTTCTATGGTGACTTGAACGAGCCCATCCGTGACATTGCAACGGGACCGCACTCGTGATGTGTGTCACGTGCGCATGCGCGCCCAACCACGACCACATTATAAGTGCTCTCCAGCAGACGCGTGTCTGACTCACGGTTGCACACAGGTATCCGACACGCAGAACAAAACAACACGAAACAATGACTACCTGAAGCGAGGAACAAAGACACAACATCAGCACAGATCAGCGACCAAACGAGCCACACAGTGGCACTTCCTCACAACCACTAACCTGAACTCCCGTCATGCCCTGCGGCGGCGACCGCGTCCGTGATCCGCCGCAATACCTTTCGCCACTAGATGGCAGCACAGAGCGTAGAGGGTGGATAGGATAAAAGCCCTTTTTTTCCCCACACCTGAAAAACGCAAATTTTTAGCTCAGTCGGTTAGCACGTGGTGCTCGTAAGTTGATGGTCACGGGTTCGATACCCGTCATTGGCTACACGTTTTTTTTTTTTTTTTTTAACTTAACTAACCCTAACCCTAACTTAACTAAGACGAGATAAAGACTAGATAACGGTTACCACGATACAACACTACCTTCTGTAAATGAATTTTTCATTCCAAAAATCCAGCGGCCTCCGCTCAACACGTGACATTTGGTGACACCGATCACAGTGACTGAAACACATTGAAAGCAACGTTTTCCAACCACTGTGTCGCTGGACACCGAGACGCGCTCAGGTGTGCCGTGTGAACTCTCCAATTTCGGTAGTGGGTGTGAGGACCCCGTTCCTCAGCCCGTCGGAGGACGTAGACGTCTCCGTTAGGAATGTCAAGGACATCGTTGGGATGGCGACGATGACAAATCACGCACTCCCAGTCGTCGCTCTCGGGCACCGCAGGACGAGGATGATGTCTCAAGCAAAGGACACTGTGGATGACAGAGAGGGCTGTGGACCCCACTGGACCGCGTGGGACACTATATTGAAAAAGACTTGATAAATGGTTGCCGATTGCTCCAATGCTACATCACTGGCCAGAGGTTGAGACGCAGTCAACACGTCAACTCATGAAATATGTGGCTTTTTTGGTGCTTCTATTTTCATGTCACCTCCGTGTATTGGCTACTTCAAAGAAGAACGTCATGCCGTTCTTAAAATTTCAGATGGAAGTGGCCATAACCTTCTCGGGTCAGCATGACAATGACAACTCTGACCTTTGTTTTCATTGTCATTTTATTTTTGCACTGAGCAAAAATGAGAAGTTATTTATTTGGGGGATTTTGTGCGGAGAAAAAGCACACAATCACTGCTTATGTTTTGGTTTTTGCACTTAGAGAAATGGACATGACACATCACAGATCATCGCATATTTTTTAAAACTTGACAAAAACTAGATAAAGACTAGATAACGGTTACCACGATACAACGCTACCTTCTGTAAATGAATTTTTCATTCCAAAAATCCAGCGGCCTCCGCTCAACACGTGACATTTGGTGACACCAATCACAGTTTTTATTTATTTATTTTTTATTGATTGAGTGATTTGTTTGACAGGGACAATGAAAGTCATCTTTCATAGTTACAACATGAAAGATGCAGCTCATGCGACACATACAGAGTGTGTAGCAGAGAATGCTCCTTTTCAACTCCTGTCCCTGGTTGAGCTTTTCCCTGTAGTACATACAAATGATACAGAATGAATGAAATACACAACCCTAAAATACATGTTTACAACAGTGGTCTCCACGCACACACGCACACACACTATACATTATTTACAGACTCAGAGGTGCGTACATCTTTGGTTTGTTTTAAGCCACAACTTTAGCTTTGATGTGAACTCCTTAAACTCTGGTCTATTTTTGAGGTCAGTGGGCAGTGGGTTCCACAGTTTGGCCGTCTTTATGGAGAAAGCAGACCGAATAAACCTGGTCCTCCTGTGGGGGGTCGCACAGTTCTTGTGGGAGGTGCTCCTGGTGACTCTATTGCTGTTTTGTCTAGGTTATGGATGCATTTGAATGTTAGCTTTACAGAGTATAGTTTAATGAAGTTTTCCAAATTTAGTCAATGATAGTTGTCGAGTATATTGCAGTGGTGATAACGGGTGTTTTTTTTTTGTCCATAATCTGTATTGCTTGATTTGGAATGTAGTGTCTTATTAGTTTGAAGCAGTTGAGATTACGATGAATAGTTTTGGATATTTTTCACATAGAGTGAATTCGAACACATTAAAACACATTAAAAGCAACGTTTTGCAACCACTTACAACCACGGCTGGACACCGAGACGCGAATTTGTATTGCTTGATTGTACAATGAACCAATGCACTTAGTGGCTGAGGGAGGTGCCTGGGTGCTGTCATTCAGCATGACATGTGGCAGAAGATCATCCATTGCATGTACAGCAAGGCCGCTTGATTTGGAATGTAGTGTCTTATTAGTTTGAAGCAGTTGAGATTACCATGAATAGTTTTGGATATTTTTCGTATAGAGTGAATTAAAACACATTAAAACACATTAAAAGCAACGTTTTGCAACCACTGTTCCGCTGGACACCGAGACGCGCTCAGGTGTGCCGCGTGAACTCTCCAATTTCGGCAGTTGGGTGTGAGGACGCCGTCCCTCGGCCTGTCGGAGGACGTAGACGCCTCCGGTAGGAATGTCAAGGACATCCGTCGGATGGCGACGATGACAAATCACGCACTCCCAGTCGTCGCTCTCGGGCACCGCAGGACGAGGATGATTTGGACGCAGTCAACACGTCAAACTCCTGAAATCTGTCGGAGTTTGTGTGATGTCTGTGTGATGACGTGCTCGGCGCGGGTGCCGCAAACCGTCCGGATGAGTGGCGAGCGGCGCGAGCGTGCGCTTCGGCTTCTATGGTGACTTGAACGAGCCCATCCGTGACATTGCAACGGGACCGCACTCGTGATGTGTGTCACGTGCGCATGCGCGCCCAACCACGACCACATTATAAGTGCTCTCCAGCAGACGCGTGTCTGACTCACGGTTGCACACAGGTATCCGACACGCAGAACAAAACAACACGAAACAATGACTACCTGAAGCGAGGAACAAAGACACAACATCAGCACAGATCAGCGACCAAACGAGCCACACAGTGGCACTTCCTCACAACCACTAACCTGAACTCCCGTCATGCCCTGCGGCGGCGACCGCGTCCGTGATCCGCCGCAATACCTTTCGCCACTAGATGGCAGCACAGAGCGTAGAGGGTGGATAGGATAAAAGCCCTTTTTTTCCCCACACCTGAAAAACGCAAATTTTTAGCTCAGTCGGTTAGCACGTGGTGCTCGTAAGTTGATGGTCACGGGTTCGATACCCGTCATTGGCTACACGTTTTTTTTTTTTTTTTTTAACTTAACTAACCCTAACCCTAACTTAACTAAGACGAGATAAAGACTAGATAACGGTTACCACGATACAACACTACCTTCTGTAAATGAATTTTTCATTCCAAAAATCCAGCGGCCTCCGCTCAACACGTGACATTTGGTGACACCGATCACAGTGACTGAAACACATTGAAAGCAACGTTTTCCAACCACTGTGTCGCTGGACACCGAGACGCGCTCAGGTGTGCCGTGTGAACTCTCCAATTTCGGTAGTGGGTGTAAGGACCCCGTTCCTCAGCCCGTCGGAGGACGTAGACGTCTCCGTTAGGAATGTCAAGGACATCGTTGGGATGGCGACGATGACAAATCACGCACTCCCAGTCGTCGCTCTCGGGCACCGCAGGACGAGGATGATGTCTCAAGCAAAGGACACTGTGGATGACAGAGAGGGCTGTGGACCCCACTGGACCGCGTGGGACACTATATTGAAAAAGACTTGATAAATGGTTGCCGATTGCTCCAATGCTACATCACTGGCCAGAGGTTGAGACGCAGTCAACACGTCAACTCATGAAATATGTGGTTTTTTTGGTGCTTCTATTTTCATGTCACCTCCGTGTATTGGCTACTTCAAAGAAGAACGTCATGCCGTTCTTAAAATTTCAGATGGAAGTGGCCATAACCTTCTCGGGTCAGCATGACAATGACAACTCTGACTTTTGTTTTCATTGTCATTTTATTTTTGCACTGAGCAAAAATGAGACGTTATTTATTTGGGGGATTTTGTGCGGAGAAAAAGCACACAATCACTGCTTATGTTTTGGTTTTTGCACTTAGAGAAATGGACATGACACATCACAGATCATCGCATATTTTTAAAAACTTGACAAAAACTAGATAAAGACTAGATAACGGTTACCACGATACAACGCTACCTTCTGTAAATGAATTTTTCATTCCAAAAATCCAGCGGCCTCCGCTCAACACGTGACATTTGGTGACACCAATCACAGTTTTTATTTATTTATTTTTTATTGATTGAGTGATTTGTTTGACAGGGACAATGAAAGTCATCTTTCATAGTTACAACATGAAAGATGCAGCTCATGCGACACATACAGAGTGTGTAGCAGAGAATGCTCCTTTTCAACTCCTGTCCCTGGTTGAGCTTTTCCCTGTAGTACATACAAATGATACAGAATGAATGAAATACACAACCCTAAAATACATGTTTACAACAGTGGTCTCCACGCACACACGCACACACACTATACATTATTTACAGACTCAGAGGTGCGTACATCTTTGGTTTGTTTTAAGCCACAACTTTAGCTTTGATGTGAACTCCTTAAACTCTGGTCTATTTTTGAGGTCAGTGGGCAGTGGGTTCCACAGTTTGGCCGTCTTTATGGAGAAAGCAGACCGAATAAACCTGGTCCTCCTGTGGGGGGTCGCACAGTTCTTGTGGGAGGTGCTCCTGGTGACTCTATTGCTGTTTTGTCTAGGTTATGGATGCATTTGAATGTTAGCTTTACAGAGTATAGTTTAATGAAGTTTTCCAAATTTAGTCAATGATAGTTGTCGAGTATATTGCAGTGGTGATAACGGGTGTTTTTTTTTTGTCCATAATCTGTATTGCTTGATTTGGAATGTAGTGTCTTATTAGTTTGAAGCAGTTGAGATTACGATGAATAGTTTTGGATATTTTTCACATAGAGTGAATTCGAACACATTAAAACACATTAAAAGCAACGTTTTGCAACCACTTACAACCACGGCTGGACACCGAGACGCGAATTTGTATTGCTTGATTGTACAATGAACCAATGCACTTAGTGGCTGAGGGAGGTGCCTGGGTGCTGTCATTCAGCATGACATGTGGCAGAAGATCATCCATTGCATGTACAGCAAGGCCGCTTGATTTGGAATGTAGTGTCTTATTAGTTTGAAGCAGTTGAGATTACCATGAATAGTTTTGGATATTTTTCGTATAGAGTGAATTAAAACACATTAAAACACATTAAAAGCAACGTTTTGCAACCACTGTTCCGCTGGACACCGAGACGCGCTCAGGTGTGCCGCGTGAACTCTCCAATTTCGGCAGTTGGGTGTGAGGACGCCGTCCCTCGGCCTGTCGGAGGACGTAGACGCCTCCGGTAGGAATGTCAAGGACATCCGTCGGATGGCGACGATGACAAATCACGCACTCCCAGTCGTCGCTCTCGGGCACCGCAGGACGAGGATGATTTGGACGCAGTCAACACGTCAAACTCCTGAAATCTGTCGGAGTTTGTGTGATGTCTGTGTGATGACGTGCTCGGCGCGGGTGCCGCAAACCGTCCGGATGAGTGGCGAGCGGCGCGAGCGTGCGCTTCGGCTTCTATGGTGACTTGAACGAGCCCATCCGTGACATTGCAACGGGACCGCACTCGTGATGTGTGTCACGTGCGCATGCGCGCCCAACCACGACCACATTATAAGTGCTCTCCAGCAGACGCGTGTCTGACTCACGGTTGCACACAGGTATCCGACACGCAGAACAAAACAACACGAAACAATGACTACCTGAAGCGAGGAACAAAGACACAACATCAGCACAGATCAGCGACCAAACGAGCCACACAGTGGCACTTCCTCACAACCACTAACCTGAACTCCCGTCATGCCCTGCGGCGGCGACCGCGTCCGTGATCCGCCGCAATACCTTTCGCCACTAGATGGCAGCACAGAGCGTAGAGGGTGGATAGGATAAAAGCCCTTTTTTTCCCCACACCTGAAAAACGCAAATTTTTAGCTCAGTCGGTTAGCACGTGGTGCTCGTAAGTTGATGGTCACGGGTTCGATACCCGTCATTGGCTACACGTTTTTTTTTTTTTTTTTAACTTAACTAACCCTAACCCTAACTTAACTAAGACGAGATAAAGACTAGATAACGGTTACCACGATACAACACTACCTTCTGTAAATGAATTTTTCATTCCAAAAATCCAGCGGCCTCCGCTCAACACGTGACATTTGGTGACACCGATCACAGTGACTGAAACACATTGAAAGCAACGTTTTCCAACCACTGTGTCGCTGGACACCGAGACGCGCTCAGGTGTGCCGTGTGAACTCTCCAATTTCGGTAGTGGGTGTGAGGACCCCGTTCCTCAGCCCGTCGGAGGACGTAGACGTCTCCGTTAGGAATGTCAAGGACATCGTTGGGATGGCGACGATGACAAATCACGCACTCCCAGTCGTCGCTCTCGGGCACCGCAGGACGAGGATGATGTCTCAAGCAAAGGACACTGTGGATGACAGAGAGGGCTGTGGACCCCACTGGACCGCGTGGGACACTATATTGAAAAAGACTTGATAAATGGTTGCCGATTGCTCCAATGCTACATCACTGGCCAGAGGTTGAGACGCAGTCAACACGTCAACTCATGAAATATGTGGCTTTTTTGGTGCTTCTATTTTCATGTCACCTCCGTGTATTGGCTACTTCAAAGAAGAACGTCATGCCGTTCTTAAAATTTCAGATGGAAGTGGCCATAACCTTCTCGGGTCAGCATGACAATGACAACTCTGACCTTTGTTTTCATTGTCATTTTATTTTTGCACTGAGCAAAAATGAGAAGTTATTTATTTGGGGGATTTTGTGCGGAGAAAAAGCACACAATCACTGCTTATGTTTTGGTTTTTGCACTTAGAGAAATGGACATGACACATCACAGATCATCGCATATTTTTTAAAACTTGACAAAAACTAGATAAAGACTAGATAACGGTTACCACGATACAACGCTACCTTCTGTAAATGAATTTTTCATTCCAAAAATCCAGCGGCCTCCGCTCAACACGTGACATTTGGTGACACCAATCACAGTTTTTATTTATTTATTTTTTATTGATTGAGTGATTTGTTTGACAGGGACAATGAAAGTCATCTTTCATAGTTACAACATGAAAGATGCAGCTCATGCGACACATACAGAGTGTGTAGCAGAGAATGCTCCTTTTCAACTCCTGTCCCTGGTTGAGCTTTTCCCTGTAGTACATACAAATGATACAGAATGAATGAAATACACAACCCTAAAATACATGTTTACAACAGTGGTCTCCACGCACACACGCACACACACTATACATTATTTACAGACTCAGAGGTGCGTACATCTTTGGTTTGTTTTAAGCCACAACTTTAGCTTTGATGTGAACTCCTTAAACTCTGGTCTATTTTTGAGGTCAGTGGGCAGTGGGTTCCACAGTTTGGCCGTCTTTATGGAGAAAGCAGACCGAATAAACCTGGTCCTCCTGTGGGGGGTCGCACAGTTCTTGTGGGAGGTGCTCCTGGTGACTCTATTGCTGTTTTGTCTAGGTTATGGATGCATTTGAATGTTAGCTTTACAGAGTATAGTTTAATGAAGTTTTCCAAATTTAGTCAATGATAGTTGTCGAGTATATTGCAGTGGTGATAACGGGTGTTTTTTTTTTGTCCATAATCTGTATTGCTTGATTTGGAATGTAGTGTCTTATTAGTTTGAAGCAGTTGAGATTACGATGAATAGTTTTGGATATTTTTCACATAGAGTGAATTCGAACACATTAAAACACATTAAAAGCAACGTTTTGCAACCACTTACAACCACGGCTGGACACCGAGACGCGAATTTGTATTGCTTGATTGTACAATGAACCAATGCACTTAGTGGCTGAGGGAGGTGCCTGGGTGCTGTCATTCAGCATGACATGTGGCAGAAGATCATCCATTGCATGTACAGCAAGGCCGCTTGATTTGGAATGTAGTGTCTTATTAGTTTGAAGCAGTTGAGATTACCATGAATAGTTTTGGATATTTTTCGTATAGAGTGAATTAAAACACATTAAAACACATTAAAAGCAACGTTTTGCAACCACTGTTCCGCTGGACACCGAGACGCGCTCAGGTGTGCCGCGTGAACTCTCCAATTTCGGCAGTTGGGTGTGAGGACGCCGTCCCTCGGCCTGTCGGAGGACGTAGACGCCTCCGGTAGGAATGTCAAGGACATCCGTCGGATGGCGACGATGACAAATCACGCACTCCCAGTCGTCGCTCTCGGGCACCGCAGGACGAGGATGATTTGGACGCAGTCAACACGTCAAACTCCTGAAATCTGTCGGAGTTTGTGTGATGTCTGTGTGATGACGTGCTCGGCGCGGGTGCCGCAAACCGTCCGGATGAGTGGCGAGCGGCGCGAGCGTGCGCTTCGGCTTCTATGGTGACTTGAACGAGCCCATCCGTGACATTGCAACGGGACCGCACTCGTGATGTGTGTCACGTGCGCATGCGCGCCCAACCACGACCACATTATAAGTGCTCTCCAGCAGACGCGTGTCTGACTCACGGTTGCACACAGGTATCCGACACGCAGAACAAAACAACACGAAACAATGACTACCTGAAGCGAGGAACAAAGACACAACATCAGCACAGATCAGCGACCAAACGAGCCACACAGTGGCACTTCCTCACAACCACTAACCTGAACTCCCGTCATGCCCTGCGGCGGCGACCGCGTCCGTGATCCGCCGCAATACCTTTCGCCACTAGATGGCAGCACAGAGCGTAGAGGGTGGATAGGATAAAAGCCCTTTTTTTCCCCACACCTGAAAAACGCAAATTTTTAGCTCAGTCGGTTAGCACGTGGTGCTCGTAAGTTGATGGTCACGGGTTCGATACCCGTCATTGGCTACACGTTTTTTTTTTTTTTTTTTAACTTAACTAACCCTAACCCTAACTTAACTAAGACGAGATAAAGACTAGATAACGGTTACCACGATACAACACTACCTTCTGTAAATGAATTTTTCATTCCAAAAATCCAGCGGCCTCCGCTCAACACGTGACATTTGGTGACACCGATCACAGTGACTGAAACACATTGAAAGCAACGTTTTCCAACCACTGTGTCGCTGGACACCGAGACGCGCTCAGGTGTGCCGTGTGAACTCTCCAATTTCGGTAGTGGGTGTAAGGACCCCGTTCCTCAGCCCGTCGGAGGACGTAGACGTCTCCGTTAGGAATGTCAAGGACATCGTTGGGATGGCGACGATGACAAATCACGCACTCCCAGTCGTCGCTCTCGGGCACCGCAGGACGAGGATGATGTCTCAAGCAAAGGACACTGTGGATGACAGAGAGGGCTGTGGACCCCACTGGACCGCGTGGGACACTATATTGAAAAAGACTTGATAAATGGTTGCCGATTGCTCCAATGCTACATCACTGGCCAGAGGTTGAGACGCAGTCAACACGTCAACTCATGAAATATGTGGTTTTTTTGGTGCTTCTATTTTCATGTCACCTCCGTGTATTGGCTACTTCAAAGAAGAACGTCATGCCGTTCTTAAAATTTCAGATGGAAGTGGCCATAACCTTCTCGGGTCAGCATGACAATGACAACTCTGACTTTTGTTTTCATTGTCATTTTATTTTTGCACTGAGCAAAAATGAGACGTTATTTATTTGGGGGATTTTGTGCGGAGAAAAAGCACACAATCACTGCTTATGTTTTGGTTTTTGCACTTAGAGAAATGGACATGACACATCACAGATCATCGCATATTTTTAAAAACTTGACAAAAACTAGATAAAGACTAGATAACGGTTACCACGATACAACGCTACCTTCTGTAAATGAATTTTTCATTCCAAAAATCCAGCGGCCTCCGCTCAACACGTGACATTTGGTGACACCAATCACAGTTTTTATTTATTTATTTTTTATTGATTGAGTGATTTGTTTGACAGGGACAATGAAAGTCATCTTTCATAGTTACAACATGAAAGATGCAGCTCATGCGACACATACAGAGTGTGTAGCAGAGAATGCTCCTTTTCAACTCCTGTCCCTGGTTGAGCTTTTCCCTGTAGTACATACAAATGATACAGAATGAATGAAATACACAACCCTAAAATACATGTTTACAACAGTGGTCTCCACGCACACACGCACACACACTATACATTATTTACAGACTCAGAGGTGCGTACATCTTTGGTTTGTTTTAAGCCACAACTTTAGCTTTGATGTGAACTCCTTAAACTCTGGTCTATTTTTGAGGTCAGTGGGCAGTGGGTTCCACAGTTTGGCCGTCTTTATGGAGAAAGCAGACCGAATAAACCTGGTCCTCCTGTGGGGGGTCGCACAGTTCTTGTGGGAGGTGCTCCTGGTGACTCTATTGCTGTTTTGTCTAGGTTATGGATGCATTTGAATGTTAGCTTTACAGAGTATAGTTTAATGAAGTTTTCCAAATTTAGTCAATGATAGTTGTCGAGTATATTGCAGTGGTGATAACGGGTGTTTTTTTTTTGTCCATAATCTGTATTGCTTGATTTGGAATGTAGTGTCTTATTAGTTTGAAGCAGTTGAGATTACGATGAATAGTTTTGGATATTTTTCACATAGAGTGAATTCGAACACATTAAAACACATTAAAAGCAACGTTTTGCAACCACTGTGCCGCTGGACACCGAGACGCGAATTTGTATTGCTTGATTGTACAATGAACCAATGCACTTAGTGGCTGAGGGAGGTGCCTGGGTGCTGTCATTCAGCATGACATGTGGCAGAAGATCATCCATTGCATGTACAGCAAGGCCGCTTGATTTGGAATGTAGTGTCTTATTAGTTTGAAGCAGTTGAGATTACCATGAATAGTTTTGGATATTTTTCGTATAGAGTGAATTAAAACACATTAAAACACATTAAAAGCAACGTTTTGCAACCACTGTTCCGCTGGACACCGAGACGCGCTCAGGTGTGCCGCGTGAACTCTCCAATTTCGGCAGTTGGGTGTGAGGACGCCGTCCCTCGGCCTGTCGGAGGACGTAGACGCCTCCGGTAGGAATGTCAAGGACATCCGTCGGATGGCGACGATGACAAATCACGCACTCCCAGTCGTCGCTCTCGGGCACCGCAGGACGAGGATGATTTGGACGCAGTCAACACGTCAAACTCCTGAAATCTGTCGGAGTTTGTGTGATGTCTGTGTGATGACGTGCTCGGCGCGGGTGCCGCAAACCGTCCGGATGAGTGGCGAGCGGCGCGAGCGTGCGCTTCGGCTTCTATGGTGACTTGAACGAGCCCATCCGTGACATTGCAACGGGACCGCACTTGTGATGTGTGTCACGTGCGCATGCGCGCCCAACCAGGACCACATTATAAGTGCCTTCCAGCAGACGCGTGTCTGACTCACGGTTGCACACAGGTATCCGACACGCAGAACAAAACAACACGAAACAATGACTACCTGAAGCGAGGAACAAAGACACAACATCAGCACAGATCAGGGACCAAACGAGCCCCACAGTGGCACTTCCTCACAACCACTAACCTGAACTCCCGTCATGATTTGCGGCGGCGACCGCGTCCGTGATCCGCCGCAATACTTTTCGCCACTAGATGGCAGCACAGAGCGTAGAGGGTGGATAGGATAAAAGCCCTTTTTTTCCCCACACCTGAAAAACGCAATTTTTTAGCTCAGTCGGTTAGCGCGTGGTGCTCGTAAGTTGATGGTCACGGGTTCGATACCCGTCATTGGCCACACGGTTTTTTTTTTTTTTTTAACTTAACCCTAACTTAACTAAGACGAGATAAAGACTAGATAACGGTTACCACGATACAACACTACCTTCTGTAAATGAATTTTTCATTCCAAAAATCCAGCGGCCTCCGCTCAACACGTGACATTTGGTGACACCGATCACAGTGACTGAAACACATTGAAAGCAACGTTTTCCAACCACTGTGTCGCTGGACACCGAGACGCGCTCAGGTGTGCCGTGTGAACTCTCCAATTTCGGTAGTGGGTGTGAGGACCCCGTTCCTCAGCCCGTCGGAGGACGTAGACGTCTCCGTTAGGAATGTCAAGGACATCGTTGGGATGGCGACGATGACAAATCACGCACTCCCAGTCGTCGCTCTCGGGCACCGCAGGACGAGGATGATGTCTCAAGCAAAGGACACTGTGGATGACAGAGAGGGCTGTGGACCCCACTGGACCGCGTGGGACACTATATTGAAAAAGACTTGATAAATGGTTGCCGATTGCTCCAATGCTACATCACTGGCCAGAGGTTGAGACGCAGTCAACACGTCAACTCATGAAATATGTGGTTTTTTTGGTGCTTCTATTTTCATGTCACCTCCGTGTATTGGCTACTTCAAAGAAGAACGTCATGCCGTTCTTAAAATTTCAGATGGAAGTGGCCATAACCTTCTCGGGTCAGCATGACAATGACAACTCTGACTTTTGTTTTCATTGTCATTTTATTTTTGCACTGAGCAAAAATGAGAAGTTATTTATTTGGGGGATTTTGTGCGGAGAAAAAGCACACAATCACTGCTTATGTTTTGGTTTTTGCACTTAGAGAAATGGACATGACACATCACAGATCATCGCATATTTTTTAAAACTTGACAAAAACTAGATAAAGACTAGATAACGGTTACCACGATACAACGCTACCTTCTGTAAATGAATTTTTCATTCCAAAAATCCAGCGGCCTCCGCTCAACACGTGACATTTGGTGACACCGATCACAGTTTTTATTTATTTATTTTTTATTGATTGAGTGATTTGTTTGACAGGGACAATGAAAGTCATCTTTCATAGTTACAACATGAAAGATGCAGCTCATGCGACACATACAGAGTGTGTAGCAGAGAATGCTCCTTTTCAACTCCTGTCCCTGGTTGAGCTTTTCCCTGTAGTACATACAAATGATACAGAATGAATGAAATACACAACCCTAAAATACATGTTTACAACAGTGGTCTCCACGCACACACGCACACACACTATACATTATTTACAGACTCAGAGGTGCGTACATCTTTGGTTTGTTTTAAGCCACAACTTTAGCTTTGATGTGAACTCCTTAAACTCTGGTCTATTTTTGAGGTCAGTGGGCAGTGGGTTCCACAGTTTGGCCGTCTTTATGGAGAAAGCAGACCGAATAAACCTGGTCCTCCTGTGGGGGGTCGCACAGTTCTTGTGGGAGGTGCTCCTGGTGACTCTATTGCTGTTTTGTCTAGGTTATGGATGCATTTGAATGTTAGCTTTACAGAGTATAGTTTAATGAAGTTTTCCAAATTTAGTCAATGATAGTTGTCGAGTATATTGCAGTGGTGATAACGGGTGTTTTTTTTTTGTCCATAATCTGTATTGCTTGATTTGGAATGTAGTGTCTTATTAGTTTGAAGCAGTTGAGATTACGATGAATAGTTTTGGATATTTTTCACATAGAGTGAATTCGAACACATTAAAACACATTAAAAGCAACGTTTTGTAACCACTGTGCCGCTGGACACCGAGACGCGAATTTGTATTGCTTGATTGTACAATGAACCAATGCACTTAGTGGCTGAGGGAGGTGCCTGGGTGCTGTCATTCAGCATGACATGTGGCAGAAGATCATCCATTGCATGTACAGCAAGGCCGCTTGATTTGGAATGTAGTGTCTTATTAGTTTGAAGCAGTTGAGATTACCATGAATAGTTTTGGATATTTTTCGTATAGAGTGAATTAAAACACATTAAAACACATTAAAAGCAACGTTTTGCAACCACTGTTCCGCTGGACACCGAGACGCGCTCAGGTGTGCCGCGTGAACTCTCCAATTTCGGCAGTTGGGTGTGAGGACGCCGTCCCTCGGCCTGTCGGAGGACGTAGACGCCTCCGGTAGGAATGTCAAGGACATCCGTCGGATGGCGACGATGACAAATCACGCACTCCCAGTCGTCGCTCTCGGGCACCGCAGGACGAGGATGATTTGGACGCAGTCAACACGTCAAACTCCTGAAATCTGTCGGAGTTTGTGTGATGTCTGTGTGATGACGTGCTCGGCGCGGGTGCCGCAAACCGTCCGGATGAGTGGCGAGCGGCGCGAGCGTGCGCTTCGGCTTCTATGGTGACTTGAACGAGCCCATCCGTGACATTGCAACGGGACCGCACTTGTGATGTGTGTCACGTGCGCATGCGCGCCCAACCAGGACCATTTTTAGCTCAGTCGGTTAGCACGTGGTGCTCGTAAGTTGAAGGTCACGGGTTCGATACCCGTCATTGGCCACACGGTTTTTTTTTTTTTTTTAACTTAACCCTAACTTAACTAAGACGAGATAAAGACTAGATAACGGTTACCACGATACAACACTACCTTCTGTAAATGAATTTTTCATTCCAAAAATCCAGCGGCCTCCGCTCAACACGTGACATTTGGTGACACCGATCACAGTGACTGAAACACATTGAAAGCAACGTTTTCCAACCACTGTGTCGCTGGACACCGAGACGCGCTCAGGTGTGCCGTGTGAACTCTCCAATTTCGGTAGTGGGTGTGAGGACCCCGTTCCTCAGCCCGTCGGAGGACGTAGACGTCTCCGTTAGGAATGTCAAGGACATCGTTGGGATGGCGACGATGACAAATCACGCACTCCCAGTCGTCGCTCTCGGGCACCGCAGGACGAGGATGATGTCTCAAGCAAAGGACACTGTGGATGACAGAGAGGGCTGTGGACCCCACTGGACCGCGTGGGACACTATATTGAAAAAGACTTGATAAATGGTTGCCGATTGCTCCAATGCTACATCACTGGCCAGAGGTTGAGACGCAGTCAACACGTCAACTCATGAAATATGTGGTTTTTTTGGTGCTTCTATTTTCATGTCACCTCCGTGTATTGGCTACTTCAAAGAAGAACGTCATGCCGTTCTTAAAATTTCAGATGGAAGTGGCCATAACCTTCTCGGGTCAGCATGACAATGACAACTCTGACTTTTGTTTTCATTGTCATTTTATTTTTGCACTGAGCAAAAATGAGAAGTTATTTATTTGGGGGATTTTGTGCGGAGAAAAAGCACACAATCACTGCTTATGTTTTGGTTTTTGCACTTAGAGAAATGGACATGACACATCACAGATCATCGCATATTTTTTAAAACTTGACAAAAACGAGATAAAGACTAGATAACGGTTACCACGATACAACGCTACCTTCTGTAAATGAATTTTTCATTCCAAAAATCCAGCGGCCTCCGCTCAACACGTGACATTTGGTGACACCGATCACAGTTTTTATTTATTTATTTTTTATTGATTGAGTGATTTGTTTGACAGGGACAATGAAAGTCATCTTTCATAGTTACAACATGAAAGATGCAGCTCATGCGACACATACAGAGTGTGTAGCAGAGAATGCTCCTTTTCAACTCCTGTCCCTGGTTGAGCTTTTCCCTGTAGTACATACAAATGATACAGAATGAATGAAATACACAACCCTAAAATACATGTTTACAACAGTGGTCTCCACGCACACACGCACACACACTATACATTATTTACAGACTCAGAGGTGCGTACATCTTTGGTTTGTTTTAAGCCACAACTTTAGCTTTGATGTGAACTCCTTAAACTCTGGTCTATTTTTGAGGTCAGTGGGCAGTGGGTTCCACAGTTTGGCCGTCTTTATGGAGAAAGCAGACCGAATAAACCTGGTCCTCCTGTGGGGGGTCGCACAGTTCTTGTGGGAGGTGCTCCTGGTGACTCTATTGCTGTTTTGTCTAGGTTATGGATGCATTTGAATGTTAGCTTTACAGAGTATAGTTTAATGAAGTTTTCCAAATTTAGTCAATGATAGTTGTCGAGTATATTGCAGTGGTGATAACGGGTGTTTTTTTTTTGTCCATAATCTGTATTGCTTGATTTGGAATGTAGTGACTTATTAGTTTGAAGCAGTTGAGATTACGATGAATAGTTTTGGATATTTTTCACATAGAGTGAATTCGAACACATTAAAACACATTAAAAGCAACGTTTTGCAACCACTGTGCCGCTGGACACCGAGACGCGAATTTGTATTGCTTGATTGTACAATGAACCAATGCACTTAGTGGCTGAGGGAGGTGCCTGGGTGCTGTCATTCAGCATGACATGTGGCAGAAGATCATCCATTGCATGTACAGCAAGGCCGCTTGATTTGGAATGTAGTGTCTTATTAGTTTGAAGCAGTTGAGATTACCATGAATAGTTTTGGATATTTTTCGTATAGAGTGAATTAAAACACATTAAAACACATTAAAAGCAACGTTTTGCAACCACTGTTCCGCTGGACACCGAGACGCGCTCAGGTGTGCCGCGTGAACTCTCCAATTTCGGCAGTTGGGTGTGAGGACGCCGTCCCTCGGCCTGTCGGAGGACGTAGACGCCTCCGGTAGGAATGTCAAGGACATCCGTCGGATGGCGACGATGACAAATCACGCACTCCCAGTCGTCGCTCTCGGGCACCGCAGGACGAGGATGATTTGGACGCAGTCAACACGTCAAACTCCTGAAATCTGTCGGAGTTTGTGTGATGTCTGTGTGATGACGTGCTCGGCGCGGGTGCCGCAAACCGTCCGGATGAGTGGCGAGCGGCGCGAGCGTGCGCTTCGGCTTCTATGGTGACTTGAACGAGCCCATCCGTGACATTGCAACGGGACCGCACTCGTGATGTGTGTCACGTGCGCATGCGCGCCCAACACGACCACAATATAAGTGCTCTCCAGCAGACGCGTGTCTGACTCACGGTTGCACACAGGTATCCGACACGCAGAACAAAACAACACGAAACAATGACTACCTGAAGCGAGGAACAAAGACACAACATCAGCACAGATCAGCGACCAAACGAGCCACACAGTGGCACTTCCTCACAACCACTAACCTGAACTCCCGTCATGCCCTGCGGCGGCGACCGCGTCCGTGATCCGCCGCAATACTTTTCGCCACTAGATGGCAGCACAGAGCGTAGAGGGTGGATAGGATACAAGCCCTTTTTTTCCCCACACCTGAAAAACGCAGATTTTTAGCTCAGTCGGTTAGCACGTGGTGCTCGTAAGTTGAAGGTCACGGGTTCGATACCCGTCATTGGCCACACGGTTTTTTTTTTTTTTTTTAACTTAACTAACCCTAACCCTAACTTAACTAAGACGAGATAAAGACTAGATAACGGTTACCACGATACAACGCTACCTTCTGTAAATGAATTTTTCATTCCAAAAATCCAGCGGCCTCCGCTCAACACGTGACATTTGGTGACACCGATCACAGTGACTGAAACACATTGAAAGCAACGTTTTCCAACCACTGTGTCGCTGGACACCGAGACGCGCTCAGGTGTGCCGTGTGAACTCTCCAATTTCGGTAGTGGGTGTGAGGACCCCGTTCCTCAGCCCGTCGGAGGACGTAGACGTCTCCGTTAGGAATGTCAAGGACATCGTTGGGATGGCGACGATGACAAATCACGCACTCCCAGTCGTCGCTCTCGGGCACCGCAGGACGAGGATGATGTCTCAAGCAAAGGACACTGTGGATGACAGAGAGGGCTGTGGACCCCACTGGACCGCGTGGGACACTATATTGAAAAAGACTTGATAAATGGTTGCCGATTGCTCCAATGCTACATCACTGGCCAGAGGTTGAGACGCAGTCAACACGTCAACTCATGAAATATGTGGTTTTTTTGGTGCTTCTATTTTCATGTCACCTCCGTGTATTGGCTACTTCAAAGAAGAACGTCATGCCGTTCTTAAAATTTCAGATGGAAGTGGCCATAACCTTCTCGGGTCAGCATGACAATGACAACTCTGACCTTTGTTTTCATTGTCATTTTATTTTTGCACTGAGCAAAAATGAGAAGTTATTTATTTGGGGGATTTTGTGCGGAGAAAAAGCACACAATCACTGCTTATGTTTTGGTTTTTGCACTTAGAGAAATGGACATGACACATCACAGATCATCGCATATTTTTTAAAACTTGACAAAAACGAGATAAAGACTAGATAACGGTTACCACGATACAACGCTACCTTCTGTAAATGAATTTTTCATTCCAAAAATCCAGCGGCCTCCGCTCAACACGTGACATTTGGTGACACCGATCACAGTTTTTATTTATTTATTTTTTATTGATTGAGTGATTTGTTTGACAGGGACAATGAAAGTCATCTTTCATAGTTACAACATGAAAGATGCAGCTCATGCGACACATACAGAGTGTGTAGCAGAGAATGCTCCTTTTCAACTCCTGTCCCTGGTTGAGCTTTTCCCTGTAGTACATACAAATGATACAGAATGAATGAAATACACAACCCTAAAATACATGTTTACAACAGTGGTCTCCACGCACACACGCACACACACTATACATTATTTACAGACTCAGAGGTGCGTACATCTTTGGTTTGTTTTAAGCCACAACTTTAGCTTTGATGTGAACTCCTTAAACTCTGGTCTATTTTTGAGGTCAGTGGGCAGTGGGTTCCACAGTTTGGCCGTCTTTATGGAGAAAGCAGACCGAATAAACCTGGTCCTCCTGTGGGGGGTCGCACAGTTCTTGTGGGAGGTGCTCCTGGTGACTCTATTGCTGTTTTGTCTAGGTTATGGATGCATTTGAATGTTAGCTTTACAGAGTATAGTTTAATGAAGTTTTCCAAATTTAGTCAATGATAGTTGTCGAGTATATTGCAGTGGTGATAACGGGTGTTTTTTTTTTGTCCATAATCTGTATTGCTTGATTTGGAATGTAGTGACTTATTAGTTTGAAGCAGTTGAGATTACGATGAATAGTTTTGGATATTTTTCACATAGAGTGAATTCGAACACATTAAAACACATTAAAAGCAACGTTTTGCAACCACTGTGCCGCTGGACACCGAGACGCGAATTTGTATTGCTTGATTGTACAATGAACCAATGCACTTAGTGGCTGAGGGAGGTGCCTGGGTGCTGTCATTCAGCATGACATGTGGCAGAAGATCATCCATTGCATGTACAGCAAGGCCGCTTGATTTGGAATGTAGTGTCTTATTAGTTTGAAGCAGTTGAGATTACCATGAATAGTTTTGGATATTTTTCGTATAGAGTGAATTAAAACACATTAAAACACATTAAAAGCAACGTTTTGCAACCACTGTTCCGCTGGACACCGAGACGCGCTCAGGTGTGCCGCGTGAACTCTCCAATTTCGGCAGTTGGGTGTGAGGACGCCGTCCCTCGGCCTGTCGGAGGACGTAGACGCCTCCGGTAGGAATGTCAAGGACATCCGTCGGATGGCGACGATGACAAATCACGCACTCCCAGTCGTCGCTCTCGGGCACCGCAGGACGAGGATGATTTGGACGCAGTCAACACGTCAAACTCCTGAAATCTGTCGGAGTTTGTGTGATGTCTGTGTGATGACGTGCTCGGCGCGGGTGCCGCAAACCGTCCGGATGAGTGGCGAGCGGCGCGAGCGTGCGCTTCGGCTTCTATGGTGACTTGAACGAGCCCATCCGTGACATTGCAACGGGACCGCACTCGTGATGTGTGTCACGTGCGCATGCGCGCCCAACCACGACCACATTATAAGTGCTCTCCAGCAGACGCGTGTCTGACTCACGGTTGCACACAGGTATCCGACACGCAGAACAAAACAACACGAAACAATGACTACCTGAAGCGAGGAACAAAGACACAACATCAGCACAGATCAGCGACCAAACGAGCCACACAGTGGCACTTCCTCACAACCACTAACCTGAACTCCCGTCATGCCCTGCGGCGGCGACCGCGTCCGTGATCCGCCGCAATACTTTTCGCCACTAGATGGCAGCACAGAGCGTAGAGGGTGGATAGGATAAAAGCCCTTTTTTTCCCCACACCTGAAAAACGCAGATTTTTAGCTCAGTCGGTTAGCACGTGGTGCTCGTAAGTTGAAGGTCACGGGTTCGATACCCGTCATTGGCCACACGGTTTTTTTTTTTTTTTTTAACTTAACTAACCCTAACCCTAACTTAACTAAGACGAGATAAAGACTAGATAACGGTTACCACGATACAACGCTACCTTCTGTAAATGAATTTTTCATTCCAAAAATCCAGCGGCCTCCGCTCAACACGTGACATTTGGTGACACCGATCACAGTGACTGAAACACATTGAAAGCAACGTTTTCCAACCACTGTGTCGCTGGACACCGAGACGCGCTCAGGTGTGCCGTGTGAACTCTCCAATTTCGGTAGTGGGTGTGAGGACCCCGTTCCTCAGCCCGTCGGAGGACGTAGACGTCTCCGTTAGGAATGTCAAGGACATCGTTGGGATGGCGACGATGACAAATCACGCACTCCCAGTCGTCGCTCTCGGGCACCGCAGGACGAGGATGATGTCTCAAGCAAAGGACACTGTGGATGACAGAGAGGGCTGTGGACCCCACTGGACCGCGTGGGACACTATATTGAAAAAGACTTGATAAATGGTTGCCGATTGCTCCAATGCTACATCACTGGCCAGAGGTTGAGACGCAGTCAACACGTCAACTCATGAAATATGTGGTTTTTTTGGTGCTTCTATTTTCATGTCACCTCCGTGTATTGGCTACTTCAAAGAAGAACGTCATGCCGTTCTTAAAATTTCAGATGGAAGTGGCCATAACCTTCTCGGGTCAGCATGACAATGACAACTCTGACTTTTGTTTTCATTGTCATTTTATTTTTGCACTGAGCAAAAATGAGAAGTTATTTATTTGGGGGATTTTGTGCGGAGAAAAAGCACACAATCACTGCTTATGTTTTGGTTTTTGCACTTAGAGAAATGGACATGACACATCACAGATCATCGCATATTTTTTAAAACTTGACAAAAACGAGATAAAGACTAGATAACGGTTACCACGATACAACGCTACCTTCTGTAAATGAATTTTTCATTCCAAAAATCCAGCGGCCTCCGCTCAACACGTGACATTTGGTGACACCGATCACAGTTTTTATTTATTTATTTTTTATTGATTGAGTGATTTGTTTGACAGGGACAATGAAAGTCATCTTTCATAGTTACAACATGAAAGATGCAGCTCATGCGACACATACAGAGTGTGTAGCAGAGAATGCTCCTTTTCAACTCCTGTCCCTGGTTGAGCTTTTCCCTGTAGTACATACAAATGATACAGAATGAATGAAATACACAACCCTAAAATACATGTTTACAACAGTGGTCTCCACGCACACACGCACACACACTATACATTATTTACAGACTCAGAGGTGCGTACATCTTTGGTTTGTTTTAAGCCACAACTTTAGCTTTGATGTGAACTCCTTAAACTCTGGTCTATTTTTGAGGTCAGTGGGCAGTGGGTTCCACAGTTTGGCCGTCTTTATGGAGAAAGCAGACCGAATAAACCTGGTCCTCCTGTGGGGGGTCGCACAGTTCTTGTGGGAGGTGCTCCTGGTGACTCTATTGCTGTTTTGTCTAGGTTATGGATGCATTTGAATGTTAGCTTTACAGAGTATAGTTTAATGAAGTTTTCCAAATTTAGTCAATGATAGTTGTCGAGTATATTGCAGTGGTGATAACGGGTGTTTTTTTTTTGTCCATAATCTGTATTGCTTGATTTGGAATGTAGTGACTTATTAGTTTGAAGCAGTTGAGATTACGATGAATAGTTTTGGATATTTTTCACATAGAGTGAATTCGAACACATTAAAACACATTAAAAGCAACGTTTTGCAACCACTGTGCCGCTGGACACCGAGACGCGAATTTGTATTGCTTGATTGTACAATGAACCAATGCACTTAGTGGCTGAGGGAGGTGCCTGGGTGCTGTCATTCAGCATGACATGTGGCAGAAGATCATCCATTGCATGTACAGCAAGGCCGCTTGATTTGGAATGTAGTGTCTTATTAGTTTGAAGCAGTTGAGATTACCATGAATAGTTTTGGATATTTTTCGTATAGAGTGAATTAAAACACATTAAAACACATTAAAAGCAACGTTTTGCAACCACTGTTCCGCTGGACACCGAGACGCGCTCAGGTGTGCCGCGTGAACTCTCCAATTTCGGCAGTTGGGTGTGAGGACGCCGTCCCTCGGCCTGTCGGAGGACGTAGACGCCTCCGGTAGGAATGTCAAGGACATCCGTCGGATGGCGACGATGACAAATCACGCACTCCCAGTCGTCGCTCTCGGGCACCGCAGGACGAGGATGATTTGGACGCAGTCAACACGTCAAACTCCTGAAATCTGTCGGAGTTTGTGTGATGTCTGTGTGATGACGTGCTCGGCGCGGGTGCCGCAAACCGTCCGGATGAGTGGCGAGCGGCGCGAGCGTGCGCTTCGGCTTCTATGGTGACTTGAACGAGCCCATCCGTGACATTGCAACGGGACCGCACTCGTGATGTGTGTCACGTGCGCATGCGCGCCCAACCACGACCACATTATAAGTGCTCTCCAGCAGATGCGTGTCTGACTGACGGTTGCACACAGGTATCCGACACGCAGAACAAAACAACACGAAACAATGACTACCTGAAGCGAGGAACAAAGACACAACATCAGCACAGATCAGCGACCAAACGAGCCACACAGTGGCACTTCCTCACAACCACTAACCTGAACTCCCGTCATGCCCTGCGGCGGCGACCGCGTCCGTGATCCGCCGCAATACTTTTCGCCACTAGATGGCAGCACAGAGCGCAGAGGGTGGATAGGATAAAAGCCCTTTTTTTCCCCACACCTGAAAAACGCAAATTTTTAGCTCAGTCGGTTAGCACGTGGTGCTCGTAAGTTGATGGTCACGGGTTCGATACCCGTCATTGGCCACACGGTTTTTTTTTTTTTTTTTTTAACTTAACTAACCCTAACCCTAACTTAACTAAGACGAGATAAAGACTAGATAACGGTTACCACGATACAACGCTACCTTCTGTAAATGAATTTTTCATTCCAAAAATCCAGCGGCCTCCGCTCAACACGTGACATTTGGTGACACCGATCACAGTTTTTATTTATTTATTTTTTATTGATTGAGTGATTTGTTTGACAGGGACAATGAAAGTCATCTTTCATAGTTACAACATGAAAGATGCAGCTCATGCGACACATACAGAGTGTGTAGCAGAGAATGCTCCTTTTCAACTCCTGTCCCTGGTTGAGCTTTTCCCTGTAGTACATACAAATGATACAGAATGAATGAAATACACAACCCTAAAATACATGTTTACAACAGTGGTCTCCACGCACACACGCACACACACTATACATTATTTACAGACTCAGAGGTGCGTACATCTTTGGTTTGTTTTAAGCCACAACTTTAGCTTTGATGTGAACTCCTTAAACTCTGGTCTATTTTTGAGGTCAGTGGGCAGTGGGTTCCACAGTTTGGCCGTCTTTATGGAGAAAGCAGACCGAATAAACCTGGTCCTCCTGTGGGGGGTCGCACAGTTCTTGTGGGAGGTGCTCCTGGTGACTCTATTGCTGTTTTGTCTAGGTTATGGATGCATTTGAATGTTAGCTTTACAGAGTATAGTTTAATGAAGTTTTCCAAATTTAGTCAATGATAGTTGTCGAGTATATTGCAGTGGTGATAACGGGTGTTTTTTTTTTGTCCATAATCTGTATTGCTTGATTTGGAATGTAGTGACTTATTAGTTTGAAGCAGTTGAGATTACGATGAATAGTTTTGGATATTTTTCACATAGAGTGAATTCGAACACATTAAAACACATTAAAAGCAACGTTTTGCAACCACTGTGCCGCTGGACACCGAGACGCGAATTTGTATTGCTTGATTGTACAATGAACCAATGCACTTAGTGGCTGAGGGAGGTGCCTGGGTGCTGTCATTCAGCATGACATGTGGCAGAAGATCATCCATTGCATGTACAGCAAGGCCGCTTGATTTGGAATGTAGTGTCTTATTAGTTTGAAGCAGTTGAGATTACCATGAATAGTTTTGGATATTTTTCGTATAGAGTGAATTAAAACACATTAAAACACATTAAAAGCAACGTTTTGCAACCACTGTTCCGCTGGACACCGAGACGCGCTCAGGTGTGCCGCGTGAACTCTCCAATTTCGGCAGTTGGGTGTGAGGACGCCGTCCCTCGGCCTGTCGGAGGACGTAGACGCCTCCGGTAGGAATGTCAAGGACATCCGTCGGATGGCGACGATGACAAATCACGCACTCCCAGTCGTCGCTCTCGGGCACCGCAGGACGAGGATGATTTGGACGCAGTCAACACGTCAAACTCCTGAAATCTGTCGGAGTTTGTGTGATGTCTGTGTGATGACGTGCTCGGCGCGGGTGCCGCAAACCGTCCGGATGAGTGGCGAGCGGCGCGAGCGTGCGCTTCGGCTTCTATGGTGACTTGAACGAGCCCATCCGTGACATTGCAACGGGACCGCACTCGTGATGTGTGTCACGTGCGCATGCGCGCCCAACACGACCACAATATAAGTGCTCTCCAGCAGACGCGTGTCTGACTCACGGTTGCACACAGGTATCCGACACGCAGAACAAAACAACACGAAACAATGACTACCTGAAGCGAGGAACAAAGACACAACATCAGCACAGATCAGCGACCAAACGAGCCACACAGTGGCACTTCCTCACAACCACTAACCTGAACTCCCGTCATGCCCTGCGGCGGCGACCGCGTCCGTGATCCGCCGCAATACTTTTCGCCACTAGATGGCAGCACAGAGCGTAGAGGGTGGATAGGATAAAAGCCCTTTTTTTCCCCACACCTGAAAAACGCAGATTTTTAGCTCAGTCGGTTAGCACGTGGTGCTCGTAAGTTGAAGGTCACGGGTTCGATACCCGTCATTGGCCACACGGTTTTTTTTTTTTTTTTTAACTTAACTAACCCTAACCCTAACTTAACTAAGACGAGATAAAGACTAGATAACGGTTACCACGATACAACGCTACCTTCTGTAAATGAATTTTTCATTCCAAAAATCCAGCGGCCTCCGCTCAACACGTGACATTTGGTGACACCGATCACAGTGACTGAAACACATTGAAAGCAACGTTTTCCAACCACTGTGTCGCTGGACACCGAGACGCGCTCAGGTGTGCCGTGTGAACTCTCCAATTTCGGTAGTGGGTGTGAGGACCCCGTTCCTCAGCCCGTCGGAGGACGTAGACGTCTCCGTTAGGAATGTCAAGGACATCGTTGGGATGGCGACGATGACAAATCACGCACTCCCAGTCGTCGCTCTCGGGCACCGCAGGACGAGGATGATGTCTCAAGCAAAGGACACTGTGGATGACAGAGAGGGCTGTGGACCCCACTGGACCGCGTGGGACACTATATTGAAAAAGACTTGATAAATGGTTGCCGATTGCTCCAATGCTACATCACTGGCCAGAGGTTGAGACGCAGTCAACACGTCAACTCATGAAATATGTGGTTTTTTTGGTGCTTCTATTTTCATGTCACCTCCGTGTATTGGCTACTTCAAAGAAGAACGTCATGCCGTTCTTAAAATTTCAGATGGAAGTGGCCATAACCTTCTCGGGTCAGCATGACAATGACAACTCTGACTTTTGTTTTCATTGTCATTTTATTTTTGCACTGAGCAAAAATGAGAAGTTATTTATTTGGGGGATTTTGTGCGGAGAAAAAGCACACAATCACTGCTTATGTTTTGGTTTTTGCACTTAGAGAAATGGACATGACACATCACAGATCATCGCATATTTTTTAAAACTTGACAAAAACGAGATAAAGACTAGATAACGGTTACCACGATACAACGCTACCTTCTGTAAATGAATTTTTCATTCCAAAAATCCAGCGGCCTCCGCTCAACACGTGACATTTGGTGACACCGATCACAGTTTTTATTTATTTATTTTTTATTGATTGAGTGATTTGTTTGACAGGGACAATGAAAGTCATCTTTCATAGTTACAACATGAAAGATGCAGCTCATGCGACACATACAGAGTGTGTAGCAGAGAATGCTCCTTTTCAACTCCTGTCCCTGGTTGAGCTTTTCCCTGTAGTACATACAAATGATACAGAATGAATGAAATACACAACCCTAAAATACATGTTTACAACAGTGGTCTCCACGCACACACGCACACACACTATACATTATTTACAGACTCAGAGGTGCGTACATCTTTGGTTTGTTTTAAGCCACAACTTTAGCTTTGATGTGAACTCCTTAAACTCTGGTCTATTTTTGAGGTCAGTGGGCAGTGGGTTCCACAGTTTGGCCGTCTTTATGGAGAAAGCAGACCGAATAAACCTGGTCCTCCTGTGGGGGGTCGCACAGTTCTTGTGGGAGGTGCTCCTGGTGACTCTATTGCTGTTTTGTCTAGGTTATGGATGCATTTGAATGTTAGCTTTACAGAGTATAGTTTAATGAAGTTTTCCAAATTTAGTCAATGATAGTTGTCGAGTATATTGCAGTGGTGATAACGGGTGTTTTTTTTTTGTCCATAATCTGTATTGCTTGATTTGGAATGTAGTGACTTATTAGTTTGAAGCAGTTGAGATTACGATGAATAGTTTTGGATATTTTTCACATAGAGTGAATTCGAACACATTAAAACACATTAAAAGCAACGTTTTGCAACCACTGTGCCGCTGGACACCGAGACGCGAATTTGTATTGCTTGATTGTACAATGAACCAATGCACTTAGTGGCTGAGGGAGGTGCCTGGGTGCTGTCATTCAGCATGACATGTGGCAGAAGATCATCCATTGCATGTACAGCAAGGCCGCTTGATTTGGAATGTAGTGTCTTATTAGTTTGAAGCAGTTGAGATTACCATGAATAGTTTTGGATATTTTTCGTATAGAGTGAATTAAAACACATTAAAACACATTAAAAGCAACGTTTTGCAACCACTGTTCCGCTGGACACCGAGACGCGCTCAGGTGTGCCGCGTGAACTCTCCAATTTCGGCAGTTGGGTGTGAGGACGCCGTCCCTCGGCCTGTCGGAGGACGTAGACGCCTCCGGTAGGAATGTCAAGGACATCCGTCGGATGGCGACGATGACAAATCACGCACTCCCAGTCGTCGCTCTCGGGCACCGCAGGACGAGGATGATTTGGACGCAGTCAACACGTCAAACTCCTGAAATCTGTCGGAGTTTGTGTGATGTCTGTGTGATGACGTGCTCGGCGCGGGTGCCGCAAACCGTCCGGATGAGTGGCGAGCGGCGCGAGCGTGCGCTTCGGCTTCTATGGTGACTTGAACGAGCCCATCCGTGACATTGCAACGGGACCGCACTCGTGATGTGTGTCACGTGCGCATGCGCGCCCAACCACGACCACATTATAAGTGCTCTCCAGCAGATGCGTGTCTGACTGACGGTTGCACACAGGTATCCGACACGCAGAACAAAACAACACGAAACAATGACTACCTGAAGCGAGGAACAAAGACACAACATCAGCACAGATCAGCGACCAAACGAGCCACACAGTGGCACTTCCTCACAACCACTAACCTGAACTCCCGTCATGCCCTGCGGCGGCGACCGCGTCCGTGATCCGCCGCAATACTTTTCGCCACTAGATGGCAGCACAGAGCGCAGAGGGTGGATAGGATAAAAGCCCTTTTTTTCCCCACACCTGAAAAACGCAAATTTTTAGCTCAGTCGGTTAGCACGTGGTGCTCGTAAGTTGATGGTCACGGGTTCGATACCCGTCATTGGCCACACGGTTTTTTTTTTTTTTTTTTTAACTTAACTAACCCTAACCCTAACTTAACTAAGACGAGATAAAGACTAGATAACGGTTACCACGATACAACGCTACCTTCTGTAAATGAATTTTTCATTCCAAAAATCCAGCGGCCTCCGCTCAACACGTGACATTTGGTGACACCGATCACAGTTTTTATTTATTTATTTTTTATTGATTGAGTGATTTGTTTGACAGGGACAATGAAAGTCATCTTTCATAGTTACAACATGAAAGATGCAGCTCATGCGACACATACAGAGTGTGTAGCAGAGAATGCTCCTTTTCAACTCCTGTCCCTGGTTGAGCTTTTCCCTGTAGTACATACAAATGATACAGAATGAATGAAATACACAACCCTAAAATACATGTTTACAACAGTGGTCTCCACGCACACACGCACACACACTATACATTATTTACAGACTCAGAGGTGCGTACATCTTTGGTTTGTTTTAAGCCACAACTTTAGCTTTGATGTGAACTCCTTAAACTCTGGTCTATTTTTGAGGTCAGTGGGCAGTGGGTTCCACAGTTTGGCCGTCTTTATGGAGAAAGCAGACCGAATAAACCTGGTCCTCCTGTGGGGGGTCGCACAGTTCTTGTGGGAGGTGCTCCTGGTGACTCTATTGCTGTTTTGTCTAGGTTATGGATGCATTTGAATGTTAGCTTTACAGAGTATAGTTTAATGAAGTTTTCCAAATTTAGTCAATGATAGTTGTCGAGTATATTGCAGTGGTGATAACGGGTGTTTTTTTTTTGTCCATAATCTGTATTGCTTGATTTGGAATGTAGTGACTTATTAGTTTGAAGCAGTTGAGATTACGATGAATAGTTTTGGATATTTTTCACATAGAGTGAATTCGAACACATTAAAACACATTAAAAGCAACGTTTTGCAACCACTGTGCCGCTGGACACCGAGACGCGAATTTGTATTGCTTGATTGTACAATGAACCAATGCACTTAGTGGCTGAGGGAGGTGCCTGGGTGCTGTCATTCAGCATGACATGTGGCAGAAGATCATCCATTGCATGTACAGCAAGGCCGCTTGATTTGGAATGTAGTGTCTTATTAGTTTGAAGCAGTTGAGATTACCATGAATAGTTTTGGATATTTTTCGTATAGAGTGAATTAAAACACATTAAAACACATTAAAAGCAACGTTTTGCAACCACTGTTCCGCTGGACACCGAGACGCGCTCAGGTGTGCCGCGTGAACTCTCCAATTTCGGCAGTTGGGTGTGAGGACGCCGTCCCTCGGCCTGTCGGAGGACGTAGACGCCTCCGGTAGGAATGTCAAGGACATCCGTCGGATGGCGACGATGACAAATCACGCACTCCCAGTCGTCGCTCTCGGGCACCGCAGGACGAGGATGATTTGGACGCAGTCAACACGTCAAACTCCTGAAATCTGTCGGAGTTTGTGTGATGTCTGTGTGATGACGTGCTCGGCGCGGGTGCCGCAAACCGTCCGGATGAGTGGCGAGCGGCGCGAGCGTGCGCTTCGGCTTCTATGGTGACTTGAACGAGCCCATCCGTGACATTGCAACGGGACCGCACTCGTGATGTGTGTCACGTGCGCATGCGCGCCCAACCACGACCACATTATAAGTGCTCTCCAGCAGACGCGTGTCTGACTGACGGTTGCACACAGGTATCCGACACGCAGAACAAAACAACACGAAACAATGACTACCTGAAGCGAGGAACAAAGACACAACATCAGCACAGATCAGCGACCAAACGAGCCACACAGTGGCACTTCCTCACAACCACTAACCTGAACTCCCGTCATGCCCTGCGGCGGCGACCGCGTCCGTGATCCGCCGCAATACTTTTCGCCACTAGATGGCAGCACAGAGCGCAGAGGGTGGATAGGATAAAAGCCCTTTTTTTCCCCACACCCGAAAAACGCAAATTTTTAGCTCAGTCGGTTAGCACGTGGTGCTCGTAAGTTGATGGTCACGGGTTCGATACCCGTCATTGGCCACACGGTTTTTTTTTTTTTTTTTTTAACTTAACTAACCCTAACCCTAACTTAACTAAGACGAGATAAAGACTAGATAACGGTTACCACGATACAACGCTACCTTCTGTAAATGAATTTTTCATTCCAAAAATCCAGCGGCCTCCGCTCAACACGTGACATTTGGTGACACCGATCACAGTTTTTATTTATTTATTTTTTATTGATTGAGTGATTTGTTTGACAGGGACAATGAAAGTCATCTTTCATAGTTACAACATGAAAGATGCAGCTCATGCGACACATACAGAGTGTGTAGCAGAGAATGCTCCTTTTCAACTCCTGCCCCTGGTTGAGCTTTTCCCTGTAGTACATACAAATGATACAGAATGAATGAAATACACAACCCTAAAATACATGTTTACAACAGTGGTCTCCACGCACACACGCACACACACTATACATTATTTACAGACTCAGAGGTGCGTACATCTTTGGTTTGTTTTAAGCCACAACTTTAGCTTTGATGTGAACTCCTTAAACTCTGGTCTATTTTTGAGGTCAGTGGGCAGTGGGTTCCACAGTTTGGCCGTCTTTATGGAGAAAGCAGACCGAATAAACCTGGTCCTCCTGTGGGGGGTCGCACAGTTCTTGTGGGAGGTGCTCCTGGTGACTCTATTGCTGTTTTGTCTAGGTTATGGATGCATTTGAATGTTAGCTTTACAGAGTATAGTTTAATGAAGTTTTCCAAATTTAGTCAATGATAGTTGTCGAGTATATTGCAGTGGTGATAACGGGTGTTTTTTTTTTGTCCATAATCTGTATTGCTTGATTTGGAATGTAGTGACTTATTAGTTTGAAGCAGTTGAGATTACGATGAATAGTTTTGGATATTTTTCACATAGAGTGAATTCGAACACATTAAAACACATTAAAAGCAACGTTTTGCAACCACTGTGCCGCTGGACACCGAGACGCGAATTTGTATTGCTTGATTGTACAATGAACCAATGCACTTAGTGGCTGAGGGAGGTGCCTGGGTGCTGTCATTCAGCATGACATGTGGCAGAAGATCATCCATTGCATGTACAGCAAGGCCGCTTGATTTGGAATGTAGTGTCTTATTAGTTTGAAGCAGTTGAGATTACCATGAATAGTTTTGGATATTTTTCGTATAGAGTGAATTAAAACACATTAAAACACATTAAAAGCAACGTTTTGCAACCACTGTTCCGCTGGACACCGAGACGCGCTCAGGTGTGCCGCGTGAACTCTCCAATTTCGGCAGTTGGGTGTGAGGACGCCGTCCCTCGGCCTGTCGGAGGACGTAGACGCCTCCGGTAGGAATGTCAAGGACATCCGTCGGATGGCGACGATGACAAATCACGCACTCCCAGTCGTCGCTCTCGGGCACCGCAGGACGAGGATGATTTGGACGCAGTCAACACGTCAAACTCCTGAAATCTGTCGGAGTTTGTGTGATGTCTGTGTGATGACGTGCTCGGCGCGGGTGCCGCAAACCGTCCGGATGAGTGGCGAGCGGCGCGAGCGTGCGCTTCGGCTTCTATGGTGACTTGAACGAGCCCATCCGTGACATTGCAACGGGACCGCACTCGTGATGTGTGTCACGTGCGCATGCGCGCCCAACCACGACCACATTATAAGTGCTCTCCAGCAGACGCGTGTCTGACTGACGGTTGCACACAGGTATCCGACACGCAGAACAAAACAACACGAAACAATGACTACCTGAAGCGAGGAACAAAGACACAACATCAGCACAGATCAGCGACCAAACGAGCCACACAGTGGCACTTCCTCACAACCACTAACCTGAACTCCCGTCATGCCCTGCGGCGGCGACCGCGTCCGTGATCCGCCGCAATACTTTTCGCCACTAGATGGCAGCACAGAGCGCAGAGGGTGGATAGGATAAAAGCCCTTTTTTTCCCCACACCTGAAAAACGCAAATTTTTAGCTCAGTCGGTTAGCACGTGGTGCTCGTAAGTTGATGGTCACGGGTTCGATACCCGTCATTGGCCACACGGTTTTTTTTTTTTTTTTTTAACTTAACTAACCCTAACCCTAACTTAACTAAGACGAGATAAAGACTAGATAACGGTTACCACGATACAACGCTACCTTCTGTAAATGAATTTTTCATTCCAAAAATCCAGCGGCCTCCGCTCAACACGTGACATTTGGTGACACCGATCACAGTTTTTATTTATTTATTTTTTATTGATTGAGTGATTTGTTTGACAGGGACAATGAAAGTCATCTTTCATAGTTACAACATGAAAGATGCAGCTCATGCGACACATACAGAGTGTGTAGCAGAGAATGCTCCTTTTCAACTCCTGCCCCTGGTTGAGCTTTTCCCTGTAGTACATACAAATGATACAGAATGAATGAAATACACAACCCTAAAATACATGTTTACAACAGTGGTCTCCACGCACACACGCACACACACTATACATTATTTACAGACTCAGAGGTGCGTACATCTTTGGTTTGTTTTAAGCCACAACTTTAGCTTTGATGTGAACTCCTTAAACTCTGGTCTATTTTTGAGGTCAGTGGGCAGTGGGTTCCACAGTTTGGCCGTCTTTATGGAGAAAGCAGACCGAATAAACCTGGTCCTCCTGTGGGGGGTCGCACAGTTCTTGTGGGAGGTGCTCCTGGTGACTCTATTGCTGTTTTGTCTAGGTTATGGATGCATTTGAATGTTAGCTTTACAGAGTATAGTTTAATGAAGTTTTCCAAATTTAGTCAATGATAGTTGTCGAGTATATTGCAGTGGTGATAACGGGTGTTTTTTTTTTGTCCATAATCTGTATTGCTTGATTTGGAATGTAGTGACTTATTAGTTTGAAGCAGTTGAGATTACGATGAATAGTTTTGGATATTTTTCACATAGAGTGAATTCGAACACATTAAAACACATTAAAAGCAACGTTTTGCAACCACTGTGCCGCTGGACACCGAGACGCGAATTTGTATTGCTTGATTGTACAATGAACCAATGCACTTAGTGGCTGAGGGAGGTGCCTGGGTGCTGTCATTCAGCATGACATGTGGCAGAAGATCATCCATTGCATGTACAGCAAGGCCGCTTGATTTGGAATGTAGTGTCTTATTAGTTTGAAGCAGTTGAGATTACCATGAATAGTTTTGGATATTTTTCGTATAGAGTGAATTAAAACACATTAAAACACATTAAAAGCAACGTTTTGCAACCACTGTTCCGCTGGACACCGAGACGCGCTCAGGTGTGCCGCGTGAACTCTCCAATTTCGGCAGTTGGGTGTGAGGACGCCGTCCCTCGGCCTGTCGGAGGACGTAGACGCCTCCGGTAGGAATGTCAAGGACATCCGTCGGATGGCGACGATGACAAATCACGCACTCCCAGTCGTCGCTCTCGGGCACCGCAGGACGAGGATGATTTGGACGCAGTCAACACGTCAAACTCCTGAAATCTGTCGGAGTTTGTGTGATGTCTGTGTGATGACGTGCTCGGCGCGGGTGCCGCAAACCGTCCGGATGAGTGGCGAGCGGCGCGAGCGTGCGCTTCGGCTTCTATGGTGACTTGAACGAGCCCATCCGTGACATTGCAACGGGACCGCACTCGTGATGTGTGTCACGTGCGCATGCGCGCCCAACCACGACCACATTATAAGTGCTCTCCAGCAGACGCGTGTCTGACTGACGGTTGCACACAGGTATCCGACACGCAGAACAAAACAACACGAAACAATGACTACCTGAAGCGAGGAACAAAGACACAACATCAGCACAGATCAGCGACCAAACGAGCCACACAGTGGCACTTCCTCACAACCACTAACCTGAACTCCCGTCATGCCCTGCGGCGGCGACCGCGTCCGTGATCCGCCGCAATACTTTTCGCCACTAGATGGCAGCACAGAGCGCAGAGGGTGGATAGGATAAAAGCCCTTTTTTTCCCCACACCTGAAAAACGCAAATTTTTAGCTCAGTCGGTTAGCACGTGGTGCTCGTAAGTTGATGGTCACGGGTTCGATACCCGTCATTGGCCACACGGTTTTTTTTTTTTTTTTTTAACTTAACTAACCCTAACCCTAACTTAACTAAGACGAGATAAAGACTAGATAACGGTTACCACGATACAACGCTACCTTCTGTAAATGAATTTTTCATTCCAAAAATCCAGCGGCCTCCGCTCAACACGTGACATTTGGTGACACCGATCACAGTTTTTATTTATTTATTTTTTATTGATTGAGTGATTTGTTTGACAGGGACAATGAAAGTCATCTTTCATAGTTACAACATGAAAGATGCAGCTCATGCGACACATACAGAGTGTGTAGCAGAGAATGCTCCTTTTCAACTCCTGTCCCTGGTTGAGCTTTTCCCTGTAGTACATACAAATGATACAGAATGAATGAAATACACAACCCTAAAATACATGTTTACAACAGTGGTCTCCACGCACACACGCACACACACTATACATTATTTACAGACTCAGAGGTGCGTACATCTTTGGTTTGTTTTAAGCCACAACTTTAGCTTTGATGTGAACTCCTTAAACTCTGGTCTATTTTTGAGGTCAGTGGGCAGTGGGTTCCACAGTTTGGCCGTCTTTATGGAGAAAGCAGACCGAATAAACCTGGTCCTCCTGTGGGGGGTCGCACAGTTCTTGTGGGAGGTGCTCCTGGTGACTCTATTGCTGTTTTGTCTAGGTTATGGATGCATTTGAATGTTAGCTTTACAGAGTATAGTTTAATGAAGTTTTCCAAATTTAGTCAATGATAGTTGTCGAGTATATTGCAGTGGTGATAACGGGTGTTTTTTTTTTGTCCATAATCTGTATTGCTTGATTTGGAATGTAGTGACTTATTAGTTTGAAGCAGTTGAGATTACGATGAATAGTTTTGGATATTTTTCACATAGAGTGAATTCGAACACATTAAAACACATTAAAAGCAACGTTTTGCAACCACTGTGCCGCTGGACACCGAGACGCGAATTTGTATTGCTTGATTGTACAATGAACCAATGCACTTAGTGGCTGAGGGAGGTGCCTGGGTGCTGTCATTCAGCATGACATGTGGCAGAAGATCATCCATTGCATGTACAGCAAGGCCGCTTGATTTGGAATGTAGTGTCTTATTAGTTTGAAGCAGTTGAGATTACCATGAATAGTTTTGGATATTTTTCGTATAGAGTGAATTAAAACACATTAAAACACATTAAAAGCAACGTTTTGCAACCACTGTTCCGCTGGACACCGAGACGCGCTCAGGTGTGCCGCGTGAACTCTCCAATTTCGGCAGTTGGGTGTGAGGACGCCGTCCCTCGGCCTGTCGGAGGACGTAGACGCCTCCGGTAGGAATGTCAAGGACATCCGTCGGATGGCGACGATGACAAATCACGCACTCCCAGTCGTCGCTCTCGGGCACCGCAGGACGAGGATGATTTGGACGCAGTCAACACGTCAAACTCCTGAAATCTGTCGGAGTTTGTGTGATGTCTGTGTGATGACGTGCTCGGCGCGGGTGCCGCAAACCGTCCGGATGAGTGGCGAGCGGCGCGAGCGTGCGCTTCGGCTTCTATGGTGACTTGAACGAGCCCATCCGTGACATTGCAACGGGACCGCACTCGTGATGTGTGTCACGTGCGCATGCGCGCCCAACCACGACCACATTATAAGTGCTCTCCAGCAGACGCGTGTCTGACTGACGGTTGCACACAGGTATCCGACACGCAGAACAAAACAACACGAAACAATGACTACCTGAAGCGAGGAACAAAGACACAACATCAGCACAGATCAGCGACCAAACGAGCCACACAGTGGCACTTCCTCACAACCACTAACCTGAACTCCCGTCATGCCCTGCGGCGGCGACCGCGTCCGTGATCCGCCGCAATACTTTTCGCCACTAGATGGCAGCACAGAGCGCAGAGGGTGGATAGGATAAAAGCCCTTTTTTTCCCCACACCTGAAAAACGCAAATTTTTAGCTCAGTCGGTTAGCACGTGGTGCTCGTAAGTTGATGGTCACGGGTTCGATACCCGTCATTGGCCACACGGTTTTTTTTTTTTTTTTTTAACTTAACTAACCCTAACCCTAACTTAACTAAGACGAGATAAAGACTAGATAACGGTTACCACGATACAACGCTACCTTCTGTAAATGAATTTTTCATTCCAAAAATCCAGCGGCCTCCGCTCAACACGTGACATTTGGTGACACCGATCACAGTTTTTATTTATTTATTTTTTATTGATTGAGTGATTTGTTTGACAGGGACAATGAAAGTCATCTTTCATAGTTACAACATGAAAGATGCAGCTCATGCGACACATACAGAGTGTGTAGCAGAGAATGCTCCTTTTCAACTCCTGTCCCTGGTTGAGCTTTTCCCTGTAGTACATACAAATGATACAGAATGAATGAAATACACAACCCTAAAATACATGTTTACAACAGTGGTCTCCACGCACACACGCACACACACTATACATTATTTACAGACTCAGAGGTGCGTACATCTTTGGTTTGTTTTAAGCCACAACTTTAGCTTTGATGTGAACTCCTTAAACTCTGGTCTATTTTTGAGGTCAGTGGGCAGTGGGTTCCACAGTTTGGCCGTCTTTATGGAGAAAGCAGACCGAATAAACCTGGTCCTCCTGTGGGGGGTCGCACAGTTCTTGTGGGAGGTGCTCCTGGTGACTCTATTGCTGTTTTGTCTAGGTTATGGATGCATTTGAATGTTAGCTTTACAGAGTATAGTTTAATGAAGTTTTCCAAATTTAGTCAATGATAGTTGTCGAGTATATTGCAGTGGTGATAACGGGTGTTTTTTTTTTGTCCATAATCTGTATTGCTTGATTTGGAATGTAGTGACTTATTAGTTTGAAGCAGTTGAGATTACGATGAATAGTTTTGGATATTTTTCACATAGAGTGAATTCGAACACATTAAAACACATTAAAAGCAACGTTTTGCAACCACTGTGCCGCTGGACACCGAGACGCGAATTTGTATTGCTTGATTGTACAATGAACCAATGCACTTAGTGGCTGAGGGAGGTGCCTGGGTGCTGTCATTCAGCATGACATGTGGCAGAAGATCATCCATTGCATGTACAGCAAGGCCGCTTGATTTGGAATGTAGTGTCTTATTAGTTTGAAGCAGTTGAGATTACCATGAATAGTTTTGGATATTTTTCGTATAGAGTGAATTAAAACACATTAAAACACATTAAAAGCAACGTTTTGCAACCACTGTTCCGCTGGACACCGAGACGCGCTCAGGTGTGCCGCGTGAACTCTCCAATTTCGGCAGTTGGGTGTGAGGACGCCGTCCCTCGGCCTGTCGGAGGACGTAGACGCCTCCGGTAGGAATGTCAAGGACATCCGTCGGATGGCGACGATGACAAATCACGCACTCCCAGTCGTCGCTCTCGGGCACCGCAGGACGAGGATGATTTGGACGCAGTCAACACGTCAAACTCCTGAAATCTGTCGGAGTTTGTGTGATGTCTGTGTGATGACGTGCTCGGCGCGGGTGCCGCAAACCGTCCGGATGAGTGGCGAGCGGCGCGAGCGTGCGCTTCGGCTTCTATGGTGACTTGAACGAGCCCATCCGTGACATTGCAACGGGACCGCACTCGTGATGTGTGTCACGTGCGCATGCGCGCCCAACCACGACCACATTATAAGTGCTCTCCAGCAGACGCGTGTCTGACTGACGGTTGCACACAGGTATCCGACACGCAGAACAAAACAACACGAAACAATGACTACCTGAAGCGAGGAACAAAGACACAACATCAGCACAGATCAGCGACCAAACGAGCCACACAGTGGCACTTCCTCACAACCACTAACCTGAACTCCCGTCATGCCCTGCGGCGGCGACCGCGTCCGTGATCCGCCGCAATACTTTTCGCCACTAGATGGCAGCACAGAGCGCAGAGGGTGGATAGGATAAAAGCCCTTTTTTTCCCCACACCTGAAAAACGCAAATTTTTAGCTCAGTCGGTTAGCACGTGGTGCTCGTAAGTTGATGGTCACGGGTTCGATACCCGTCATTGGCCACACGGTTTTTTTTTTTTTTTTTTAACTTAACTAACCCTAACCCTAACTTAACTAAGACGAGATAAAGACTAGATAACGGTTACCACGATACAACGCTACCTTCTGTAAATGAATTTTTCATTCCAAAAATCCAGCGGCCTCCGCTCAACACGTGACATTTGGTGACACCGATCACAGTTTTTATTTATTTATTTTTTATTGATTGAGTGATTTGTTTGACAGGGACAATGAAAGTCATCTTTCATAGTTACAACATGAAAGATGCAGCTCATGCGACACATACAGAGTGTGTAGCAGAGAATGCTCCTTTTCAACTCCTGTCCCTGGTTGAGCTTTTCCCTGTAGTACATACAAATGATACAGAATGAATGAAATACACAACCCTAAAATACATGTTTACAACAGTGGTCTCCACGCACACACGCACACACACTATACATTATTTACAGACTCAGAGGTGCGTACATCTTTGGTTTGTTTTAAGCCACAACTTTAGCTTTGATGTGAACTCCTTAAACTCTGGTCTATTTTTGAGGTCAGTGGGCAGTGGGTTCCACAGTTTGGCCGTCTTTATGGAGAAAGCAGACCGAATAAACCTGGTCCTCCTGTGGGGGGTCGCACAGTTCTTGTGGGAGGTGCTCCTGGTGACTCTATTGCTGTTTTGTCTAGGTTATGGATGCATTTGAATGTTAGCTTTACAGAGTATAGTTTAATGAAGTTTTCCAAATTTAGTCAATGATAGTTGTCGAGTATATTGCAGTGGTGATAACGGGTGTTTTTTTTTTGTCCATAATCTGTATTGCTTGATTTGGAATGTAGTGACTTATTAGTTTGAAGCAGTTGAGATTACGATGAATAGTTTTGGATATTTTTCACATAGAGTGAATTCGAACACATTAAAACACATTAAAAGCAACGTTTTGCAACCACTGTGCCGCTGGACACCGAGACGCGAATTTGTATTGCTTGATTGTACAATGAACCAATGCACTTAGTGGCTGAGGGAGGTGCCTGGGTGCTGTCATTCAGCATGACATGTGGCAGAAGATCATCCATTGCATGTACAGCAAGGCCGCTTGATTTGGAATGTAGTGTCTTATTAGTTTGAAGCAGTTGAGATTACCATGAATAGTTTTGGATATTTTTCGTATAGAGTGAATTAAAACACATTAAAACACATTAAAAGCAACGTTTTGCAACCACTGTTCCGCTGGACACCGAGACGCGCTCAGGTGTGCCGCGTGAACTCTCCAATTTCGGCAGTTGGGTGTGAGGACGCCGTCCCTCGGCCTGTCGGAGGACGTAGACGCCTCCGGTAGGAATGTCAAGGACATCCGTCGGATGGCGACGATGACAAATCACGCACTCCCAGTCGTCGCTCTCGGGCACCGCAGGACGAGGATGATTTGGACGCAGTCAACACGTCAAACTCCTGAAATCTGTCGGAGTTTGTGTGATGTCTGTGTGATGACGTGCTCGGCGCGGGTGCCGCAAACCGTCCGGATGAGTGGCGAGCGGCGCGAGCGTGCGCTTCGGCTTCTATGGTGACTTGAACGAGCCCATCCGTGACATTGCAACGGGACCGCACTCGTGATGTGTGTCACGTGCGCATGCGCGCCCAACCACGACCACATTATAAGTGCTCTCCAGCAGACGCGTGTCTGACTGACGGTTGCACACAGGTATCCGACACGCAGAACAAAACAACACGAAACAATGACTACCTGAAGCGAGGAACAAAGACACAACATCAGCACAGATCAGCGACCAAACGAGCCACACAGTGGCACTTCCTCACAACCACTAACCTGAACTCCCGTCATGCCCTGCGGCGGCGACCGCGTCCGTGATCCGCCGCAATACTTTTCGCCACTAGATGGCAGCACAGAGCGCAGAGGGTGGATAGGATAAAAGCCCTTTTTTTCCCCACACCCGAAATACGCAAATTTTTAGCTCAGTCGGTTAGCACGTGGTGCTCGTAAGTTGATGGTCACGGGTTCGATACCCGTCATTGGCCACACGGTTTTTTTTTTTTTTTTTTTAACTTAACTAACCCTAACCCTAACTTAACTAAGACGAGATAAAGACTAGATAACGGTTACCACGATACAACGCTACCTTCTGTAAATGAATTTTTCATTCCAAAAATCCAGCGGCCTCCGCTCAACACGTGACATTTGGTGACACCGATCACAGTTTTTATTTATTTATTTTTTATTGATTGAGTGATTTGTTTGACAGGGACAATGAAAGTCATCTTTCATAGTTACAACATGAAAGATGCAGCTCATGCGACACATACAGAGTGTGTAGCAGAGAATGCTCCTTTTCAACTCCTGTCCCTGGTTGAGCTTTTCCCTGTAGTACATACAAATGATACAGAATGAATGAAATACACAACCCTAAAATACATGTTTACAACAGTGGTCTCCACGCACACACGCACACACACTATACATTATTTACAGACTCAGAGGTGCGTACATCTTTGGTTTGTTTTAAGCCACAACTTTAGCTTTGATGTGAACTCCTTAAACTCTGGTCTATTTTTGAGGTCAGTGGGCAGTGGGTTCCACAGTTTGGCCGTCTTTATGGAGAAAGCAGACCGAATAAACCTGGTCCTCCTGTGGGGGGTCGCACAGTTCTTGTGGGAGGTGCTCCTGGTGACTCTATTGCTGTTTTGTCTAGGTTATGGATGCATTTGAATGTTAGCTTTACAGAGTATAGTTTAATGAAGTTTTCCAAATTTAGTCAATGATAGTTGTCGAGTATATTGCAGTGGTGATAACGGGTGTTTTTTTTTTGTCCATAATCTGTATTGCTTGATTTGGAATGTAGTGACTTATTAGTTTGAAGCAGTTGAGATTACGATGAATAGTTTTGGATATTTTTCACATAGAGTGAATTCGAACACATTAAAACACATTAAAAGCAACGTTTTGCAACCACTGTGCCGCTGGACACCGAGACGCGAATTTGTATTGCTTGATTGTACAATGAACCAATGCACTTAGTGGCTGAGGGAGGTGCCTGGGTGCTGTCATTCAGCATGACATGTGGCAGAAGATCATCCATTGCATGTACAGCAAGGCCGCTTGATTTGGAATGTAGTGTCTTATTAGTTTGAAGCAGTTGAGATTACCATGAATAGTTTTGGATATTTTTCGTATAGAGTGAATTAAAACACATTAAAACACATTAAAAGCAACGTTTTGCAACCACTGTTCCGCTGGACACCGAGACGCGCTCAGGTGTGCCGCGTGAACTCTCCAATTTCGGCAGTTGGGTGTGAGGACGCCGTCCCTCGGCCTGTCGGAGGACGTAGACGCCTCCGGTAGGAATGTCAAGGACATCCGTCGGATGGCGACGATGACAAATCACGCACTCCCAGTCGTCGCTCTCGGGCACCGCAGGACGAGGATGATTTGGACGCAGTCAACACGTCAAACTCCTGAAATCTGTCGGAGTTTGTGTGATGTCTGTGTGATGACGTGCTCGGCGCGGGTGCCGCAAACCGTCCGGATGAGTGGCGAGCGGCGCGAGCGTGCGCTTCGGCTTCTATGGTGACTTGAACGAGCCCATCCGTGACATTGCAACGGGACCGCACTCGTGATGTGTGTCACGTGCGCATGCGCGCCCAACACGACCACAATATAAGTGCTCTCCAGCAGACGCGTGTCTGACTCACGGTTGCACACAGGTATCCGACACGCAGAACAAAACAACACGAAACAATGACTACCTGAAGCGAGGAACAAAGACACAACATCAGCACAGATCAGCGACCAAACGAGCCACACAGTGGCACTTCCTCACAACCACTAACCTGAACTCCCGTCATGCCCTGCGGCGGCGACCGCGTCCGTGATCCGCCGCAATACTTTTCGCCACTAGATGGCAGCACAGAGCGTAGAGGGTGGATAGGATAAAAGCCCTTTTTTTCCCCACACCTGAAAAACGCAGATTTTTAGCTCAGTCGGTTAGCACGTGGTGCTCGTAAGTTGAAGGTCACGGGTTCGATACCCGTCATTGGCCACACGGTTTTTTTTTTTTTTTTTAACTTAACTAACCCTAACCCTAACTTAACTAAGACGAGATAAAGACTAGATAACGGTTACCACGATACAACGCTACCTTCTGTAAATGAATTTTTCATTCCAAAAATCCAGCGGCCTCCGCTCAACACGTGACATTTGGTGACACCGATCACAGTGACTGAAACACATTGAAAGCAACGTTTTCCAACCACTGTGTCGCTGGACACCGAGACGCGCTCAGGTGTGCCGTGTGAACTCTCCAATTTCGGTAGTGGGTGTGAGGACCCCGTTCCTCAGCCCGTCGGAGGACGTAGACGTCTCCGTTAGGAATGTCAAGGACATCGTTGGGATGGCGACGATGACAAATCACGCACTCCCAGTCGTCGCTCTCGGGCACCGCAGGACGAGGATGATGTCTCAAGCAAAGGACACTGTGGATGACAGAGAGGGCTGTGGACCCCACTGGACCGCGTGGGACACTATATTGAAAAAGACTTGATAAATGGTTGCCGATTGCTCCAATGCTACATCACTGGCCAGAGGTTGAGACGCAGTCAACACGTCAACTCATGAAATATGTGGTTTTTTTGGTGCTTCTATTTTCATGTCACCTCCGTGTATTGGCTACTTCAAAGAAGAACGTCATGCCGTTCTTAAAATTTCAGATGGAAGTGGCCATAACCTTCTCGGGTCAGCATGACAATGACAACTCTGACTTTTGTTTTCATTGTCATTTTATTTTTGCACTGAGCAAAAATGAGAAGTTATTTATTTGGGGGATTTTGTGCGGAGAAAAAGCACACAATCACTGCTTATGTTTTGGTTTTTGCACTTAGAGAAATGGACATGACACATCACAGATCATCGCATATTTTTTAAAACTTGACAAAAACGAGATAAAGACTAGATAACGGTTACCACGATACAACGCTACCTTCTGTAAATGAATTTTTCATTCCAAAAATCCAGCGGCCTCCGCTCAACACGTGACATTTGGTGACACCGATCACAGTTTTTATTTATTTATTTTTTATTGATTGAGTGATTTGTTTGACAGGGACAATGAAAGTCATCTTTCATAGTTACAACATGAAAGATGCAGCTCATGCGACACATACAGAGTGTGTAGCAGAGAATGCTCCTTTTCAACTCCTGTCCCTGGTTGAGCTTTTCCCTGTAGTACATACAAATGATACAGAATGAATGAAATACACAACCCTAAAATACATGTTTACAACAGTGGTCTCCACGCACACACGCACACACACTATACATTATTTACAGACTCAGAGGTGCGTACATCTTTGGTTTGTTTTAAGCCACAACTTTAGCTTTGATGTGAACTCCTTAAACTCTGGTCTATTTTTGAGGTCAGTGGGCAGTGGGTTCCACAGTTTGGCCGTCTTTATGGAGAAAGCAGACCGAATAAACCTGGTCCTCCTGTGGGGGGTCGCACAGTTCTTGTGGGAGGTGCTCCTGGTGACTCTATTGCTGTTTTGTCTAGGTTATGGATGCATTTGAATGTTAGCTTTACAGAGTATAGTTTAATGAAGTTTTCCAAATTTAGTCAATGATAGTTGTCGAGTATATTGCAGTGGTGATAACGGGTGTTTTTTTTTTGTCCATAATCTGTATTGCTTGATTTGGAATGTAGTGACTTATTAGTTTGAAGCAGTTGAGATTACGATGAATAGTTTTGGATATTTTTCACATAGAGTGAATTCGAACACATTAAAACACATTAAAAGCAACGTTTTGCAACCACTGTGCCGCTGGACACCGAGACGCGAATTTGTATTGCTTGATTGTACAATGAACCAATGCACTTAGTGGCTGAGGGAGGTGCCTGGGTGCTGTCATTCAGCATGACATGTGGCAGAAGATCATCCATTGCATGTACAGCAAGGCCGCTTGATTTGGAATGTAGTGTCTTATTAGTTTGAAGCAGTTGAGATTACCATGAATAGTTTTGGATATTTTTCGTATAGAGTGAATTAAAACACATTAAAACACATTAAAAGCAACGTTTTGCAACCACTGTTCCGCTGGACACCGAGACGCGCTCAGGTGTGCCGCGTGAACTCTCCAATTTCGGCAGTTGGGTGTGAGGACGCCGTCCCTCGGCCTGTCGGAGGACGTAGACGCCTCCGGTAGGAATGTCAAGGACATCCGTCGGATGGCGACGATGACAAATCACGCACTCCCAGTCGTCGCTCTCGGGCACCGCAGGACGAGGATGATTTGGACGCAGTCAACACGTCAAACTCCTGAAATCTGTCGGAGTTTGTGTGATGTCTGTGTGATGACGTGCTCGGCGCGGGTGCCGCAAACCGTCCGGATGAGTGGCGAGCGGCGCGAGCGTGCGCTTCGGCTTCTATGGTGACTTGAACGAGCCCATCCGTGACATTGCAACGGGACCGCACTCGTGATGTGTGTCACGTGCGCATGCGCGCCCAACCACGACCACATTATAAGTGCTCTCCAGCAGACGCGTGTCTGACTGACGGTTGCACACAGGTATCCGACACGCAGAACAAAACAACACGAAACAATGACTACCTGAAGCGAGGAACAAAGACACAACATCAGCACAGATCAGCGACCAAACGAGCCACACAGTGGCACTTCCTCACAACCACTAACCTGAACTCCCGTCATGCCCTGCGGCGGCGACCGCGTCCGTGATCCGCCGCAATACTTTTCGCCACTAGATGGCAGCACAGAGCGCAGAGGGTGGATAGGATAAAAGCCCTTTTTTTCCCCACACCCGAAATACGCAAATTTTTAGCTCAGTCGGTTAGCACGTGGTGCTCGTAAGTTGATGGTCACGGGTTCGATACCCGTCATTGGCCACACGGTTTTTTTTTTTTTTTTTTTAACTTAACTAACCCTAACCCTAACTTAACTAAGACGAGATAAAGACTAGATAACGGTTACCACGATACAACGCTACCTTCTGTAAATGAATTTTTCATTCCAAAAATCCAGCGGCCTCCGCTCAACACGTGACATTTGGTGACACCGATCACAGTTTTTATTTATTTATTTTTTATTGATTGAGTGATTTGTTTGACAGGGACAATGAAAGTCATCTTTCATAGTTACAACATGAAAGATGCAGCTCATGCGACACATACAGAGTGTGTAGCAGAGAATGCTCCTTTTCAACTCCTGTCCCTGGTTGAGCTTTTCCCTGTAGTACATACAAATGATACAGAATGAATGAAATACACAACCCTAAAATACATGTTTACAACAGTGGTCTCCACGCACACACGCACACACACTATACATTATTTACAGACTCAGAGGTGCGTACATCTTTGGTTTGTTTTAAGCCACAACTTTAGCTTTGATGTGAACTCCTTAAACTCTGGTCTATTTTTGAGGTCAGTGGGCAGTGGGTTCCACAGTTTGGCCGTCTTTATGGAGAAAGCAGACCGAATAAACCTGGTCCTCCTGTGGGGGGTCGCACAGTTCTTGTGGGAGGTGCTCCTGGTGACTCTATTGCTGTTTTGTCTAGGTTATGGATGCATTTGAATGTTAGCTTTACAGAGTATAGTTTAATGAAGTTTTCCAAATTTAGTCAATGATAGTTGTCGAGTATATTGCAGTGGTGATAACGGGTGTTTTTTTTTTGTCCATAATCTGTATTGCTTGATTTGGAATGTAGTGACTTATTAGTTTGAAGCAGTTGAGATTACGATGAATAGTTTTGGATATTTTTCACATAGAGTGAATTCGAACACATTAAAACACATTAAAAGCAACGTTTTGCAACCACTGTGCCGCTGGACACCGAGACGCGAATTTGTATTGCTTGATTGTACAATGAACCAATGCACTTAGTGGCTGAGGGAGGTGCCTGGGTGCTGTCATTCAGCATGACATGTGGCAGAAGATCATCCATTGCATGTACAGCAAGGCCGCTTGATTTGGAATGTAGTGTCTTATTAGTTTGAAGCAGTTGAGATTACCATGAATAGTTTTGGATATTTTTCGTATAGAGTGAATTAAAACACATTAAAACACATTAAAAGCAACGTTTTGCAACCACTGTTCCGCTGGACACCGAGACGCGCTCAGGTGTGCCGCGTGAACTCTCCAATTTCGGCAGTTGGGTGTGAGGACGCCGTCCCTCGGCCTGTCGGAGGACGTAGACGCCTCCGGTAGGAATGTCAAGGACATCCGTCGGATGGCGACGATGACAAATCACGCACTCCCAGTCGTCGCTCTCGGGCACCGCAGGACGAGGATGATTTGGACGCAGTCAACACGTCAAACTCCTGAAATCTGTCGGAGTTTGTGTGATGTCTGTGTGATGACGTGCTCGGCGCGGGTGCCGCAAACCGTCCGGATGAGTGGCGAGCGGCGCGAGCGTGCGCTTCGGCTTCTATGGTGACTTGAACGAGCCCATCCGTGACATTGCAACGGGACCGCACTCGTGATGTGTGTCACGTGCGCATGCGCGCCCAACACGACCACAATATAAGTGCTCTCCAGCAGACGCGTGTCTGACTCACGGTTGCACACAGGTATCCGACACGCAGAACAAAACAACACGAAACAATGACTACCTGAAGCGAGGAACAAAGACACAACATCAGCACAGATCAGCGACCAAACGAGCCACACAGTGGCACTTCCTCACAACCACTAACCTGAACTCCCGTCATGCCCTGCGGCGGCGACCGCGTCCGTGATCCGCCGCAATACTTTTCGCCACTAGATGGCAGCACAGAGCGTAGAGGGTGGATAGGATAAAAGCCCTTTTTTTCCCCACACCTGAAAAACGCAGATTTTTAGCTCAGTCGGTTAGCACGTGGTGCTCGTAAGTTGAAGGTCACGGGTTCGATACCCGTCATTGGCCACACGGTTTTTTTTTTTTTTTTTAACTTAACTAACCCTAACCCTAACTTAACTAAGACGAGATAAAGACTAGATAACGGTTACCACGATACAACGCTACCTTCTGTAAATGAATTTTTCATTCCAAAAATCCAGCGGCCTCCGCTCAACACGTGACATTTGGTGACACCGATCACAGTGACTGAAACACATTGAAAGCAACGTTTTCCAACCACTGTGTCGCTGGACACCGAGACGCGCTCAGGTGTGCCGTGTGAACTCTCCAATTTCGGTAGTGGGTGTGAGGACCCCGTTCCTCAGCCCGTCGGAGGACGTAGACGTCTCCGTTAGGAATGTCAAGGACATCGTTGGGATGGCGACGATGACAAATCACGCACTCCCAGTCGTCGCTCTCGGGCACCGCAGGACGAGGATGATGTCTCAAGCAAAGGACACTGTGGATGACAGAGAGGGCTGTGGACCCCACTGGACCGCGTGGGACACTATATTGAAAAAGACTTGATAAATGGTTGCCGATTGCTCCAATGCTACATCACTGGCCAGAGGTTGAGACGCAGTCAACACGTCAACTCATGAAATATGTGGTTTTTTTGGTGCTTCTATTTTCATGTCACCTCCGTGTATTGGCTACTTCAAAGAAGAACGTCATGCCGTTCTTAAAATTTCAGATGGAAGTGGCCATAACCTTCTCGGGTCAGCATGACAATGACAACTCTGACTTTTGTTTTCATTGTCATTTTATTTTTGCACTGAGCAAAAATGAGAAGTTATTTATTTGGGGGATTTTGTGCGGAGAAAAAGCACACAATCACTGCTTATGTTTTGGTTTTTGCACTTAGAGAAATGGACATGACACATCACAGATCATCGCATATTTTTTAAAACTTGACAAAAACGAGATAAAGACTAGATAACGGTTACCACGATACAACGCTACCTTCTGTAAATGAATTTTTCATTCCAAAAATCCAGCGGCCTCCGCTCAACACGTGACATTTGGTGACACCGATCACAGTTTTTATTTATTTATTTTTTATTGATTGAGTGATTTGTTTGACAGGGACAATGAAAGTCATCTTTCATAGTTACAACATGAAAGATGCAGCTCATGCGACACATACAGAGTGTGTAGCAGAGAATGCTCCTTTTCAACTCCTGTCCCTGGTTGAGCTTTTCCCTGTAGTACATACAAATGATACAGAATGAATGAAATACACAACCCTAAAATACATGTTTACAACAGTGGTCTCCACGCACACACGCACACACACTATACATTATTTACAGACTCAGAGGTGCGTACATCTTTGGTTTGTTTTAAGCCACAACTTTAGCTTTGATGTGAACTCCTTAAACTCTGGTCTATTTTTGAGGTCAGTGGGCAGTGGGTTCCACAGTTTGGCCGTCTTTATGGAGAAAGCAGACCGAATAAACCTGGTCCTCCTGTGGGGGGTCGCACAGTTCTTGTGGGAGGTGCTCCTGGTGACTCTATTGCTGTTTTGTCTAGGTTATGGATGCATTTGAATGTTAGCTTTACAGAGTATAGTTTAATGAAGTTTTCCAAATTTAGTCAATGATAGTTGTCGAGTATATTGCAGTGGTGATAACGGGTGTTTTTTTTTTGTCCATAATCTGTATTGCTTGATTTGGAATGTAGTGACTTATTAGTTTGAAGCAGTTGAGATTACGATGAATAGTTTTGGATATTTTTCACATAGAGTGAATTCGAACACATTAAAACACATTAAAAGCAACGTTTTGCAACCACTGTGCCGCTGGACACCGAGACGCGAATTTGTATTGCTTGATTGTACAATGAACCAATGCACTTAGTGGCTGAGGGAGGTGCCTGGGTGCTGTCATTCAGCATGACATGTGGCAGAAGATCATCCATTGCATGTACAGCAAGGCCGCTTGATTTGGAATGTAGTGTCTTATTAGTTTGAAGCAGTTGAGATTACCATGAATAGTTTTGGATATTTTTCGTATAGAGTGAATTAAAACACATTAAAACACATTAAAAGCAACGTTTTGCAACCACTGTTCCGCTGGACACCGAGACGCGCTCAGGTGTGCCGCGTGAACTCTCCAATTTCGGCAGTTGGGTGTGAGGACGCCGTCCCTCGGCCTGTCGGAGGACGTAGACGCCTCCGGTAGGAATGTCAAGGACATCCGTCGGATGGCGACGATGACAAATCACGCACTCCCAGTCGTCGCTCTCGGGCACCGCAGGACGAGGATGATTTGGACGCAGTCAACACGTCAAACTCCTGAAATCTGTCGGAGTTTGTGTGATGTCTGTGTGATGACGTGCTCGGCGCGGGTGCCGCAAACCGTCCGGATGAGTGGCGAGCGGCGCGAGCGTGCGCTTCGGCTTCTATGGTGACTTGAACGAGCCCATCCGTGACATTGCAACGGGACCGCACTCGTGATGTGTGTCACGTGCGCATGCGCGCCCAACCACGACCACATTATAAGTGCTCTCCAGCAGACGCGTGTCTGACTGACGGTTGCACACAGGTATCCGACACGCAGAACAAAACAACACGAAACAATGACTACCTGAAGCGAGGAACAAAGACACAACATCAGCACAGATCAGCGACCAAACGAGCCACACAGTGGCACTTCCTCACAACCACTAACCTGAACTCCCGTCATGCCCTGCGGCGGCGACCGCGTCCGTGATCCGCCGCAATACTTTTCGCCACTAGATGGCAGCACAGAGCGCAGAGGGTGGATAGGATAAAAGCCCTTTTTTTCCCCACACCCGAAAAACGCAAATTTTTAGCTCAGTCGGTTAGCACGTGGTGCTCGTAAGTTGATGGTCACGGGTTCGATACCCGTCATTGGCCACACGGTTTTTTTTTTTTTTTTTTTAACTTAACTAACCCTAACCCTAACTTAACTAAGACGAGATAAAGACTAGATAACGGTTACCACGATACAACGCTACCTTCTGTAAATGAATTTTTCATTCCAAAAATCCAGCGGCCTCCGCTCAACACGTGACATTTGGTGACACCGATCACAGTTTTTATTTATTTATTTTTTATTGATTGAGTGATTTGTTTGACAGGGACAATGAAAGTCATCTTTCATAGTTACAACATGAAAGATGCAGCTCATGCGACACATACAGAGTGTGTAGCAGAGAATGCTCCTTTTCAACTCCTGTCCCTGGTTGAGCTTTTCCCTGTAGTACATACAAATGATACAGAATGAATGAAATACACAACCCTAAAATACATGTTTACAACAGTGGTCTCCACGCACACACGCACACACACTATACATTATTTACAGACTCAGAGGTGCGTACATCTTTGGTTTGTTTTAAGCCACAACTTTAGCTTTGATGTGAACTCCTTAAACTCTGGTCTATTTTTGAGGTCAGTGGGCAGTGGGTTCCACAGTTTGGCCGTCTTTATGGAGAAAGCAGACCGAATAAACCTGGTCCTCCTGTGGGGGGTCGCACAGTTCTTGTGGGAGGTGCTCCTGGTGACTCTATTGCTGTTTTGTCTAGGTTATGGATGCATTTGAATGTTAGCTTTACAGAGTATAGTTTAATGAAGTTTTCCAAATTTAGTCAATGATAGTTGTCGAGTATATTGCAGTGGTGATAACGGGTGTTTTTTTTTTGTCCATAATCTGTATTGCTTGATTTGGAATGTAGTGACTTATTAGTTTGAAGCAGTTGAGATTACGATGAATAGTTTTGGATATTTTTCACATAGAGTGAATTCGAACACATTAAAACACATTAAAAGCAACGTTTTGCAACCACTGTGCCGCTGGACACCGAGACGCGAATTTGTATTGCTTGATTGTACAATGAACCAATGCACTTAGTGGCTGAGGGAGGTGCCTGGGTGCTGTCATTCAGCATGACATGTGGCAGAAGATCATCCATTGCATGTACAGCAAGGCCGCTTGATTTGGAATGTAGTGTCTTATTAGTTTGAAGCAGTTGAGATTACCATGAATAGTTTTGGATATTTTTCGTATAGAGTGAATTAAAACACATTAAAACACATTAAAAGCAACGTTTTGCAACCACTGTTCCGCTGGACACCGAGACGCGCTCAGGTGTGCCGCGTGAACTCTCCAATTTCGGCAGTTGGGTGTGAGGACGCCGTCCCTCGGCCTGTCGGAGGACGTAGACGCCTCCGGTAGGAATGTCAAGGACATCCGTCGGATGGCGACGATGACAAATCACGCACTCCCAGTCGTCGCTCTCGGGCACCGCAGGACGAGGATGATTTGGACGCAGTCAACACGTCAAACTCCTGAAATCTGTCGGAGTTTGTGTGATGTCTGTGTGATGACGTGCTCGGCGCGGGTGCCGCAAACCGTCCGGATGAGTGGCGAGCGGCGCGAGCGTGCGCTTCGGCTTCTATGGTGACTTGAACTAGCCCATCCGTGACATTGCAACGGGACCGCACTCGTGATGTGTGTCACGTGCGCATGCGCGCCCAACACGACCACAATATAAGTGCTCTCCAGCAGACGCGTGTCTGACTCACGGTTGCACACAGGTATCCGACACGCAGAACAAAACAACACGAAACAATGACTACCTGAAGCGAGGAACAAAGACACAACATCAGCACAGATCAGCGACCAAACGAGCCACACAGTGGCACTTCCTCACAACCACTAACCTGAACTCCCGTCATGCCCTGCGGCGGCGACCGCGTCCGTGATCCGCCGCAATACTTTTCGCCACTAGATGGCAGCACAGAGCGTAGAGGGTGGATAGGATAAAAGCCCTTTTTTTCCCCACACCTGAAAAACGCAGATTTTTAGCTCAGTCGGTTAGCACGTGGTGCTCGTAAGTTGAAGGTCACGGGTTCGATACCCGTCATTGGCCACACGGTTTTTTTTTTTTTTTTTAACTTAACTAACCCTAACCCTAACTTAACTAAGACGAGATAAAGACTAGATAACGGTTACCACGATACAACGCTACCTTCTGTAAATGAATTTTTCATTCCAAAAATCCAGCGGCCTCCGCTCAACACGTGACATTTGGTGACACCGATCACAGTGACTGAAACACATTGAAAGCAACGTTTTCCAACCACTGTGTCGCTGGACACCGAGACGCGCTCAGGTGTGCCGTGTGAACTCTCCAATTTCGGTAGTGGGTGTGAGGACCCCGTTCCTCAGCCCGTCGGAGGACGTAGACGTCTCCGTTAGGAATGTCAAGGACATCGTTGGGATGGCGACGATGACAAATCACGCACTCCCAGTCGTCGCTCTCGGGCACCGCAGGACGAGGATGATGTCTCAAGCAAAGGACACTGTGGATGACAGAGAGGGCTGTGGACCCCACTGGACCGCGTGGGACACTATATTGAAAAAGACTTGATAAATGGTTGCCGATTGCTCCAATGCTACATCACTGGCCAGAGGTTGAGACGCAGTCAACACGTCAACTCATGAAATATGTGGTTTTTTTGGTGCTTCTATTTTCATGTCACCTCCGTGTATTGGCTACTTCAAAGAAGAACGTCATGCCGTTCTTAAAATTTCAGATGGAAGTGGCCATAACCTTCTCGGGTCAGCATGACAATGACAACTCTGACTTTTGTTTTCATTGTCATTTTATTTTTGCACTGAGCAAAAATGAGAAGTTATTTATTTGGGGGATTTTGTGCGGAGAAAAAGCACACAATCACTGCTTATGTTTTGGTTTTTGCACTTAGAGAAATGGACATGACACATCACAGATCATCGCATATTTTTTAAAACTTGACAAAAACGAGATAAAGACTAGATAACGGTTACCACGATACAACGCTACCTTCTGTAAATGAATTTTTCATTCCAAAAATCCAGCGGCCTCCGCTCAACACGTGACATTTGGTGACACCGATCACAGTTTTTATTTATTTATTTTTTATTGATTGAGTGATTTGTTTGACAGGGACAATGAAAGTCATCTTTCATAGTTACAACATGAAAGATGCAGCTCATGCGACACATACAGAGTGTGTAGCAGAGAATGCTCCTTTTCAACTCCTGTCCCTGGTTGAGCTTTTCCCTGTAGTACATACAAATGATACAGAATGAATGAAATACACAACCCTAAAATACATGTTTACAACAGTGGTCTCCACGCACACACGCACACACACTATACATTATTTACAGACTCAGAGGTGCGTACATCTTTGGTTTGTTTTAAGCCACAACTTTAGCTTTGATGTGAACTCCTTAAACTCTGGTCTATTTTTGAGGTCAGTGGGCAGTGGGTTCCACAGTTTGGCCGTCTTTATGGAGAAAGCAGACCGAATAAACCTGGTCCTCCTGTGGGGGGTCGCACAGTTCTTGTGGGAGGTGCTCCTGGTGACTCTATTGCTGTTTTGTCTAGGTTATGGATGCATTTGAATGTTAGCTTTACAGAGTATAGTTTAATGAAGTTTTCCAAATTTAGTCAATGATAGTTGTCGAGTATATTGCAGTGGTGATAACGGGTGTTTTTTTTTTGTCCATAATCTGTATTGCTTGATTTGGAATGTAGTGACTTATTAGTTTGAAGCAGTTGAGATTACGATGAATAGTTTTGGATATTTTTCACATAGAGTGAATTCGAACACATTAAAACACATTAAAAGCAACGTTTTGCAACCACTGTGCCGCTGGACACCGAGACGCGAATTTGTATTGCTTGATTGTACAATGAACCAATGCACTTAGTGGCTGAGGGAGGTGCCTGGGTGCTGTCATTCAGCATGACATGTGGCAGAAGATCATCCATTGCATGTACAGCAAGGCCGCTTGATTTGGAATGTAGTGTCTTATTAGTTTGAAGCAGTTGAGATTACCATGAATAGTTTTGGATATTTTTCGTATAGAGTGAATTAAAACACATTAAAACACATTAAAAGCAACGTTTTGCAACCACTGTTCCGCTGGACACCGAGACGCGCTCAGGTGTGCCGCGTGAACTCTCCAATTTCGGCAGTTGGGTGTGAGGACGCCGTCCCTCGGCCTGTCGGAGGACGTAGACGCCTCCGGTAGGAATGTCAAGGACATCCGTCGGATGGCGACGATGACAAATCACGCACTCCCAGTCGTCGCTCTCGGGCACCGCAGGACGAGGATGATTTGGACGCAGTCAACACGTCAAACTCCTGAAATCTGTCGGAGTTTGTGTGATGTCTGTGTGATGACGTGCTCGGCGCGGGTGCCGCAAACCGTCCGGATGAGTGGCGAGCGGCGCGAGCGTGCGCTTCGGCTTCTATGGTGACTTGAACGAGCCCATCCGTGACATTGCAACGGGACCGCACTCGTGATGTGTGTCACGTGCGCATGCGCGCCCAACCACGACCACATTATAAGTGCTCTCCAGCAGACGCGTGTCTGACTGACGGTTGCACACAGGTATCCGACACGCAGAACAAAACAACACGAAACAATGACTACCTGAAGCGAGGAACAAAGACACAACATCAGCACAGATCAGCGACCAAACGAGCCACACAGTGGCACTTCCTCACAACCACTAACCTGAACTCCCGTCATGCCCTGCGGCGGCGACCGCGTCCGTGATCCGCCGCAATACTTTTCGCCACTAGATGGCAGCACAGAGCGCAGAGGGTGGATAGGATAAAAGCCCTTTTTTTCCCCACACCTGAAAAACGCAAATTTTTAGCTCAGTCGGTTAGCACGTGGTGCTCGTAAGTTGATGGTCACGGGTTCGATACCCGTCATTGGCCACACGGTTTTTTTTTTTTTTTTTTTAACTTAACTAACCCTAACCCTAACTTAACTAAGACGAGATAAAGACTAGATAACGGTTACCACGATACAACGCTACCTTCTGTAAATGAATTTTTCATTCCAAAAATCCAGCGGCCTCCGCTCAACACGTGACATTTGGTGACACCGATCACAGTTTTTATTTATTTATTTTTTATTGATTGAGTGATTTGTTTGACAGGGACAATGAAAGTCATCTTTCATAGTTACAACATGAAAGATGCAGCTCATGCGACACATACAGAGTGTGTAGCAGAGAATGCTCCTTTTCAACTCCTGTCCCTGGTTGAGCTTTTCCCTGTAGTACATACAAATGATACAGAATGAATGAAATACACAACCCTAAAATACATGTTTACAACAGTGGTCTCCACGCACACACGCACACACACTATACATTATTTACAGACTCAGAGGTGCGTACATCTTTGGTTTGTTTTAAGCCACAACTTTAGCTTTGATGTGAACTCCTTAAACTCTGGTCTATTTTTGAGGTCAGTGGGCAGTGGGTTCCACAGTTTGGCCGTCTTTATGGAGAAAGCAGACCGAATAAACCTGGTCCTCCTGTGGGGGGTCGCACAGTTCTTGTGGGAGGTGCTCCTGGTGACTCTATTGCTGTTTTGTCTAGGTTATGGATGCATTTGAATGTTAGCTTTACAGAGTATAGTTTAATGAAGTTTTCCAAATTTAGTCAATGATAGTTGTCGAGTATATTGCAGTGGTGATAACGGGTGTTTTTTTTTTGTCCATAATCTGTATTGCTTGATTTGGAATGTAGTGACTTATTAGTTTGAAGCAGTTGAGATTACGATGAATAGTTTTGGATATTTTTCACATAGAGTGAATTCGAACACATTAAAACACATTAAAAGCAACGTTTTGCAACCACTGTGCCGCTGGACACCGAGACGCGAATTTGTATTGCTTGATTGTACAATGAACCAATGCACTTAGTGGCTGAGGGAGGTGCCTGGGTGCTGTCATTCAGCATGACATGTGGCAGAAGATCATCCATTGCATGTACAGCAAGGCCGCTTGATTTGGAATGTAGTGTCTTATTAGTTTGAAGCAGTTGAGATTACCATGAATAGTTTTGGATATTTTTCGTATAGAGTGAATTAAAACACATTAAAACACATTAAAAGCAACGTTTTGCAACCACTGTTCCGCTGGACACCGAGACGCGCTCAGGTGTGCCGCGTGAACTCTCCAATTTCGGCAGTTGGGTGTGAGGACGCCGTCCCTCGGCCTGTCGGAGGACGTAGACGCCTCCGGTAGGAATGTCAAGGACATCCGTCGGATGGCGACGATGACAAATCACGCACTCCCAGTCGTCGCTCTCGGGCACCGCAGGACGAGGATGATTTGGACGCAGTCAACACGTCAAACTCCTGAAATCTGTCGGAGTTTGTGTGATGTCTGTGTGATGACGTGCTCGGCGCGGGTGCCGCAAACCGTCCGGATGAGTGGCGAGCGGCGCGAGCGTGCGCTTCGGCTTCTATGGTGACTTGAACGAGCCCATCCGTGACATTGCAACGGGACCGCACTCGTGATGTGTGTCACGTGCGCATGCGCGCCCAACCACGACCACATTATAAGTGCTCTCCAGCAGACGCGTGTCTGACTGACGGTTGCACACAGGTATCCGACACGCAGAACAAAACAACACGAAACAATGACTACCTGAAGCGAGGAACAAAGACACAACATCAGCACAGATCAGCGACCAAACGAGCCACACAGTGGCACTTCCTCACAACCACTAACCTGAACTCCCGTCATGCCCTGCGGCGGCGACCGCGTCCGTGATCCGCCGCAATACTTTTCGCCACTAGATGGCAGCACAGAGCGCAGAGGGTGGATAGGATAAAAGCCCTTTTTTTCCCCACACCTGAAAAACGCAAATTTTTAGCTCAGTCGGTTAGCACGTGGTGCTCGTAAGTTGATGGTCACGGGTTCGATACCCGTCATTGGCCACACGGTTTTTTTTTTTTTTTTTTTAACTTAACTAACCCTAACCCTAACTTAACTAAGACGAGATAAAGACTAGATAACGGTTACCACGATACAACGCTACCTTCTGTAAATGAATTTTTCATTCCAAAAATCCAGCGGCCTCCGCTCAACACGTGACATTTGGTGACACCGATCACAGTTTTTATTTATTTATTTTTTATTGATTGAGTGATTTGTTTGACAGGGACAATGAAAGTCATCTTTCATAGTTACAACATGAAAGATGCAGCTCATGCGACACATACAGAGTGTGTAGCAGAGAATGCTCCTTTTCAACTCCTGTCCCTGGTTGAGCTTTTCCCTGTAGTACATACAAATGATACAGAATGAATGAAATACACAACCCTAAAATACATGTTTACAACAGTGGTCTCCACGCACACACGCACACACACTATACATTATTTACAGACTCAGAGGTGCGTACATCTTTGGTTTGTTTTAAGCCACAACTTTAGCTTTGATGTGAACTCCTTAAACTCTGGTCTATTTTTGAGGTCAGTGGGCAGTGGGTTCCACAGTTTGGCCGTCTTTATGGAGAAAGCAGACCGAATAAACCTGGTCCTCCTGTGGGGGGTCGCACAGTTCTTGTGGGAGGTGCTCCTGGTGACTCTATTGCTGTTTTGTCTAGGTTATGGATGCATTTGAATGTTAGCTTTACAGAGTATAGTTTAATGAAGTTTTCCAAATTTAGTCAATGATAGTTGTCGAGTATATTGCAGTGGTGATAACGGGTGTTTTTTTTTTGTCCATAATCTGTATTGCTTGATTTGGAATGTAGTGACTTATTAGTTTGAAGCAGTTGAGATTACGATGAATAGTTTTGGATATTTTTCACATAGAGTGAATTCGAACACATTAAAACACATTAAAAGCAACGTTTTGCAACCACTGTGCCGCTGGACACCGAGACGCGAATTTGTATTGCTTGATTGTACAATGAACCAATGCACTTAGTGGCTGAGGGAGGTGCCTGGGTGCTGTCATTCAGCATGACATGTGGCAGAAGATCATCCATTGCATGTACAGCAAGGCCGCTTGATTTGGAATGTAGTGTCTTATTAGTTTGAAGCAGTTGAGATTACCATGAATAGTTTTGGATATTTTTCGTATAGAGTGAATTAAAACACATTAAAACACATTAAAAGCAACGTTTTGCAACCACTGTTCCGCTGGACACCGAGACGCGCTCAGGTGTGCCGCGTGAACTCTCCAATTTCGGCAGTTGGGTGTGAGGACGCCGTCCCTCGGCCTGTCGGAGGACGTAGACGCCTCCGGTAGGAATGTCAAGGACATCCGTCGGATGGCGACGATGACAAATCACGCACTCCCAGTCGTCGCTCTCGGGCACCGCAGGACGAGGATGATTTGGACGCAGTCAACACGTCAAACTCCTGAAATCTGTCGGAGTTTGTGTGATGTCTGTGTGATGACGTGCTCGGCGCGGGTGCCGCAAACCGTCCGGATGAGTGGCGAGCGGCGCGAGCGTGCGCTTCGGCTTCTATGGTGACTTGAACGAGCCCATCCGTGACATTGCAACGGGACCGCACTCGTGATGTGTGTCACGTGCGCATGCGCGCCCAACCACGACCACATTATAAGTGCTCTCCAGCAGACGCGTGTCTGACTGACGGTTGCACACAGGTATCCGACACGCAGAACAAAACAACACGAAACAATGACTACCTGAAGCGAGGAACAAAGACACAACATCAGCACAGATCAGCGACCAAACGAGCCACACAGTGGCACTTCCTCACAACCACTAACCTGAACTCCCGTCATGCCCTGCGGCGGCGACCGCGTCCGTGATCCGCCGCAATACTTTTCGCCACTAGATGGCAGCACAGAGCGCAGAGGGTGGATAGGATAAAAGCCCTTTTTTTCCCCACACCTGAAAAACGCAAATTTTTAGCTCAGTCGGTTAGCACGTGGTGCTCGTAAGTTGATGGTCACGGGTTCGATACCCGTCATTGGCCACACGGTTTTTTTTTTTTTTTTTTAACTTAACTAACCCTAACCCTAACTTAACTAAGACGAGATAAAGACTAGATAACGGTTACCACGATACAACGCTACCTTCTGTAAATGAATTTTTCATTCCAAAAATCCAGCGGCCTCCGCTCAACACGTGACATTTGGTGACACCGATCACAGTTTTTATTTATTTATTTTTTATTGATTGAGTGATTTGTTTGACAGGGACAATGAAAGTCATCTTTCATAGTTACAACATGAAAGATGCAGCTCATGCGACACATACAGAGTGTGTAGCAGAGAATGCTCCTTTTCAACTCCTGTCCCTGGTTGAGCTTTTCCCTGTAGTACATACAAATGATACAGAATGAATGAAATACACAACCCTAAAATACATGTTTACAACAGTGGTCTCCACGCACACACGCACACACACTATACATTATTTACAGACTCAGAGGTGCGTACATCTTTGGTTTGTTTTAAGCCACAACTTTAGCTTTGATGTGAACTCCTTAAACTCTGGTCTATTTTTGAGGTCAGTGGGCAGTGGGTTCCACAGTTTGGCCGTCTTTATGGAGAAAGCAGACCGAATAAACCTGGTCCTCCTGTGGGGGGTCGCACAGTTCTTGTGGGAGGTGCTCCTGGTGACTCTATTGCTGTTTTGTCTAGGTTATGGATGCATTTGAATGTTAGCTTTACAGAGTATAGTTTAATGAAGTTTTCCAAATTTAGTCAATGATAGTTGTCGAGTATATTGCAGTGGTGATAACGGGTGTTTTTTTTTTGTCCATAATCTGTATTGCTTGATTTGGAATGTAGTGACTTATTAGTTTGAAGCAGTTGAGATTACGATGAATAGTTTTGGATATTTTTCACATAGAGTGAATTCGAACACATTAAAACACATTAAAAGCAACGTTTTGCAACCACTGTGCCGCTGGACACCGAGACGCGAATTTGTATTGCTTGATTGTACAATGAACCAATGCACTTAGTGGCTGAGGGAGGTGCCTGGGTGCTGTCATTCAGCATGACATGTGGCAGAAGATCATCCATTGCATGTACAGCAAGGCCGCTTGATTTGGAATGTAGTGTCTTATTAGTTTGAAGCAGTTGAGATTACCATGAATAGTTTTGGATATTTTTCGTATAGAGTGAATTAAAACACATTAAAACACATTAAAAGCAACGTTTTGCAACCACTGTTCCGCTGGACACCGAGACGCGCTCAGGTGTGCCGCGTGAACTCTCCAATTTCGGCAGTTGGGTGTGAGGACGCCGTCCCTCGGCCTGTCGGAGGACGTAGACGCCTCCGGTAGGAATGTCAAGGACATCCGTCGGATGGCGACGATGACAAATCACGCACTCCCAGTCGTCGCTCTCGGGCACCGCAGGACGAGGATGATTTGGACGCAGTCAACACGTCAAACTCCTGAAATCTGTCGGAGTTTGTGTGATGTCTGTGTGATGACGTGCTCGGCGCGGGTGCCGCAAACCGTCCGGATGAGTGGCGAGCGGCGCGAGCGTGCGCTTCGGCTTCTATGGTGACTTGAACGAGCCCATCCGTGACATTGCAACGGGACCGCACTCGTGATGTGTGTCACGTGCGCATGCGCGCCCAACCACGACCACATTATAAGTGCTCTCCAGCAGACGCGTGTCTGACTGACGGTTGCACACAGGTATCCGACACGCAGAACAAAACAACACGAAACAATGACTACCTGAAGCGAGGAACAAAGACACAACATCAGCACAGATCAGCGACCAAACGAGCCACACAGTGGCACTTCCTCACAACCACTAACCTGAACTCCCGTCATGCCCTGCGGCGGCGACCGCGTCCGTGATCCGCCGCAATACTTTTCGCCACTAGATGGCAGCACAGAGCGCAGAGGGTGGATAGGATAAAAGCCCTTTTTTTCCCCACACCTGAAAAACGCAAATTTTTAGCTCAGTCGGTTAGCACGTGGTGCTCGTAAGTTGATGGTCACGGGTTCGATACCCGTCATTGGCCACACGGTTTTTTTTTTTTTTTTTTAACTTAACTAACCCTAACCCTAACTTAACTAAGACGAGATAAAGACTAGATAACGGTTACCACGATACAACGCTACCTTCTGTAAATGAATTTTTCATTCCAAAAATCCAGCGGCCTCCGCTCAACACGTGACATTTGGTGACACCGATCACAGTTTTTATTTATTTATTTTTTATTGATTGAGTGATTTGTTTGACAGGGACAATGAAAGTCATCTTTCATAGTTACAACATGAAAGATGCAGCTCATGCGACACATACAGAGTGTGTAGCAGAGAATGCTCCTTTTCAACTCCTGTCCCTGGTTGAGCTTTTCCCTGTAGTACATACAAATGATACAGAATGAATGAAATACACAACCCTAAAATACATGTTTACAACAGTGGTCTCCACGCACACACGCACACACACTATACATTATTTACAGACTCAGAGGTGCGTACATCTTTGGTTTGTTTTAAGCCACAACTTTAGCTTTGATGTGAACTCCTTAAACTCTGGTCTATTTTTGAGGTCAGTGGGCAGTGGGTTCCACAGTTTGGCCGTCTTTATGGAGAAAGCAGACCGAATAAACCTGGTCCTCCTGTGGGGGGTCGCACAGTTCTTGTGGGAGGTGCTCCTGGTGACTCTATTGCTGTTTTGTCTAGGTTATGGATGCATTTGAATGTTAGCTTTACAGAGTATAGTTTAATGAAGTTTTCCAAATTTAGTCAATGATAGTTGTCGAGTATATTGCAGTGGTGATAACGGGTGTTTTTTTTTTGTCCATAATCTGTATTGCTTGATTTGGAATGTAGTGACTTATTAGTTTGAAGCAGTTGAGATTACGATGAATAGTTTTGGATATTTTTCACATAGAGTGAATTCGAACACATTAAAACACATTAAAAGCAACGTTTTGCAACCACTGTGCCGCTGGACACCGAGACGCGAATTTGTATTGCTTGATTGTACAATGAACCAATGCACTTAGTGGCTGAGGGAGGTGCCTGGGTGCTGTCATTCAGCATGACATGTGGCAGAAGATCATCCATTGCATGTACAGCAAGGCCGCTTGATTTGGAATGTAGTGTCTTATTAGTTTGAAGCAGTTGAGATTACCATGAATAGTTTTGGATATTTTTCGTATAGAGTGAATTAAAACACATTAAAACACATTAAAAGCAACGTTTTGCAACCACTGTTCCGCTGGACACCGAGACGCGCTCAGGTGTGCCGCGTGAACTCTCCAATTTCGGCAGTTGGGTGTGAGGACGCCGTCCCTCGGCCTGTCGGAGGACGTAGACGCCTCCGGTAGGAATGTCAAGGACATCCGTCGGATGGCGACGATGACAAATCACGCACTCCCAGTCGTCGCTCTCGGGCACCGCAGGACGAGGATGATTTGGACGCAGTCAACACGTCAAACTCCTGAAATCTGTCGGAGTTTGTGTGATGTCTGTGTGATGACGTGCTCGGCGCGGGTGCCGCAAACCGTCCGGATGAGTGGCGAGCGGCGCGAGCGTGCGCTTCGGCTTCTATGGTGACTTGAACGAGCCCATCCGTGACATTGCAACGGGACCGCACTCGTGATGTGTGTCACGTGCGCATGCGCGCCCAACCACGACCACATTATAAGTGCTCTCCAGCAGACGCGTGTCTGACTGACGGTTGCACACAGGTATCCGACACGCAGAACAAAACAACACGAAACAATGACTACCTGAAGCGAGGAACAAAGACACAACATCAGCACAGATCAGCGACCAAACGAGCCACACAGTGGCACTTCCTCACAACCACTAACCTGAACTCCCGTCATGCCCTGCGGCGGCGACCGCGTCCGTGATCCGCCGCAATACTTTTCGCCACTAGATGGCAGCACAGAGCGCAGAGGGTGGATAGGATAAAAGCCCTTTTTTTCCCCACACCCGAAATACGCAAATTTTTAGCTCAGTCGGTTAGCACGTGGTGCTCGTAAGTTGATGGTCACGGGTTCGATACCCGTCATTGGCCACACGGTTTTTTTTTTTTTTTTTTTAACTTAACTAACCCTAACCCTAACTTAACTAAGACGAGATAAAGACTAGATAACGGTTACCACGATACAACGCTACCTTCTGTAAATGAATTTTTCATTCCAAAAATCCAGCGGCCTCCGCTCAACACGTGACATTTGGTGACACCGATCACAGTTTTTATTTATTTATTTTTTATTGATTGAGTGATTTGTTTGACAGGGACAATGAAAGTCATCTTTCATAGTTACAACATGAAAGATGCAGCTCATGCGACACATACAGAGTGTGTAGCAGAGAATGCTCCTTTTCAACTCCTGTCCCTGGTTGAGCTTTTCCCTGTAGTACATACAAATGATACAGAATGAATGAAATACACAACCCTAAAATACATGTTTACAACAGTGGTCTCCACGCACACACGCACACACACTATACATTATTTACAGACTCAGAGGTGCGTACATCTTTGGTTTGTTTTAAGCCACAACTTTAGCTTTGATGTGAACTCCTTAAACTCTGGTCTATTTTTGAGGTCAGTGGGCAGTGGGTTCCACAGTTTGGCCGTCTTTATGGAGAAAGCAGACCGAATAAACCTGGTCCTCCTGTGGGGGGTCGCACAGTTCTTGTGGGAGGTGCTCCTGGTGACTCTATTGCTGTTTTGTCTAGGTTATGGATGCATTTGAATGTTAGCTTTACAGAGTATAGTTTAATGAAGTTTTCCAAATTTAGTCAATGATAGTTGTCGAGTATATTGCAGTGGTGATAACGGGTGTTTTTTTTTTGTCCATAATCTGTATTGCTTGATTTGGAATGTAGTGACTTATTAGTTTGAAGCAGTTGAGATTACGATGAATAGTTTTGGATATTTTTCACATAGAGTGAATTCGAACACATTAAAACACATTAAAAGCAACGTTTTGCAACCACTGTGCCGCTGGACACCGAGACGCGAATTTGTATTGCTTGATTGTACAATGAACCAATGCACTTAGTGGCTGAGGGAGGTGCCTGGGTGCTGTCATTCAGCATGACATGTGGCAGAAGATCATCCATTGCATGTACAGCAAGGCCGCTTGATTTGGAATGTAGTGTCTTATTAGTTTGAAGCAGTTGAGATTACCATGAATAGTTTTGGATATTTTTCGTATAGAGTGAATTAAAACACATTAAAACACATTAAAAGCAACGTTTTGCAACCACAATTCCGAATTTTTCATTCCAAAAATCCAGCGGCCTCCGCTCAACACGTGACATTTGGTGACACCGATCACAGTGACTGAAACACATTGAAAGCAACGTTTTCCAACCACTGTGTCGCTGGACACCGAGACGCGCTCAGGTGTGCCGTGTGAACTCTCCAATTTCGGTAGTGGGTGTGAGGACCCCGTTCCTCAGCCCGTCGGAGGACGTAGACGTCTCCGTTAGGAATGTCAAGGACATCGTTGGGATGGCGACGATGACAAATCACGCACTCCCAGTCGTCGCTCTCGGGCACCGCAGGACGAGGATGATGTCTCAAGCAAAGGACACTGTGGATGACAGAGAGGGCTGTGGACCCCACTGGACCGCGTGGGACACTATATTGAAAAAGACTTGATAAATGGTTGCCGATTGCTCCAATGCTACATCACTGGCCAGAGGTTGAGACGCAGTCAACACGTCAACTCATGAAATATGTGGTTTTTTTGGTGCTTCTATTTTCATGTCACCTCCGTGTATTGGCTACTTCAAAGAAGAACGTCATGCCGTTCTTAAAATTTCAGATGGAAGTGGCCATAACCTTCTCGGGTCAGCATGACAATGACAACTCTGACTTTTGTTTTCATTGTCATTTTATTTTTGCACTGAGCAAAAATGAGACGTTATTTATTTGGGGGATTTTGTGCGGAGAAAAAGCACACAATCACTGCTTATGTTTTGGTTTTTGCACTTAGAGAAATGGACAGTAGCTTCCTACTTTGGTTTTGCACTCAGGAAACAATTTTGCCATGTCCAGGTACCAAACACAGGGTTTTGTACACCATTACTCAATTGTGACTTTATTGTGTTTTATTGGAATATAAAACGAAGGTCCACATATGCGGACATCACTTTTCTCAGAAACTACATGGTTTGATGAGATCATTCTCTGTTTTAGACACTCATCAGGTCCCAATAAGGCCAAATAGCAAAGAGAGATTCAAATTGAATGCCATTTAAGAGTCTGGGTCCGAGGAGGTTCAATTGTAAACAATTAAACAGAGGAGTGTCGCACATCAAGGAGTCTGGAGCCAAACCGGAAGTGTGATGACGTGCTCGGCGCAGGTCACGCAAATGTCCGGAATAAGGTCAAAAAGGTGAGTGGCGAACGGCCGGAGCGGGCCGCTTCGGCTGTCATTGTGAGATGAACGAGTCCATTGATGACATTATAACAGGACTGGACTCGTGACGTGTGTGGGTCACGTGCGCACCCAAGCGTGACGACATTATAAGAGCCCTCCGCCCGACACGTGTCTGAGTCAGGGTCGGACCAAACCGTGACGACATTATAAGAGCCCTCTACCCGACGTGTTACTCTGTCACGGTCGCACACAAGTAGCCGACTAACAGAACAAAACAACACGAAATAATAACTATCTGAAGCGAGGAACAAAAACACAACACTAGCACCAATCAACGACCCAACGAGCCCCACAGTAGCCCCCACTGACCTCCTACAGCCCCTAACCTGAACTCCCATCATGCCCTGCGGCGACCAAGTCCGTGATGGCCACCATATCCTTTCGCCACTAGATGGCAGCACAGGGTAATGAAGTCCGTGATGGCCACCATATCCTTTCGCCACTAGATGGCAGCACAGGGTAATGAAGTCCGTGATGGCCACCATATCCTTTCGCCACTAGATGGTGGAAAGGATAAAAACCCTTTTTTTCCCCACACCTGAAAAACGCACTTTTTTGCTCAGTTGGTGAGCGCAAGGTGCTCGTAAGTTGAAGGTCGCTGGTTCGAACCCCGTTATGGGCCACATAGTTGTTTTTTTTAAAACTTGACTAAATATAGATAAAGACTAGATATAGGTTACCACGATACAACGCTACCTTCTGTAAATTAATTTTTCATTCAAAAAATCCAGCGGCTAACGTTGCTAACTAGTTAGCTTCCAGCCGGTTTCGCGATTCTTAAGCCGCGTCTTGCTTAGGAAATGAAGGCATCTATTAAACCAGTGCTTCTCAAATAGTGGGGCGAGCCCCCCTGGGGGGGCGTGGTGGGGTGTCAGGGGGGGCGTGAGGCGAGTGCGACTTTCAGTATTAGTGTCTTTATTCATGCTTGAATGATAAAAAAAGGGCCTCCAGCTCATTTTATTAATTTATTTTGATAATCAGGCGATTGTATGCAGAATGCTGGTGCCAACAACTCATACAGTGGTTTATACAGATAAATAAATAAATATTATCAAGTTCTCAATGGTAGTACAATTCAGGGCCGGGGGGGCTGAAAAAAATTCTGTCCTCTAGGGCAGTGATTCCCAACCGGGGGTACACGGACCCCTAGGGGTACGCGAGGGTATTGCAGGGGGTACGCAGAAAGATTATAAATTAGCCTACAGTATCCACACACAAAAAAAAAAATTATACTATATTATATTTGTTAAAATGCCGACGGGATGACTGTTTTGACCTGTAGATAGTGGAAAGTTACTGAGTGCATTATGGGAAATGAAGTCTTTTTCTGTCTGTGTGAAGGTTTACCAATAGGAAACTAGTCTGCTCAGTGACGGAGATTACGTCACTGACGCCCCCTCTATCGGCGGCCAATGGGAAGAGGGGAGAGAGCGAAGCGCGGGTTTAACTTCTGCCTGCAGCAGAAGACGCTCTCTCTGTCCATTTCCTCCTCGTACTGAGCTCACCTGTTTCATCCTTGGCTGTTTTCCTTCGCGTTTATCGGCTAAGTATAAGACAAATCTTTGTTAGCCCAGTATTTCTGTCTTTTGTAATAAATTACTGTTGATCCATTTTCAAGGTTTGTAGTACTCAGACTTACTGTTTTTTCTCCTTCTTCCCGGGAGATCAGTCCTCTCCTGCGTGCGAGGGAACACAACAGGACATATTGTATTATATCATGAATTTTAGTAAGGCCATACGTTTATTTTCCATGAGTAGCAGTTCGTCCACAGTGATTGTAACACTACAATGCACATACCATGAAAAGACTATAAAGTGGCGCGGTTTAAAAAAAAAAAAAAAAAAGGTTCACGTTCTTGCTGCGGGCGCGCACGATTCGCGAAGCTAGCTAACTCTAGCTGCATACCGACTGTAAACATGGATGCATGGCTAGGCAGGAGTAAACGTCCAGCTACCGCTACTGCTACCGCTACTGCTACTGCTACCACTACTGCTACTGCTACCGCTACTGCTACCGTCGCCTCGGACGCAGGCACAGGGGAGCCCAGTGAAAAAAGGAATTATGAAAGACTTATGAAAGACAAGCAAGCGCAAGTGTCTCATTAAAAGGTATGTTTTTACACTCACAATAATTGTTTTATTTAAATGAGCAGTTGGATAGATAGAAAGACAAAGGGTTAAATATAAGTACACATTAAGGCGAATAATCACACACGAGAGAGGGGGTACTTTTCACATGGAAACCAGCTCAAGGGGTACACTGGTCAAAAAAGGTTGGGAACCACTGCTCTAGGGGGGGCATGACAGAAAATAATTGAGAACCACTGTATTAAACAAACCCAGCGACTAAAAACTACCCGAAACATGCTTTGTAAAGATATGCAGCATGTCCATGTCGGGAAACATTTAGCTGCTGCGGGAACAGAACTAACCTAAAGCTATTTGCTATTAGCAGACACAACAAAATCAATATGAAACAGCAGACTATTACAAAAGGCCAATCGAGTAGCAGGGTCAGGGTTAGATTTTAATTAATGCTCACTACCATCACCTTAGGCCCATACATTTGATGATGATAATGTAGTCTAGTCTATTCTAAAACGGAACAGTAAAGCATGAATGTAAAAACTAAAGTACAGCTACTTTATCTCTTATCATACTTTCTGTTGCACTAATAGTCTGTTGTATTGTATTTCCATTTGTAAAACATGTTTTCTAAAAAATCATGTACTCTCTCAGCCGCTGTCCGCTATGAGAGCAGTGTGCAGAGTAATGGTGTATAAATACTGTGGCCAACTGAACTAACTGCTCGTTTTTCAGGTGTGCAAAAAAAATAGCTTTTATTTTCTCAGACAGGCTTTGGTGGGTCGTTTATATTACGAGTTGTATTGATGTTTTAGTAAAGTTCCATCGAGATATGCAAAAGAAGGGATTTTTCAGTGTGACTTAATGATTCTTTAATCATTAAACTGGTGTTCAGATGGCAGAATAGAATATCGACTCAGAGCAATTCTTCCACGGCTCACCACAGTATTTATACACCATTACTCTGCACACTGCGCTGACAGCGGCTGTGAGAATACATTTTCTTTTAGAAAAAATGTGAAATCTGATAACTTCCCGCGGCACACCTGACTATCGACACAGTGGTTAAAAAACACTGATCTAATTAACATACTGTGTACATTCGTAGCTCATCGTCCAGAAGTGTAAATGCACTTGAACATCAGAACTTCAGGCGGTTGTCATTTGTCATAATGTAATTTTCTTCATCTTTCAGACAATTCTTCTTATCAAAAGAGAAAAAAATGAAAGCTGGACTCCAGTTTTTTATTGTCCATAGTTGGTTGTTGTTTAAATGAAGATGATTGAAGTTGAGGTTGAGCTCCACAATAAGAGTGGAGAAGAAGAAGAAGTCAAATCTAGTATGACATAATGCTGGACAGAGGCTCCCGAGGTGCTACAAGAGCTCCACATGGACTCTTTTGTTGTGTTGTTGATTTGTGCTTGTGTTGTGTTTTTATTCCTCGGTTCAGATAGTTCATTATTTCACTTATTTATTCGCTGAGCACCAACGAAGAAGAACCCGCCAAACACCACCAACGAAGAAGAATCCCCAAACACCACCAACGAAGAAGAATCCCCAAACACCACCAACAAAGAAGAATCCCCAAACACCACCAACGAAGAAGAACCCGCCAAACACCACCAACGAAGAAGAATCCCCAAACACCACCAACGAAGAAGAATCCGCCAAACACCACCAACGAAGAAGAATCCGCCAAACACCACCAACGAAGAAGAATCCCCAAACCCCACCAACGAAGAAGAATCCGCCAAACACCACCAACGAAGAAGAACCCGCCAAACACCACCAACGAAGAAGAATCCCCAAACACCACCAACGAAGAAGAATCCCCAAACACCACCAACGAAGAAGAATCCGCGGAGCACCAACGAAGAAGAACCCGCCAAACACCACCAACGAAGAAGAATCCCCAAACACCACCAACGAAGAAGAATCCCCAAACACCACCAACAAAGAAGAATCCCCAAACACCACCAACGAAGAAGAATCCCCAAACACCACCAACGAAGAAGAATCCGCCAAACACCACCAACGAAGAAGAATCTGCCAAACACCACCAACGAAGAAGAATCCCCAAACCCCACCAACGAAGAAGAATCCGCCAAACACCACCAACGAAGAAGAACCCGCCAAACACCACCAACGAAGAAGAATCCCCAAACACCACCAACGAAGAAGAATCCCCAAACACCACCAACGAAGAAGAATCCGCGGAGCACCAACGAAGAAGAACCCGCCAAACACCACCAACGAAGAAGAATCCCCAAACACCACCAACGAAGAATAATTCCCAAACACCACCAACGAAGAAGAATCCCCAAACACCACCAACGAAGAAGAACCCGCCAAACACCACCAACGAAGAAGAATCCCCAAACACCACCAACGAAGAAGAATCCGCCAAACACCACCAACGAAGAAGAATCCGCCAAACACCACCAACGAAGAAGAATCCCCAAACACCACCAACGAAGAAGAATCCGCCAAACACCACCAACGAAGAAGAACCCGCCAAACACCACCAACGAAGAAGAATCCCCAAACACCACCAACGAAGAAGAATCCCCAAACACCACCAACGAAGAAGAATCCGCGGAGCACCAACGAAGAAGAACCCGCCAAACACCACCAACGAAGAAGAATCCCCAAACACCACCAACGAAGAATAATCCCCAAACACCACCAACGAAGAAGAATCCCCAAACACCACCAACGAAGAAGAACCCGCCAAACACCACCAACGAAGAAGAATCCCCAAACACCACCAACGAAGAAGAATCCGCCAAACACCACCAACGAAGAAGAATCCGCCAAACACCACCAACGAAGAAGAATCCCCAAACAACACCAACGAAGAAGAACCCGCCAAACACCACCAACGAAGAAGAATCCCCAAACACCACCAACGAAGAAGAATCCCCAAACACCACCAACGAAGAAGAATCCCCAAACACCACCAACGAAGAAGAATCCCCAAACACCACCAACGAAGAAGAATCCCCAAACACCACCAACGAAGAAGAATCCCCAAACACCACCAACGAAGAAGAACCCGCCAAACACCACCAACGAAGAAGAATCCCCAAACACCACCAACGAAGAAGAATCGCCAAACACCACCAACGAAGAAGAATCCCCAAACACCACCAACGAAGAAGAATCCCCAAACACCACCAACGAAGAAGAACCCGCCAAACACCACCAACGAAGAAGAATCCCCAAACACCACCAACGAAGAAGAATCCCCAAACACCACCAACGAAGAAGAATCCGCGGAGCACCAACGAAGAAGAACCCGCCAAACACCACCAACGAAGAAGAATCCCCAAACACCACCAACGAAGAAGAATCCCCAAACACCACCAACGAAGAAGAATCTACCTGCAGCAAGCGTGGACGCGGTACGACGGCGGTCCAAAGTGTGTCTTCACTTCATTAAAATGAAGGAAAAGTGGGCTCGGTGCAACATTTGTAAACATGTTAGATCACCAAAGGAGGCTGCAGGACGAACATGAGCAAAACCTCCGTGTTCATGGTGGCATGTTTGCAGTTTTGAGCACAACTACTGTTTGTCTCCGAGGAGGAAAAGCATCTTCTGAGTGCTGAATGACTTCAAATGAATGTTGTGGTTTTGATCAGAGCTGCCCCGACACTCACTCATCCTTGATGTGAGAACACGCTGGAACTCTCTGGACCTCATGCTGGAGACATTCAAAGAGCAGCACCCTGCAATTCAAGCAGCCAGCTTGGATCAGCAGCTGAGAGAATATATGGAAAGAGACAGGTCGAGATAGACGAGACACAGAAAACACCAGTACACAATCAATATGAATTTAAAGGACAGTATCAAAGTGAATACAATGCATCACTAACCCTAACCCATTCTGATTGGTTAACACCACTAACCCTAACCCATTCTGATTGGTTAACACCACTAGCCCTAACCCATTCTGATTGGTTAATATCACTAACCCATTCTGACTGGTTAACACTACTAACCCATTCTGATTGGTTAACACCACTAACCCTAACCCATTCTGATTGGTTAACACCACTAGCCCTAACCCATTCTGATTGGTTAATATCACTAACCCATTCTGACTGGTTAACACCACTAGCCCTAACCCATTCTGACTGGTTAACACTACTAACCCATTCTGATTGGTTAACACCACTAGCCCTAACCCATTCTGATTGGTTAACACTACTAACCCATTCTGACTGGTTAACACCACTACCCGTAACCCATTCTGACTGGTTAACACTACTAACCCATTCTGATTGGTAAACACCACTAGCCCTAACCCATTCTGATGTGTTAATATCACTAACCCATTCTGACTGGTTAACACCACTAGCCCTAACCCATTCTGACTGGTTAACACTACTAACCCATTCTGATTGGTTAACACCACTAGCCCTAACCCATTCTGATTGGTTAACACTACTAACCCATTCTGACTGGTTAACACCACTACCCGTAACCCATTCTGACTGGTTAACACTACTAACCCATTCTGATTGGTAAACACCACTAGCCCTAACCCATTCTGATGTGTTAATATCACTAACCCATTCTGACTGGTTAACACTACTAACCCATTCTGATTGGTAAACACCACTAGCCCTAACCCATTCTGATGTGTTAATATCACTAACCCATTCTGACTGGTTAACACTACTAACCCATTCTGATTGGTTAACACCACTAGCCCTAACCCATTCTGATTGGTTAATATCACTAACCCATTCTGACTGGTTAACACCACTAGCCCTAACCCATTCTGACTGGTTAACACTACTAACCCATTCTGATTGGTTAACACCACTAGCCCTAACCCATTCTGATTGGTTAACACTACTAACCCATTCTGACTGGTTAACACCACTACCCGTAACCCATTCTGACTGGTTAACACTACTAACCCATTATGATTGGTAAACACCACTAGCCCTAACCCATTCTGATGTGTTAATATCACTAACCCATTCTGACTGGTTAACACTACTAACCCATTCTGATTGGTAAACACCACTAGCCCTAACCCATTCTGATGTGTTAATATCACTAACCCATTCTGACTGGTTAACACTACTAACCCATTCTGATTGGTTAACACCACTAGCCCTAACCCATTCTGATTGGTTAATATCACTAACCCATTCTGACTGGTTAACACCACTAGCCCTAACCCATTCTGACTGGTTAACACTACTAACCCATTCTGATTGGTTAACACCACTAGCCCTAACCCATTCTGATTGGTTAACACTACTAACCCATTCTGACTGGTTAACACCACTACCCGTAACCCATTCTGACTGGTTAACACTACTAACCCATTCTGATTGGTAAACACCACTAGCCCTAACCCATTCTGATGTGTTAATATCACTAACCCATTCTGACTGGTTAACACTACTAACCCATTCTGATTGGTTAACACCACTAGCCCTAACCCATTCTGATTGGTTAACACTACTAACCCATTCTGACTGGTTAACACCACTACCCGTAACCCATTCTGACTGGTTGACACTACTAACCCATTCTGATTGGTTAACACCACTAGCCCTAACCCATTCTGATTGGTTAATATCACTAACCCATTCTGACTGGTTAACACTACTAACCCATTCTGATTGGTTAACACCACTAGCCCTAACCCATTCTGATTGGTTAACACTACTAACCCATTCTGACTGGTTAACACCACTAGCCCTAACCAATTCTGACTGGTTAACACTACTAACCCATTCTGATTGGTTAACACCACTAGCCCTAACCCATTCTGATTGGTTAATATCACTAACCATTCTGACTGGTTAGGGTTAGGGTTAGGGTCGACACCAATCCGATGTCCATACTTGTTGATATTCCAGGTTAATGCACAATCCAGATGAATTTCGTTCTGCGTGGAAACATCAGGGAGTGAAGGAGGGATTTGAATTCAGGTTAAATGTTAAACAGATGAAGAAAAAAAGGGAAATAAATGATCAGAATGTGTTTTAAAGTCGTTTCAGAAGTTTAGACTGTGTGACGATATCGAGTTTGGCCCAATGCAATAGTCTGGAAGTCCAATGTTCAATCCACACATCGATCCATTAATCCCAAATGATTTAGGTTATACGTGGCATCAAATCTAATTGAAGTTTTACCAGAGGAAATGAACACATTGTAGTGACTGCATTTACCACAACTACAGAAGCGACATAATTCACCTTAAGCCAGAGATGGCCTTGTTTATAACATGTGATTTACATGCAATGTTATTGCTTACTGCTAAACCGACAGGGTGGCATTTAAAGCAGTTTAGGTTCATGTTCATTATTGTATGTATGTCATTGGAAGTTGCGGTCCCTTTAAGGACCTGAAGCCTTGCGGGTTATGTTGTTTACGGCAGTCGCCATATTGGTTTTTTGCACTTTACGGTTCGAGAGTAAAAATAAACGATGCACACACTTGTGTGATCAAGGTTAGAAATTGTCGCCTCTCCGGTTCTTTTACAATTTCTACACTGGTGACCCCGAGTTTACTGGACGTATCCCAATTGCAACGATGACCGCGAATGCCGTTACACTTAAACTCCCCGAGTTCTGGGAAACGTCGGCTGCTGCATGGTTTGCACAGACAGAAGCGCAGTTTGCGCTACGGGACATCACCGCCGACAGTACGAGATACTATTACGTTGTGTCGGCCCTCGGAAGCTCCACGGCGTCGCGGGTGGTGAGTCTCCTTACACATCCTCCAGCGGATGGGAAATATGCAGCTCTGAAGACGCAATTACTGAAAACTTTTGAACTGTCTGATGCTGAGCGGGCAAACAGACTTTTCTCCCTGCATGGACTTGGTGACGGCAAACCTTCTGAACTGATGGACCGTATGCTTGATCTCCTGGGTGAGCACACCCCTGATTTTCTTTTTCTTCACCTGTTCCTACGGCAGCTGCCTCCCCAGGTGAGAGCTGCATTAGCCAACACTGCCATCACTGACTGTCGGAGACTGGCTGAGGAGGCAGACAAGTTTTTCCTGGCCAGTCAGCAGTACTGTGCAGCTGCGCTGCTCCCTGCAGGTCAGGCGACAGAGACGCTGGACGGACCCGTTCTCGTCGCAGCCGCAGCTCCCCGTCGGCAGCAACCGACAGGCTGGTGTTACTACCACGCTAAGTTTGGCCCCAAGGCTAAGCAGTGCTGTTCGCCATGCAGTTTTGTGGCAACGGGAAACGCCAAGGCCGGCGCTCACTAGTGGCCGTGAGCATTGGCCGTGACTGCAGGCTGCTTTTCATCCACGACTCCATCTCAGGTCGGCGTTTCCTCTGTGACACGGGGGCCCAGCGGAGCGTGCTGCCTGCATCGCAGCTGGACATGGTTACAGACAGCCACGGCCCCCCCATGGCAGCTGCCAATGGCAGCCCAATCTGCACATATGGCACACGGCACATTGAACTCTGTTTCGGAGGACAGCGATTTGGCTGGGAGTTTGTGACGGCCAAGGTCGCTGTGCCTCTGTTAGGTGCTGATTTTCTATGCGCATATGGACTGTTGGTGGACGTGAAAAACCACCGTCTGATTGATGCCATCACTTTTTGTTCCTATGCATGCACGCCAACTGAGCCTGGTGTCATTCAACTCTCAAGCATGCTCCCGGTCATGGACGACTACCAGCGCCTGCTTGCTGAGTTCCCAACACTCACCCAACCCACCTTCTGCTCGTCTGCTGCTAAGCACGGTGTGGAACACCACATTGCCACTACCGGTCCACCTGTCTTTGCACGTGCAAGGCGCCTAGACCCGTCAAAGCTCGCAGTAGCTAAGGCGGAATTCGAGAACATGGAGCGCCCGGGGATTGTTCGACGTTCTAACAGCTCTTGGTCCTCTCCCCTCCACATCGTTCCGAAGCCTGGGGGGGGCTGGCGTCCATGCGGAGATTACCGACGGCTGAATGACGCAACGACACCTGACCGCTATCCTGTTCCGCATGTGCAGGATTTTTCATCCCACCTGGCCGGGAAAGTGATTTTTTCCAAGGTGGACCTCATCCGTGGATACCATCAGGTACCTGTGCACCCACTCGACATTCCCAAAACAGCGGTGGTGACACCTTTTGGGTTGTTTGAGTTCCTGCGGATGCCGTTTGGACTTAAAAGTGCTGCCCAAACTTTCCAGCGCCTGATGGACTCTGTGCTACGGGACCTCCCTTTCGTTTTTGTCTACCTGGACGACATCCTGGTGGCAAGTTCATCCGCCTCCCAACACCTGACACATCTGCGAGCGCTGTTTGAACGACTCAGTCAGCACGGGCTCATCATCAACCCGGCTAAGTGCCAGTTTGGTCGCTCCACCATAGACTTTCTTGGCCACAGAGTCACACGTGATGGGGCCGTCCCTCTCCCATCCAAGGTGGAGGCTATTACAGCTTTCCCTCGCCCGCACACAGTCAAAGCTCTACAAGAGTTTCTAGGCATGGTGAATTTTTACCATCGTTTCATCCCTGGGGCAGCCCAAACCATGCGGCCCTTGTACGAGGCACTTAAAGGTAAGAAGCCAAAACACGCTCTGGACTGGACTGTGGACAGGGACCTGGCTTTTGCGGACACAAAGGCAGCACTAGCGAACGCTGCTTTACTCGCACACCCCTCCCCCACAGCTCCTATTGCGCTCACCACGGATGCTTCAGACTATGCGGTGGGTGCTGTGTACGAGCAGTGGGTAGGTAACGCCTGGCAGCCTCTTGCCTTTTTCAGCAGGCAGCTCCGCCCCAATGAGCAAAACTACAGCACTTTTGATCGAGAGCTGCTTGGCGTCTACCTAGCCACCCGTCATTTCCGTTCTCTGCTAGAAGGCCGCGAGTTCACGATTTTTGTCGATCACAAGCCACTGACTTTTGCAATGTCCAAGGTGGCCGACCCGTGGTCTGCCCGCCAGCAACGTCACCTGGCATACATATCTGAGTTCACAACGGACATTCGGCACGTCGCAGGGAAGCACAATCAAGTGGCCGATTGCCTCTCCCGAGCTGTTGTGGGTGCAGTCCACTTAGGCTTGGATTATGGCAGCATCGCAAAGGAGCAAGCCGCGGACGCGGACGTTCAGAGCCTCAGGATAGCCACTACGGGGATGCAATTGGAGGACGTGGTGTTCGGTGACAGCGGCACCACGTTGCTGTGCGACGTCTCCACAGGCACTCCTCGGCCAGTGGTGCCGGCTGGGTGGACGCGACCTGTTTTTGATGCTATCCACGGCCTCTCCCACCCAGGGACAAAGGCTTCGCAGAGGTTGGTGGCAGCTAAATTTGTGTGGCGGGGGCTCAAAAAGGACGTGAGAGACTGGGCCAGCACCTGTGTTGAATGCCAACGAGCCAAAGTTCACCGCCATACCAAAGCCCCACTGAAGCATTTCCGAGTGCCGGAACGACGTTTTGACCATGTTAATGTCGATTTGGTCGGCCCTCTGCCCCCCTCTCAGGGGTACACACACTTGTTCACTATGGTGGACAGGACCACGAGGTGGGCTGAGGCTGTTCCACTATCATCAACGACCTCGGCTGACGTGGCACGCGCGTTCATTGGCACCTGGGTCGCTCGTTTTGGCACTCCATCGGACATTTCTTCTGATCGTGGTGCACAGTTCACCTCTGAACTGTGGAACACAGTTGCGGAGAGCTTGGGAGTGAAACTGCACCGCACCACATCGTATCACCCCCAGGGGAACGGGCTCTGTGAGCGGTTTCACAGGTCAATGAAGGCCTCTCTCAGGGCCAGCCTCAAGGACAGCAACTGGATCGACAGACTCCCATGGGTTCTACTGGGCATCAGGACGGCACCCAAAGAGGATCTGCAGTCGTCGTCCGCGGAGCTGGTTTATGGCCAGCCACTGTGGGTTCCCGGGGATTTTGTTCCTAACACCACAATCCCATGGTCAGCAGTGAGTCAGCGTTCAATGCTGTTGGACAGCGCCAAACGATTTTCACCTGTCCCCACTTCTTACCATGGCGTTCCACACTCACAGGTGCCCAATGGCCTCCAGTCAGCTGACTACGTGTTCATCCGGATCGATGGACACAAAAGCCCCCTGCGTCCGCCCTACGAAGGCCCTTTTCGCGTTTTGGAGTCTGGTCACAAGCATTTCGTTGTGGACATGGGTGGTAAACCTGAGCGCGTTTCGGTGGATCGCCTCAAAGCGGCTCACTTGGACCCAGCTGGGCCTGTGGAACTCGCCCAGCCCCCACGACGGGGGCGTCCCCCAAAAAGGCCCTTTGCTGTCACAAAAACATTTCCTCAGGCTCCTTTTCCTGTTTCTCCTCCGCCGTACCTCGGTGGAATACCACAACCTACAGCTGTGGGTACCAGCCCCAAACTACATGTCCAACGCACCCGTTGTGGTCGGTTGATTCGTCCCCCTAACCGCTGACTGTTTTTCTCTGTTGTAGTGAATTCTGGGGGGACGTGTGTAGTGACTGCATTTACCACAACTACAGAAGCGACATAATTCACCTTAAGCCAGAGATGGCCTTGTTTATAACATGTGATTTACATGCAATGTTATTGCTTACTGCTAAACCGACAGGGTGGCATTTAAAGCAGTTTAGGTTCATGTTCATTATTGTATGTATGTCATTGGAAGTTGCGGTCCCTTTAAGGACCTGAAGCCTTGCGGGTTATGTTGTTTACGGCAGTCGCCATATTGGTTTTTTGCACTTTACGGTTCGAGAGTAAAAATAAACGATGCACACACTTGTGTGATCAAGGTTAGAAATTGTCGCCTCTCCGGTTCTTTTACAATTTCTACAACATCACATTTTATTTTAAAATCTAAATAAAGCAGAAACTCTCACTGGTAGAGAGAAAAAGTCCTGCTATAAAATGTGAAGTATCTTTATTTATTGCGTAAATAACATGGAACTTATAATGAAAATTGTTATTTCTAGACCAGAGTGCACGTGAAGCTGGAGCAGCTCATCAGTGCTGGAAACAATCCTTCATAGCTGGAGGCAGCGGCTGGAAATAAAAGGCAAACAACGAGCCGGGAGACACCTGGGGTCCGTTTCACGAAGCAGGTTTAAGAAGCCATGAGCTTAACACCGAGCTCTGAATTGAGTTACACTGAGACAGAAAACGCGGAGTTTTCGGGTTTCACGACGCCGGATTTTGATCAGTTTGATGAACTCGGAGTAGTTTCACCTGGAGTCAAGCGCGTGCACCACGACTCTAAAAAGACCGCATCAATGGAGCCCCGATTCAACGAGTCACCATGACAACTGAGACGCGGAGGGCGGAGTTTTTGACGCCAGTGGAGCAGGAAGTATTGATCCGATCATATGGCGAATATGAACATATTAAAAAAAAAAAAAATGCAACAGCACAGCAGCTGCTAAAGAGAGGGAGGCGGCGTGGAAGAAGATTGCTGCTCAAGTGAATGTGTAAGTTCAAACGTCTTTGTCATCGCAACATTATTGCAAGGGAATACTGCTTGATGGTAGCTTATTAATTTATTTCTTTTGGGTGCAATTCCGCGGGGGAGAAGCGCTCTTGGCAGCAGCTGAAAGTGAAATATAAAAACATTGTCCAATCGGGTAAGACCGCTGCTAATTTAATTGTTAATCAATACATTTCTTAACGTAATTTCGATCATGTGTGACATTGTACAGTAAATATCAAGTGGCCATTGGACTGTGAGGTGTTTTATTCCAACATAATGCTGTTTTCAAACACATAAATGTCTTCTCACCCATATCATGTGCTGTCAAATAATTAAGGCTAAACTAAGACAGACTTTACTCAGCCAACAGAAAGAAGGCAGATGTAAAACGGGTGGTGGCCCAGCACCTCCACCTTTAACAGAGGCAGAGGAGCCCTAAGCCAGAATGTTGGGAGGCCAGTGGCTGAGGGAATCCCTGGAGGAGCTCCTCTTCAGACCTCACCCCTCAAGATACCACTTCCTTCATAATATATAATATGCCGAGGCCTATATATCTCTTTAAGCCTCCTTTTGTTCATCTTTATTTCCCCATCATGTCTTTTTTTTGTCACCCAAACAGATTGTGATGGTGCTCTCTGCCTGCTGGACCCCCTCATGCCACAACAGACCTTGTAAGTAGGCAACACTCAGTAGGCAAAACTACACAAAATGGTAGTTTAAATATACTGAAACATATTCATCTATGATGAAGAGTACAGGAAACCCTGTCTGCTGCCTTTACAGAGGAGGATCCACAAAGGCCTATAGAGGTATGATAGTTCTCATCCCGTTTACATTTCTGAAACATTGTGGTGGAATAAAGAGTGATATTTTGTCTACACTGAAGTATTGACACATTATTTTTAACAGGACCTGGCTGGGCAGCAGCAGGAGGGTCCCTCAACATCCACTGCAGGGACTGACAGTGAGACAGATGTTCAGTAAACACCAGAGGTTCATTCTGTGGAATTCATGTCCAACTGTAATAATTGAGTCCTCCTTATGTCTTCCCGGTTATCTGTAAAACAGATCTATAGACTCCACCTGCTCCAGAAGATGGAAAACACTGGAGCACAAGTTAAGGGTGGGTGTACAGCCCCAGGTGAATTATGCTAACTACTAACTACATTAACTAAACTAGCGCTTGTATTTGTAGGAAATAAAAAAGACCAAATGAATTGTGCATCATGTCTTTATTTGGTGGTGGTGGTGGTGATCAGACCCCGAAGTGATGATGGCATATGGTGTCTCTGACAGCTCTGCCATTTACGAGGAAACGCAGCACAACACACAATATCTGCTATGATGTCAGGGCAAGGCTCAGCTGGTGATGTTGCTAATGTACAGAGCGATTAAACTGTGGATGTACATAATGGTCTCTGCAGTAAAACGTACCGCTCAAAAAGGAAGGTGTCTGGAAATGCCAGTACATCTATGCGCGGTCTAATGATGCGAATATTATCTGCGAATATTAAATTCTCGGCGAAGTAATGCTGCGCCTGGTGACTGAGGAGCTCAGTCACCAGGGAGGAGCTCGGAGTAGAGCTGCTGCTCCTCCACATCGTGAGGAGCCAGCTGAGGTGGCTCGGGCATCTATTTCGGATGCCCCCCGGACGCCTCCCGAGGGAGGTGTTCCGGGCATGTCCCTCCGGTAGGAGGCCTCGGGGCAGACCCAGGACACGCTGGAGGGACTCTGTCTCTCGGCTGGCCTGGGAACGCCTTGGGGTGCCACCGGAGGAGCTGGAGGAAGTGTCTGGGGCGAGGGAAGTCTGGGCAACTCTGCTCAGACTGCTGCCTCCGCGACCCGGCCCCGGATAAAGCGGTAGCCAATGGATGGATGGATGGATGGGTAATGCTGCGCCTTCATCAATCGGATCATTATCAAAAGCACATTCCATATTGAGGGAATAAAGTTGACGTCTAATTTGCCTCGGGAATAAGGCACTGCAGAACTGTTTCACCAAAACTCCCCCGCTGAATGAGGAAATGAAATCCTGTGTCCGTCTGAAAGGGGGCGGAGCCAGAGCAAAACTCCGTGTTCACTGACAAAAACCTGCTCCCGACCAGGTTAGTTCTAGAGCGTCTGTTGCCCCGGTAACTGACCGGGAGTTGACGTTACACCGCTTCGTGAAACAGGCTTGAGTTACCCCGCTTCCTCTGGTTTGAGTTATCTCCCGTCGTGAAACGGAAAATCCCGCATTTCCCTCAACTCGGTGTTCAATAACCTGGGGTAATCCTTAAACCTGCTTCGTGAAACGGACCCCAGGAGGCTCCGAACAGCTCCAAGCAAACTGGCTGATTCATAAACAAAACTCTACCACAGATGTGGATTATATGGCGTTTGAGTCCAGGTTTCAAATACACTTTATTCTCTGATGTAGCGCAACAAGGACACGACTTGTTTGTGAATATTTGTGTAATATTGACAGTATGTGGGACCAGTGAACCAGGTGTGAACCAGGTGTGAACCAGGTGTGAACCAGGTGTGAACCGCTCATTAAGCAGGTATCATTAGATCCAGATGAGTGTTATGGATATCAAAGTCAACTGACACATGATTTCTACCTTCTCACCAACAAAGGTTGGTTCACTCATTCATTCAGATATTTATTTAGTTATTTATCAAAAATTGGCTGACAAGGTTAAGTTTTCGTCAGTATGTATTTATTTATTTATTGGTTTGAATGCATTTGACCAACTTTTCACAAAAAAAACGACTGTCCCGAATTGCATGAAATCTTCAGGGATAATTTTTCATCATCCAAGGACTAATCCCGTAGATTTTGGGATGTTAATGGCTAAACGTTTACGAATAAATCCTGAAACAACAGTGATAATAAAAAAAGGCTCCTTCTGGGGGAGACCAAAGGAGATCAGCATCTGCTGCCATGGAGACGCTTCCTGCTCAGGGTTTCAGTGATGGAGCTACCTGACAGGCTTGTTAGCATCGATGTGAGCTAATGGCTATCATGCTATCTTGGATCGACAGAGTGTAGCTCTAGTTTAACTTCATGATTTTCCAAGCGTATTCATATGTTTCTGTATATTTCCACATCAATGATATAACTTCAAAAACAGAAACAATGCTAATATCTATGTAAATATCTGTGTAAACACATTTTTACACTTTTAAAGATTATATCTGCATGTGAATCAAGAATGTAAGGAGATATTCTCATTTTTGATTGATGCATTTTAGCTATGTGTGTTTTCTATTTATGTTTATATTTAAATTATGTGAGAGACCTGGCATGTCGGTGGCGTACGAAATACAAAATGGACCTGGCCTTTTGCGAGGTCCCTAACAAGAGATCTGATTGGTCAGGAGGCGGAGCTCTGACCTCATTTAGAGAACGTATCCTGCTCCGGAGCAAGTCAGACATCTCACGTCAGTTACCATGGTGATTTATCCTGGTGATAAGTGAGCGAGCGTGGTAGTACGGAAAACCCAGACTTAAACCTTGAAGTTACCTGGGTAAGTGGTAATCCAGCTTGGTAGTACAGGCCTGAGAGATGAAAGCCTGATGACATTCTTTCATGTGGCCTGATAAGCTCACAGCATGAGAAGATGAAAGCCTCATGACATCCTTTGATGTGGCCTGACACGATCACATCATGAGAAGGTGAAAGCCTTATGACGTCATATGTGTCTTTGATGTCACTACAGTATAAATAGATGCCAGCTCCTCGGAGGCACACAACTTCAACTCGAGCTGCGTATCAACAGTGCCTTTTGGAACAGCGACATTTAGTTTGAGTTCATTCTTTACATAGACATTTCAACTGCGAATATCGTGACAGCGAGAAGGACTTAACTCCTGCGTGAACAAGTGAGCAAGCTAGTATTTACAAACTACAACTTGGAGACACATTTCAGACAAGGCCCAAGGTGAAATTATTGGGTTGCGCAATCGCATCGCTGAACTCAAGGAGGTCGTCTTCAGCAATAAAACCTTTGTTGAGAACAAGAAAAAACAGGATGCCAAACAGGAGGAGGATCAGAGGGCGAGGGGAGATCTGGAAAAGACCGTCGGGACCCTTCGTGCTGCTAATGAGGCCCTGCTGATTAAGAATGAGGCCCTATGTGCTGAGAATGAGGCCTTCCGATCTGAGAAGGAGTCCCTCCACTGTCAGGAGAAGGATCTTCATGTTGTCAAGGAGACCCTCCACACTGACAATGAGGATCTCCACGATGAGAAGAACCTCCATGCTGAGAATGAGGTCCTCTGCTCTGAGGCCCTCCATGGTGAGAAGGAGTCCCCCCACTTTCAGAAGGAAAATCTCCATGTTGTCAAGGAGGCCATTGACACTGAAAATGAGATCCTCCACGATGAGAATGAGAATTTCCATACTGAGAACCTCAGTGCTGAGATTGAGGTCCTCCGTTCTGAGAATAAAACCCTCCGTGCTGAGAAAGAGATCCTCCAGGTTGAGAAGGAGTCCCTCCGTGATGAGAACGAGGCCCTTCGCAGTGAGAAGGAGGATTTCCATGTTGTCAAGGAGAACCTCGACAATGTGAATGGGGAACTCTATGTTGAGAAAGAGACCCTCCGCGCTGAGAATGAGATACTCCACGTTTAGGAGAAGAATGTCCATGTTGCCAAGGAGAACCTCAACAATGAGATTGACAGACTCAACACTGTGATTGAGGACCTCAATATTGAGAATGAAGCCCTCCTGTGTGAGAATGAGACCCTCCTGTCTAAGAATGAGGCCTTCCAGGTTGAGAATGATGACCTCAACATCGAGAATGATGACCTCAAGGTTGAGAAGAACCTCCACTTTGAGAAGGAGAATCTCCGTATTGTCAAAGAGTTCGTCGACTCTGAGACTCAGACCCTCAACGCTGAGATTGAGACCCTCCATACTGAGAATCAGACCCTCCATACTGAGAATGAGGCCCTCCAGGTTGAGAATGATGACCTCCGCATCGAGAAGGTTGAGAAGGATGACCTCTACTTTCAGAAGGAGAATGACCGTATGTACAAAGAGTTCTCCGACTGAGGCAGGCCATCGACGCTGACCTTGACCTCCACAATGAAGACTAGTATTTGCCCTTCTTTATGTCGGCCTCAGCCAGTCTTTATGTGGGCCTCAGCCGGTCTTTATGTGGGCCTCAGCCAGTCTTTATGTCGGCCTCAGCCAGTCTTTATGTGGGCCTCAGCCAGTCTTTATGTCAGCCTCAGCCAGTCTTTATGTGGCCTCAGCCAGTCTTTATGTCGGCCTCAGCCAGTCTTTATGTCAGCCTCAGCCAGTCTTTATGTTGGCCTCAGCCGGTCTTTATGTGGGCCTCAGCCAGTCTTTATGTCAGCCTCAGCCAGTCTTTATGTGGCCTCAGCCGGTCTTTATGTCGGCCTCAGCCAGTCTTTATGTGGGCCTCAGTCGGTCTTTATGTGGGCTCAGCCAGTCTTAATGTCGGCCTCAGCCAGTCTTTATGTGGGCCTCAGCCAGTCTTTATGTCAGCCTCAGCCAGTCTTTATGTTGGCCTCAGCCGGTCTTTATGTGGGCCTCAGCCAGTCTTTATGTTGGCCTCAGCCGGTCTTTATGTCGGCCTCAGCCAGTCTTTATGTCGGCCTCAGCCCGTCTTTATGTGGGCCTCAGCCAGTCTTTATGTGGGCCTCAGCCAGTCTTTATGTGGGCCTCAACCAGTCTTTATGTCGGCCTCAGCCAGTCTTTTTGTGGGCCTCAGCCATTCTTCATGTCGGCCTCAGCCATTCTTTATGTTGGCCTCAGCCGGTCTTTATGTGGGCCTCAGCCGGTCTTTATGTCGGCCTCAGCCAGTCTTTATGTCGGCCTCAGCCGGTCTTTATGTGGGCCTCAGCCAGTCTTTATGTGGGCCTCAGCCAGTCTTTATGTGGGCCTCAACCAGTCTTTATGTCGGCCTCAGCCAGTCTTTTTGTGGGCCTCAGCCATTTTTCATGTCGGCCTCAGCCAGTCTTTATGTGGGCCTCAGCCGGTCTTTATGTGGGCCTCAGCCGGTCTTTATGTCAGCCTCAGCCGGTCTTTATGTTGGCCTCAGCCGGTCTTTATGTGGGCCTCAGCCAGTCTTTATGTGGGCTCAGCCAGTCTTTATGTGGGCCTCAGCCAGTCTTTATGTCGGCCTCAGCCAGTCTTTATGTGGGCCTCAGCCGGTCTTTATGTGGGCCTCAGCCAGTCTTTATGTCGGCCTCAGCCAGTCTTTATGTGGGCCTCAGCCAGTCTTTATGTCAGCCTCAGCCAGTCTTTATGTGGCCTCAGCCGGTCTTTATGTCGGCCTCAGCCAGTCTTTATGTCAGCCTCAGCCAGTCTTTATGTTGGCCTCAGCCGGTCTTTATGTGGGCCTCAGCCAGTCTTTATGTCAGCCTCAGCCAGTCTTTATGTGGCCTCAGCCGGTCTTTATGTCGGCCTCAGCCAGTCTTTATGTGGGCCTCAGCCGGTCTTTATGTGGGCTCAGCCAGTCTTAATGTCGGCCTCAGCCAGTCTTTATGTGGGCCTCAGCCAGTCTTTATGTCAGCCTCAGCCAGTCTTTATGTTGGCCTCAGCCGGTCTTTATGTGGGCCTCAGCCGGTCTTTATGTTGGCCTCAGCCGGTCTTTATGTCGGCCTCAGCCAGTCTTTATGTCGGCCTCAGCCAGTCTTTATGTGGGCCTCAACCAGTCTTTATGTCGGCCTCAGCCAGTCTTTTTGTGGGCCTCAGCCATTCTTCATGTCGGCCTCAGCCATTCTTTATGTTGGCCTCAGCCGGTCTTTATGTGGGCCTCAGCCGGTCTTTATGTCGGCCTCAGCCAGTCTTTATGTCGGCCTCAGCCGGTCTTTATGTGGGCCTCAGCCAGTCTTTATGTGGGCCTCAGCCAGTCTTTATGTGGGCCTCAACCAGTCTTTATGTCGGCCTCAGCCAGTCTTTATGTGGGCCTCAGCCAGTCTTTATGTGGGCCTCAACCAGTCTTTATGTCGGCCTCAGCCAGTCTTTTTGTGGGCCTCAGCCATTTTTCATGTCGGCCTCAGCCAGTCTTTATGTGGGCCTCAGCCGGTATTTATGTGGGCCTCAGCCGGTCTTTATGTCAGCCTCAGCCGGTCTTTATGTTGGCCTCAGCCGGTCTTTATGTGGGCCTCAGCCAGTCTTTATGTGGGCTCAGCCAGTCTTTATGTGGGCCTCAGCCGGTCTTTATGTGGGCCTCAGCCAGTCTTTATGTCGGCCTCAGCCAGTCTTTATGTGGGCCTCAGCCGGTCTTTATGTGGGCCTCAGCCAGTCTTTATGTCGGCCTCAGCCAGTCTTTATGTGGGCCTCAGCCAGTCTTTATGTCAGCCTCAGCCAGTCTTTATGTGGCCTCAGCCGGTCTTTATGTCGGCCTCAGCCAGTCTTTATGTCAGCCTCAGCCAGTCTTTATGTTGGCCTCAGCCGGTCTTTATGTGGGCCTCAGCCAGTCTTTATGTCAGCCTCAGCCAGTCTTTATGTGGCCTCAGCCGGTCTTTATGTCGGCCTCAGCCAGTCTTTATGTGGGCCTCAGCCGGTCTTTATGTGGGCTCAGCCAGTCTTAATGTCGGCCTCAGCCAGTCTTTATGTGGGCCTCAGCCAGTCTTTATGTCAGCCTCAGCCAGTCTTTATGTTGGCCTCAGCCGGTCTTTATGTGGGCCTCAGCCGGTCTTTATGTTGGCCTCAGCCGGTCTTTATGTCGGCCTCAGCCAGTCTTTATGTCGGCCTCAGCCCGTCTTTATGTGGGCCTCAGCCAGTCTTTATGTGGGCCTCAGCCAGTCTTTATGTGGGCCTCAACCAGTCTTTATGTCGGCCTCAGCCAGTCTTTTTGTGGGCCTCAGCCATTCTTCATGTCGGCCTCAGCCATTCTTTATGTTGGCCTCAGCCGGTCTTTATGTGGGCCTCAGCCGGTCTTTATGTCGGCCTCAGCCAGTCTTTATGTCGGCCTCAGCCGGTCTTTATGTGGGCCTCAGCCAGTCTTTATGTGGGCCTCAGCCAGTCTTTATGTGGGCCTCAACCAGTCTTTATGTCGGCCTCAGCCAGTCTTTTTTTGGGCCTCAGCCAGTCTTTATGTGGGCCTCAGCCGGTCTTTATGTCAGCCTCAGCCGGTCTTTATGTTGGCCTCAGCCGGTCTTTATGTGGGCCTCAGCCAGTCTTTATGTGGGCTCAGCCAGTCTTTATGTGGGCCTCAGCCGGTCTTTATGTCGGCCTCAGCCGGTCTTTATGTGGGCCTCAGCCGGTCTTTATGTGGGCCTCAGCCGGTCTTTATGTTGGCCTCAGCCGGTCTTTATGTGGGCCTCAGCCGGTCTTTATGTCGGCCTCAGCCAGTCTTTATGTGGGCCTCAGCCAGTCTTTATGTGGGCTCAGCCAGTCTTTATGTGGGCCTCAGCCAGTCTTTATGTTGGCCTCAGCCGGTCTTTATGTGGGCCTCAGCCGGTCTTTATGTCGGCCTCAGCCAGTCTTTATGTGGGCCTCAGCCAGTCTTTATGTGGGTCTCAGCCATTCTTTATGTGGGCTCAGCCAGTCTTTATGTGGGCCTCAGCCGGTCTTTATGTGGGCCTCAGCCATTCTTTATGTGGGCTCAGCCAGTCTTTATGTGGGCCTCAGCCGGTCTTTATGTAGGCCTCAGCCATTCTTTATGTGGGCTCAGCCAGTCTTTATGTTGGCCTCAGCCGGTCTTTATGTGGGTCTCAGCCATTCTTTATGTGGGCTCAGCCAGTCTTTATGTGGGCCTCAGCCGGTCTTTATGTGGGCCTCAGCCATTCTTTATGTGGGCTCAGCCAGTCTTTATGTGGGCCTCAGCCGGTCTTTATGTGGGCCTCAGCCATTCTTTATGTGGGCTCAGCCAGTCTTTATGTGGGCCTCAGCCGGTCTTTATGTGGGCCTCAGCCATTCTTTATGTGGGCTCAGCCAGTCTTTATGTTGGCCTCAGCCGGTCTTTATGTCGGCCTCAGCCATTCTTTATGTGGGCCTCAGCCAGTCTTTATGTGGGCCTCAGCCAGTCTTTATGTGGGCCTCAACCAGTCTTTATGTCGGCCTCAGCCAGTCTTTTTGTGGGCCTCAGCCATTCTTCATGTCGGCCTCACCAAGTCTTTATGTGGGCCTCAGCCGGTCTTTATGTGGGCCTCAGCCATTCTTTATGTGGGCTCAGCCAGTCTTTATGTTGGCCTCAGCCGGTCTTTATGTCGGCCTCAGCCATTCTTTATGTTGGCCTCAGCCGGTCTTTATGTCGGCCTCAGCCATTCTTTATGTGGGCTCAGCCAGTCTTTATGTGGGCCTCAGCCGGTCTTTATGTGGGCCTCAGCCATTCTTTATGTGGGCTCAGCCAGTCTTTATGTGGGCCTCAGCCGGTCTTTATGTGGGCCTCAGCCATTCTTTATGTGGGCTCAGCCAGTCTTTATGTGGGCCTCAGCCGGTCTTTATGTGGGCCTCAGCCATTCTTTATGTGGGCTCAGCCAGTCTTTATGTTGGCCTCAGCCGGTCTTTATGTCGGCCTCAGCCATTCTTTATGTGGGCCTCAGCCAGTCTTTATGTGGGCCTCAGCCAGTCTTTATGTGGGCCTCAGCCAGTCTTTATGTGGGCCTCAACCAGTCTTTATGTCGGCCTCAGCCAGTCTTTTTGTGGGCCTCAGCCATTCTTCATGTCGGCCTCAGCCAGTCTTTATGTGGGCCTCAGCCGGTCTTTATGTGGGCCTCAGCCGGTCTTTATGTTGGCCTCAGCCAGTCTTTATGTGGGCTCAGCCAGTCTTTATGTTGGCCTCAGCCGGTCTTTATGTGGGCCTCAGCCATTCTTTATGTGGGCCTCAGCCAGTCTTTATGTGGGCCTCAGCCAGTCTTTATGTCGGCCTCAGCCGGTCTTTATGTGGGCCTCAGCCAGTCTTTATGTGGGCCTCAGCCAGTCTTTATGTGGGCCTCAACCAGTCTTTATGTCGGCCTCAGCCAGTCTTTTTTTGGGCCTCAGCCAGTCTTTATGTGGGCCTCAGCCGGTCTTTATGTCAGCCTCAGCCGGTCTTTATGTTGGCCTCAGCCGGTCTTTATGTGGGCCTCAGCCAGTCTTTATGTGGGCTCAGCCAGTCTTTATGTGGGCCTCAGCCGGTCTTTATGTCGGCCTCAGCCGGTCTTTATGTGGGCCTCAGCCGGTCTTTATGTGGGCCTCAGCCGGTCTTTATGTTGGCCTCAGCCGGTCTTTATGTGGGCCTCAGCCGGTCTTTATGTCGGCCTCAGCCAGTCTTTATGTGGGCCTCAGCCAGTCTTTATGTGGGTCTCAGCCATTCTTTATGTGGGCTCAGCCAGTCTTTATGTGGGCCTCAGCCGGTCTTTATGTGGGCCTCAGCCATTCTTTATGTGGGCTCAGCCAGTCTTTATGTGGGCCTCAGCCGGTCTTTATGTAGGCCTCAGCCATTCTTTATGTGGGCTCAGCCAGTCTTTATGTTGGCCTCAGCCGGTCTTTATGTGGGTCTCAGCCATTCTTTATGTGGGCTCAGCCAGTCTTTATGTGGGCCTCAGCCGGTCTTTATGTGGGCCTCAGCCATTCTTTATGTGGGCTCAGCCAGTCTTTATGTGGGCCTCAGCCGGTCTTTATGTGGGCCTCAGCCATTCTTTATGTGGGCTCAGCCAGTCTTTATGTGGGCCTCAGCCGGTCTTTATGTGGGCCTCAGCCATTCTTTATGTGGGCTCAGCCAGTCTTTATGTTGGCCTCAGCCGGTCTTTATGTCGGCCTCAGCCATTCTTTATGTGGGCCTCAGCCAGTCTTTATGTGGGCCTCAGCCAGTCTTTATGTGGGCCTCAACCAGTCTTTATGTCGGCCTCAGCCAGTCTTTTTGTGGGCCTCAGCCATTCTTCATGTCGGCCTCAGCCAGTCTTTATGTGGGCCTCAGCCGGTCTTTATGTGGGCCTCAGCCATTCTTTATGTGGGCTCAGCCAGTCTTTATGTTGGCCTCAGCCGGTCTTTATGTGGGCCTCAGCCATTCTTTATGTGGGCTCAGCCAGTCTTTATGTGGGCCTCAGCCGGTCTTTATGTGGGCCTCAGCCATTCTTTATGTGGGCTCAGCCAGTCTTTATGTTGGCCTCAGCCGGTCTTTATGTCGGCCTCAGCCATTCTTTATGTGGGCCTCAGCCAGTCTTTATGTGGGCCTCAGCCAGTCTTTATGTGGGCCTCAGCCAGTCTTTATGTGGGCCTCAACCAGTCTTTATGTCGGCCTCAGCCAGTCTTTTTGTGGGCCTCAGCCATTCTTCATGTCGGCCTCAGCCAGTCTTTATGTGGGCCTCAGCCGGTCTTTATGTGGGCCTCAGCCGGTCTTTATGTCGGCCTCAGCCAGTCTTTATGTGGGCTCAGCCAGTCTTTATGTTGGCCTCAGCCGGTCTTTATGTGGGCCTCAGCCATTCTTTATGTGGGCCTCAGCCAGTCTTTATGTGGGCCTCAGCCAGTCTTTATGTGGGCCTCAGCCAGTCTTTATGTGGGCCTCAACCAGTCTTTATGTCGGCCTCAGCCAGTCTTTTTGTGGGCCTCAGCCATTCTTCATGTCGGCCTCAGCCAGTCTTTATGTGGGCCTCAGCCGGTCTTTATGTGGGCCTCAGCCGGTCTTTATGTCAGCCTCAGCCGGTCTTTATGTGGGCCTCAGCCGGTCTTTATGTTGGCCTCAGCCGGTCTTTATGTGGGCCTCAGCCGGTCTTTATGTCGGCCTCAGCCAGTCTTTATGTGGGCTCAGCCAGTCTTTTTGTGGGCCTCAGCCGGTCTGCATTTTTTTAAGGCAGAAAAGATGTGTGGGAGTATTGTGTGGTTGTTCTTTTTTAAAGCACGAATCTTAAAGTAAGGCGTCCGAGACGATTGACCGGGAGGAATTTACAATGCTCCAGAAACTAAACTGGTGTGTTTGTTTCCATCTGGCAGAGCGCCTCCAGGAGGCCACCTGCATTTGAAGATGGCTGCCGAGGACGGGAGTGGTTTGTTGAGCTCCACTCTTGGTCTCTCTATCTTAAATTCTGTTTTATTGTTATCATGTATCTGGATATGCAACTTTTCACTGCAAATGGGTACACAAGCCTGCACAACAAAGTGTGAACAAAACAAACTCTATATGTTTGGTCATGGACAAAGCGTTTTGTACTCCATCTGGTCTTCAACTCATTGGACTAAAGGCAGGAGCAAAGCCCACAGTATGACACCAAAGCATGACCGTATGTATGCGTCCAAAGTCCTGATTGTGCTCATTCTCATGGCGGGGATATACATCTTAACCCCGGACCTGGACCAACCTTGGAGCAGCGGACCTGTGCCACTGTGGGGCCCGTTACCGATGGAGGAGAAGCGCTGTCACCGCCCCTGTGCGCACCTGAGCTCGAAGCGCACCGCCCGGTCCTGCTGCTGGCACAGCGCCAGGAGCTGCCTGTGCACCCGGAACAGCGTCGGACCGACGAGCGCTCCGCTCAGGAACCGAGCCGCCTGCGTTCGTCTGACCACAGCTCTGCCGGTGAGTGCCCTTGCACGGCGCATCCATGCGCGGACACGGAGAGAGCGCGGATGACATCCATGGCACAAGATACTGCTGTGCGCGCCGACTCACGCGCGGTTGAAGCGAGGCAGACACGTGCTAACAGGCGAGCAGGCCGAGAGCGCGCGGTGCACACGGGTCGCGCTGATCAAAAACAAAATCGACATCTCTTCTTTCAAACTGCTAATCATGCCCGAGTGCTGTGGGAACCAGCATGCAAACCAAAAGGAATAATGGGTGGGCATCTGAACATTCGAAGCATAATCTCCAAAAGAGATCAAATCTCCATACTTCTCCTGGACTCCAATCTAGACTTCATGTGCTTTACGGAATCATGACTCCACAGCAATATACCAACAAATATGATTGACATTCCAGGATATCAATGCTTTAGAAAAGACAGGAACTCTGGGAAGGGAGGAGGTGTGCTCATCTACATAAAATACCAATTTAAATGCAATTTAATTGAACTGGACACTACCCTTGAATGTTTAGCATTGAATATAACTCTGTCTCCAACAATGAATTTCAATATTGTTGTCCTCTATAATCCACCTTCTCATACTACTGCCTTTTATGAGGAATTTGGTCTTGTAGTTAAAAAACTGGACTCATACAGAGAGACTTTATGGTATGGTGACTTCAATATAAATTGGTCGGACAATTGTGTTAAGCAAAAATTGAAAACACTAATGAGTAAATCCTATTACCACCAAATGATTAAGGGACCGACTAGGATCACCAGGCAGACCAAGACTCTCATTGACATGGTATTTACTAACAAACCTGAGCGTATCACAAGGACCTATAATTTAGTAACTGGACTTTCTGACCATAATATGACTCTGACAGTTAGAAAGCTGACTAAAACTAGGTTTAAATACTTTGGCAAACCTGATCACACAAATGAAAAAGTAAAACTGGTCATTCCAAAAACCAGAGCCGGGCAGTTCGAAAGAGAAATAAAACATTTGGATTGGGAGCAGATGATGTCTATGGAGAATGTAGATGATGCTTGTAACTATATGACTAAATCTATTGCAAAATTAATGGAGACATATATGCAACAAAAAAAGTGCAGACAAAAAGATTACACCATTCCATGGCTCAATAGCGAATTAAGAAAACTGATGAAATCTCGAGACCTAGCTCTCAAAAAATCCTTAAATACAAAACTTGACACAGACAATCAAATATACAGAAGTTTACGAAATAAAGTATTGAAAGAACTGCGTAAAGCACAAGCCTCTTACTACACTGAGCTCATTGGCAATTCCAGAGGGAATAATAACTCCCTTTGGAAACATTTAAACAATCTGACTAATAAAAAAACAAAGCAGAATAAAATTAGGGAAATCACAATTAATGGCAACAGTATTACTAACACAGCCACCATTGCCAATGAATTCAATAGCCACTTTGTCCAATCAATAAAAGAAATAACAAGTAATTTTGAGGATCGCAAAAATTCAGATGTAGGCCAAACAGTAGATGCAGAGTGTTTCCAAATTTTAGAAATTGATGAAAAAACAACCGCAAAAATTATAACAAATTTATCAAACTCCAAATCAAATGACATATATAATATGAACACTTGCTTCCTAAAAAGTTATCGGAGTGCACTAATTAAGCCCCTGACACATCTTATCAATCTCTCGATTAGAACTTGTACATTCCCAGATATGTGGAAAAAAGCGGTTATTGTCCCAATATTCAAATCAGGAGCCCAGGACTGCACGTCTAATTACAGACCCATATCTATTTTACCGATCATGTCAAAAATTATTGAAAAAACTGTAGCCACACAGCTGACTGACCACCTGGAGGCCCACCACCTTCTACACCCGCAGCAGTTTGGCTTTCGGCCAGGTTACTCCACCGAAATAGCCAACTGCTGCTTTATTGAAAATCTGAAAATGTCCATGGACAAGGGAGAAGTGGTGGGGGCAGTCTTTTTAGATTTGAAAAGGGCCTTTGAAACTGTAAACCACAATCTGCTCCTGTCTAAAATGTCCTCTTTTAACATCTCACCAGAAGCAATACAGTGGTTCACATCCTACCTCCATAACAGATCACAATGTGTTAAAATAGTCAATAACAAATCCGCACTTTTAAACACACAAATGGGCATTCCACAGTGCTCCATAATAGGACCTTTGCTTTTCAGTCTCTTTATAAATGACCTACCATCGTCCTGCCCAGGTGTCAGGTGCCAGCTCTATGCGGACGATGCCGTTTTCTATGCGTCCGCACAGACACCAGAGCAGGCGGCAGACATTTTATCTGCATGTATGGCTGAGGTGAGCCAGTGGCTCAGTCAAAATCACCTGGTCTGAAATCTCAGCAAAACAGTGTCCATGTGCTTTTCCATTAAAAAAATGACTCCAAATTTTCAAATCATATTACAAAATGAACAAATCGAAATAGTAACAACATTCAATTACCTAGGGTTGGTTCTAGACCCACAACTAAAATTTGATAAACATATACAAAAAATATTCAAAACTATTCATGGTAATCTCAACTGCTTCAAACTAATAAGACACTACATTCCAAATCAAGCGGCCTTGCTGTACATGCAATGGATGATCTTCTGCCACATGTCATGCTGAATGACAGCACCCAGGCACCTCCCTCAGCCACTAAGTGCATTGGTTCATTGTACAATCAAGCAATACAAATTATGGACAAAAAACCAATCCGCTATCACCATTGCAATATACTCAACAATTATCATTTACTAAATTTAGAAAACTTTATAAAACTATATTCTTTAAAGCTGACATTCAAATGCATCCATAACCTCGCACCAGAGCCACTAAGTTCATTCATACAGAGACAAAACAGCAATAGAGTCACCAGGAGCACCTCCCACAAGAACTGTGCGACCCCCCACAGGAGGACCAGGTTTATTCGGTCTGCTTTCTCCATAAAGACGGCCAAACTGTGGAACCCACTGCCCACTGACCTCAAAAATAGACCAGAGTTTAAGGAGTTCACATCAAAGCTAAAGTTGTGGCTGAAAACAAACCAAAGATGTACGCACCTCTGAGTCTGTAAATAATGTATAGTGTGTGTGCGTGTGTGCGTGGAGACCACTGTTGTAAACATGTATTTTAGGGTTGTGTATTTCATTCATTCTGTATCATTTGTATGTACTACAGGGAAAAGCTCAACCAGGGACAGGAGTTGAAAAGGAGCATTCTCTGCTACACACTCTGTATGTGTCGCATCAGCTGCATCTTTCATGTTGTAACTATGTATGACCACATTGTCCCTGTCAAATAAATAAATAAATAAATAAATAAAATATGTCGGCCTCAGACGGTCTTTATGTGGGCCTCAGACGGTCTTTATGTGGGCCTCAGCCAGTTTTTATGTCGGCCTCAGCCGGTCTTTATGTGGGTCTCAGCCAGTCTTTATGTTGGCCTCAGCCGGTCTTTATGTGGGCCTCAGCCGGTCTTTATGTGGGCCTCAGCCGGTCTTTATGTGGGCCTCAGCCGGTCTTTATGTGGGCCTCAGCCGGTCTTTATGTGGGCCTCAGCCGGTCTTTATGTGGGCCTCAGCCAGTCTTTATGTGGGCCTCAGCCGGTCTTTATGTGGGCTCAGCCAGTCTTTATGTGGGCCTCAGCCAGTCTTTATGTGGGCCTCAGCCGGTCTTTATGGGGGCTCAGCCAGTCTTTATGTGGGCCTCAGCCAGTCTTTATGTGGGCCTCAGCCAGTCTTTATGTGGGCCTCAGCCAGTCTTTATGTTGGCCTCAGCCGGTCTTTATGTGGGCCTCAGCCAGTCTTTATGTTGGCCTCAGCCGGTCTTTATGTGGGCCTCAACCAGTCTTTATGTGGGCCTCAGCCAGTCTTTATGTGTACCAACGAGTAAACGATGCATTGCTTCTGTTGATAGTTTGAAAACGACTTTGAGGTGTTTATATAGCCCGTGTCCTCCACGTCTTCATATCACCTTAGTCCTCAGTGTCCTCCATGTCTCCATATCACCTTAGTCCTCAGTGTCCTCCATGTCTCCATATCACCTTAGTCCTCAGTGTCCTCCATGTCTCCATATCACCTTAGTCCTCGGTGTCCTCCATGTCTTCATATCACCTTAGTCCTCAGTGTCCTCCACGTCTTCATATCACCTTAGTCCTCAGTGTCCTCCATGTCTCCATATCACCTTAGTCCTCCATGTCTCCATTTAACCTTAGTCCTCAGTGTCCTCCATGGCTTCATATCACCTTAGTCCTTAGTGTCCTCCATGTCTCCATATCACCTTAGTCCTTAGTGTCCTCCATGTCTTCATATCACCTTAGTCCTTAGTGTCCTCCATGTCTCCATATCACCTTAGCCCTCAGTGTCCTCCATGTCTTCATATCACCTTAGCCCTCAGTGTCCTCCATGTCTCCATATCACCTTAGCCCTCAGTGTCCTCCATGTCTTCATATCACCTTAGTCCTCCATGTCTCCATATCACCTTAGTCCTCAGTGTCCTCCATGGCTTCATATCACCTTAGTCCTCGGTGTCCTCCATGTCTTCATATCACCTTAGTCCTCCGTGTCCTCCATGTCTTCATATCACCTTAGTCCTCAGTGTCCTCCACGTCTTCATATCACCTTAGTCCTCAGTGTCCTCCACGTCTTCATATCACCTTAGTCCTCAGTGTCCTCCATGTCTCCATATCACCTTAGTCCTCCATGTCTCCATTTAACCTTAGTCCTCAGTGTCCTCCATGTCTTCATATCACCTTAGTCCTTAGTGTCCTCCATGTCTCCATATCACCTTAGCCCTCAGTGTCCTCCATGTCTTCATATCACCTTAGTCCTCCATGTCTCCATATCACCTTAGTCCTCAGTGTCCTCCATGGCTTCATATCACCTTAGTCCTCGGTGTCCTCCATGTCTTCATATCACCTTAGTCCTCCGTGTCCTCCATGTCTTCATATCACCTTAGTCCTCGGTGTCCTCCATGTCTTCATATCACCTGAGTCCTCCATGTCTCCATATCACCTTAGTCCTCAGTGTCCTCCGTGTCTCCATATCACCTTAGTCCTCAGTGTCCTCCATGTCTCCATATCACCTTAGTCCTCAGTGTCCTCCATGTCTTCATATCACCTTAGTCCTCAGTGTCCTCCATGTCTTCATATCACCTTAGTCCTCGGTGTCCTCCATGTCTTCATATCACCTTAGTCCTCGGTGTCCTCCATGTCTTCATATCACCTTTGTCCTCGGTGTCCTCCATGTCTTCATATCACCTTAGTCCTCAATGTCCTCCGTGTCTTCATATCACCTTAGTCCTCAGTGTCCTCCATGTCTCCATATCACCTTAGTCCTCAGTGTCCTCCACGTCTTCATATCACCTTAGTCCTCAGTGTCCTCCATGTCTTCATGTCACCTTAGTCCTCAGTGTCCTCCATGTCTTCATATCACCTTAGTCCTCAGTGTCCTCCACGTCTTCATATCACCTTAGTCCTCAGTGTCCTCCACGTCTTCATATCACCTTAGTCCTCAGTGTCCTCCATGTCTTCATATCACCTTAGTCCTCAGTGTCCTCCACGTCTTCATATCACCTTAGTCCTCAGTGTCCTCCATGTCTTCATATCACCTTAGTCCTCAGTGTCCTCCACGTCTTCATATCACCTTAGTCCTCAGTGTCCTCCACGTCTTCATATCACCTTAGTCCTCCGTGTCCTCCATGTCTTCATATCACCTTAGTCCTCGGTGTCCTCCATGTCTTCATATCACCTTAGTCCTCCATGTCTCCATATCACCTTAGTCCTCAGTGTCCTCCGTGTCTCCATATCACCTTAGTCCTCAGTGTCCTCCATGTCTCCATATCACCTTAGTCCTCAGTGTCCTCCATGTCTTCATATCACCTTAGTCCTCAGTGTCCTCCATGTCTTCATATCACCTTAGTCCTCAGTGTCCTCCATGTCTTCATATCACCTTAGTCCTCAGTGTCCTCCACGTCTTCATATCACCTTAGTCCTCAGTGTCCTCCATGTCTTCATATCACCTTAGTCCTCAGTGTCCTCCACGTCTTCATATCACCTTAGTCCTCAGTGTCCTCCATGTCTTCATGTCACCAGGCATGTCTTCATTTATGTGTGTGTGTCTGCATGTGTTCATTTAATCTATTTTGTCTTTGCAGTTTTTAATTCTTGTTAAAGCACTTTGTGTTACTTCACTGTATAAAAAGTGTTATATAAATAAAGATTGATTGATTGATCATTCGTCAAAATATTATCAAATAGCGTCGCACATGTGCTGGTCACTCTAGTGGGCTGGGAAATGCCCATCTGTAAATCGAGTTGTATAGAGTTATGTATATTTGCTCTTCCTGCTGTTCGCGTCAATTCGCTTCATATATATATATATATATATATATATATATATCGGAAAAGGACGTCAAGCTAGCCCCCAGTCTATTTAGCGGTGCGCCTATACTCTATGTCAGGGGGGTCAAACTCATTTCAGTTGAGGGGCCACATCAACCTAAGTCAAACATCACATGTTAAACTGCAGATATGGACAAATGCAAAGTCTTTCCTTCTTTTGATCCTTTTGTAACTGCAATAATTTGACAGTCTGTTCTGAAATATAAATATTGAAGGAAATCAGATATTATTATATTTGCAAAAAACCCCTCAGTCAGCTGTATCTGGTGTCATGATCCTGCCTTCTCTCCTCCCCTGCTGTGCTCCCCTTAGCTCCGCCCCTGTGTTCCCCTTAGCTCCGCCCCTGTGTTCCCCTTAGCTCCGCCCCTGTGTTCCCCTTAGCCCCTGAGCAGTTTTACTCGTTTCAGACCTGTCTTGAGCAAATCTTGGATGTGACACCAAGTTTGGAAAATCAACGTTCAATCAAATGAAACAAAGACAATTAAGACAAAATTTCTTTACAAAATCCTCTTTTGAACTGAAGAGCCACGGGTTTGAAAAAGCCTGCGTTCTCCCCGAAGGCCACTGGGAGTCGCTGTCTCGCCTCTGTGAGTCGTGCAGCGACAGCAGTCCGGTCTGAGGCCAAAACTCCAGCAGCTGCTCTCCGTCTCTTTACTGGTGTCAAGCCAGCCCTCACTTCGGAAAACAACGTCAAGCCAGCCCCCACTCAATTTAGCGGTGCGCGTGTACACTATGCGTTACCGTAAGAGCAAACTCAGACCTATTTCAAAATAAAAGTGACGTTTAGATGAACGAGATTCATTCAGATAGTTGATGAAACACAAATTAATACTATAACTAATAACAACAAAGAAAATTAATTAATTATCGTTGATACAAACTAATAAAATGGCATATCAATAAAACTATTGCCCACTGAAGCCAAAAAAACTTTTTTTATTAGTATTAATGTTATTATAATACTATAGATATAAATCCACTCTGATCACGTTATTAAAATTAAAGGCCCAATAGAACAGTAGGTCTTGGAGAAATTCAGACTCATTTAACATCAGATTGATAGTAGACCTGATAAGGTGTATAAAATAAGAGCCCTCTGACAGCTTATCTGGGCTTGAATGACTCTGATTTCAGACTGATTTTAAATGGAAGTTCCCTGTTGTCATCAAACCAATCCACATCAAAATGATAGCAGGACACCCCAGGATGCCACATACCAAGTATCAGCCAGATCTGATGTGGAATTTCAAAATAAGAGCCTTCTGACGTTGCTCATCTGAGCACCTATCACACCAACTTTGAAGTGATATTAAATGGAATTTCCACGTTCTCATTGAACCATTTGAATTCAGACTGATAGTAGGACACCCCAGGATGCCACTCACCAAGTGTCAGCCAGATCTGATGTGGAATTTCAAAATAACAGTGTACTGAAATAGCACATCTGAGCACCAATCACTATCTTAGTCTGATATCCATCTATCCATCCATCCATTTTCTGCCGCTTATCCGGGGCCGGGTCGTGGAGGCAGCAGTCTGAGCAGAGTTGTCCAGACTTCCCTCACCCCAGACTCTTCCTCCAGCTCTTCTGGTGGCATCCCAAGGTGTTCCCAGGCCAGCCGAGAGACATTATCCCTCCAGTGTGTCCTGGGTCTGGCACAAGGCCTCCTACCGGAGGGACATGACCAGAACACCTCCCTCGGGATAGGGAGGCGTCCGGGGGGCATCCGAAACAGGTGCTCGAGCCACCTCAGCTGGCTCCTCTCGATGTGGAGGAGCAGCGGCTCTACTCCGAGCTCCTCCCTGGTGACTGAGCTCCTCACCCTATCTCTAAGGGTGACTGAGCTGCTCCCCCTATCTCTAAGGGTGACTGAGCTCCTCCCCCTATCTCTAAGGGTGACTGAGCTCCTCACCCTATCTCTAAGGGTGACTGAGCTCCTCCCCCTATCTCTAAGGGTGACTGAGCTCCTCACCCTATCTCTAAGGGTGACTGAGCTCCTCACCCTATATCTAAGGGTGACTGAGCTCCTCACCCTATCTCTAAGGGTGACTGAGCTCCTCACCCTATCTCTAAGGGTGACTGAGCTCCTCCCCCTATATCTAAGGGTGACTGAGCTCCTCCCCCTATCTCTAAGTGTGACTGAGCTCCTCCCCCTATCTCTAAGGGTGACTGAGCTCCTCACCCTATCTCTAAGGGTGAGGAGCTCCTCACCCTATCTCTAAGGGTAACTGAGCTCCTCACCCTATCTCTAAGGGTACGCCCAGCCACCCTATGGAGAAAGCTCATTTCAGCCGCTTGTATCCGGGATCTCGTTCTTTCCCCAAACTGGACCCCCTCCGGCCCCTGGCGGTGCCTAGAAATTCTGTCCATATAGGTAATGAACAGAACCGGTGATAAAGGACACCCCTGCCGGAGGCCAACGTGCACTGGGAACAGGTCCGACTTACTGCCGGCAATGCGAACCAAACTCCTGCTCTGGGAATACAAAGACCGAACAGCCCTCAACAAGGGACCCCGGACTCCATACTCCCGGAGCACCCCCCCACAGGACATCTCGGGGGACACGGTCGAACGCCTTCTCCAGATCCACACAACACATGTGGACTGGTTGGGCGAACTCCCACGAACCCTCAAGCACCTGGTGGAGGGTATAGAGCTGGTCCAGTGTTCCACCATCAGGAGAACCAGGTGGAGGGTATAGAGCTGGTCCAGTGTTCCACCATCAGGAGAACCTGGTGGAGGGTATAGAGCTGGTCCAGTGTTCCACCATCAGGAGAACCAGGTGGAGGGTATAGAGCTGGTCCAGTGTTCCACCATCAGGAGAACCTGGTGGAGGGTATAGAGCTGGTCCAGTGTTCCACCATCAGGAACTCCTGGTGGAGGGTATAGAGCTGGTCCAGTGTTCCACCATCAGGAGCACCTGGTGGAGGGTATAGAGCTGGTCCAGTGTTCCACCATCAGGAGAACCTGGTGGAGGGTATAGAGCTGGTCCAGTGTTCCACCATCAGGAGCTCCTGGTGGAGGGTATAGAGCTGGTCCAGTGTTCCACCATCAGGAGCACCTGGTGGAGGGTATAGAGCTGGTCCAGTGTTCCACCATCAGGAGAACCTGGTGGAGGGTGTAGAGCTGGTCCAGTGTTCCACCATCAGGAGCTCCTGGTGGAGGGTATAGAGCTGGTCCAGTGTTCCACCATCAGGAGAACCTGGTGGAGGGTCTAGTGCTGGTCCAGTGTTCCACCATCAGGAGAACCTGGTGGAGGAACACCGGTTTTCGCCCTGGTCGTGGAACACTGGACCAGCACTAGACCTAGTGCTGGTCCAGTGTTCCACGACCAGGTCTAGTGCTGGTCCAGTGTTCCACGACCAGGGCGAAAACCGCATTGTTCCTCTTGGATCCGAGGTTTGACTAACGGCCGGACCCTCCACTCCAGTATCCTGGAATAGACTTTCCCGGGGAGGCTGAGGAGTGTGATCCCTCTGTAGTTGGAACACACCCTCCGATCCCCCTACTTGAAGAGAGGGACCACCACCCCTTAAAACTTTAATCTACACGATAAATGATTTTGAATCAACTTGTGCTGGTTGATAGAAATGTCAGGATATTGACTCATTTCAGCAGATCCATTCAATCTCCATCCAACAGTTTTTGGTTTTGTTGTGTTATAGCAATGGAGGACTTCCCACTGTGACCAGGTACCGTGCTGACACAGGACCCTGCTCCATCTGTTGGTCGTGACGCAGTGGCGCTTTGGGCAGGTGGAGGTTTGGCTTCCCGCTGAGATGCGGGACGAGGTCTTCCAAGGACCTGGCGGGATGCTGCTGCTGCTAGAAATTATGTCAATCAATCAATCAACTGGATTGTTGTACTGATGTACAGCAGTGGTGGGCACAGACCTTTTGTACTTGAATGACACCAAGACAGAATGCATCTTGTCTGGCACATCACCGATGGCCAATGTTTTTAAAACACACTCTGGTGCTCTGGCCCCTATTTTAAACCACTTGTTACACATCTTGGGGGAACGTTCGACAACGGTCTGCAATTTGATCAACAGGTTAGTTGTGTTGTCAAAGCTGCTATCTCCTCGTCTTCTGGACAAAGTAAAGCCATTCCTGAACATCTTGAGAAGGCCAGACCTCTTTTATAAGCTCCAGACTGGACTGTAAGGTCCTTTATGTGGGCCTCAGCCAGTCTCTATGTCGGCCTCAGCCGGTCTTTATGTGGGCCTCAGCCAGTCTCTATGTCGGCCTCAGCCAGTCTCTATATCGGCCTCAGCCGGTCTTTATGTGGGCCTCAGCCAGTCTCTATGTCGGCCTCAGCCGGTCTTTATGTGGGCCTCAGCCAGTCTCTATGTCGGCCTCAGCCAGTCTCTATGTCGGCCTCAGCCGGTCTTTATGTGGGCCTCAGCCAGTCTCTATGTGGGCCTCAGCCAGTCTTTATGTCGGCCTCAGCCGGTCTTTATGTCGGCCTCAGCCGGTCTATATGTGGGCCTCAGCCAGTCTTTATGTGGGCCTCAGCCAGTCTCTATGTGGGCCTCAGCCAGTCTTTATGTCGGCCTCAGCCGGTCTTTATGTCGGCCTCAGCCGGTCTATATGTGGGCCTCAGCCAGTCTTTATGTGGGCCTCAGCCAGTCTCTATATCGGCCTCAGCCAGTCTTTATGTGGGCCTCAGCCAGTTTTATGTGGGCCTCAGCCAGTCTCTATGTCGGCCTCAGCCAGTCTTTATGTCGGTCTCAGCCGGTCTTTATGTGGGCCTTAGCCAGTCTCTATGTCGGCCTCAGCAGGTCTATATGTGGGCCTCAGCCATTCTTTATGTGGGCCTCAGCCAGTCTCTATATCGGCCTCAGCCAGTCTTTATGTGGGCCTCAGCCAGTCTTTATGTGGGCCTCAGCCAGTTTTATGTGGGCCTCAGCCAGTCTCTATGTCGGCCTCAGCCAGTCTTTATGTCGGTCTCAGCCGGTCTTTATGTGGGCCTTAGCCAGTCTTTATGTGGGCCTCAGCCAGTCTTTATGTGGGCCTCAGCCAGTCTCTATGTCGGCCTCAGCAAGTCTTTATGTCGGTCTCAGCCAGTCTTTATGTCGGCCTCAGCCGGTCTTTATGTGGGCCTCAGCCAGTCTTTATGTGGGCCTCAGCCAGTCTCTATATCGGCCTCAGCCAGTCTTTATGTGGGCCTCAGCCAGTTTTATGTGGGCCTCAGCCAGTCTTTATGTGGGCCTCAGCCAGTCTCTATATCAGCCTTGAGCCAGTCTTTATGTGGGCCTCAGCCAGTCTTTAGGTGGGCCTCAGCCAGTCTCTATATCAGCCTCAGCCAGTCTTTATGTGGGCCTCAGCCAGTTTTATGTGGGCCTCAGCCAGTCTCTATCTCGGCCTCAGCCAGTCTTTATGTGGGCCTCAGCCAGTCTCTATGTCGGCCTCAGCCAGTCTTTATGTGGGCCTCAGCCAGTCTTTATGTGGGTATCAGCCAGTCTTTATGTGGGCCTCAGCCAGTCTTTATGTGGGCCTCAGCCAGTCTCTATGTCGGCCTCAGCCAGTCTTTATGTGGGCCTCAGCCAGTCTTTATGTGGGGCTCAGCCAGTCTTTATGTCGTTTCAGTCGTTCAGATCGTTTCAGTCGTTCAGATCGTTTCCGTCGTTCAGATCGTTTCAGTCGTTCAGATCGTTTCAGTCGTTCAGATCGTTTCTGTCGTTCAGTTCGTTTCAGTCGTTCAGATCGTTTCAGTCGTTCAGATCGTTTCAGTCGTTCAGATCGTTTCAGTCGTTCAGATCGTTTCAGTCGTTCAGATCGCTTACGTCGTTCAGATCGTTTCAGTCGTTCAGTTCGTTTCCGTCGTTCAGATCGTTTCAGTCGTTCAGATCATTTCCGTCGTTCAGATCGTTTCAGTCGTTCAGATCGTTTCCGTCGTTCAGATCGTTTCAGTCGTTCAGATCATTTCCGTCGTTCAGATTGTTTCAGTCGTTCAGATCGTTTCAAACGTTCAGATCGTTTCAGTCGTTCAGATCGTTTCTGTCGTTCAGTTCGTTTCCGTCGTTCAGATCGTTTCGGTCGTTCAGATCGTTTCAAACGTTCAGATCGTTTCAGTCGTTCAGATCGTTTCTGTCGTTCAGTTCGTTTCCGTCGTTCAGTTCGTTTCCGTCGTTCAGATGGTTTCCGTCGTTCAGATCGTTTCAGTTGTTCAGATCGCTTACGTCGTTCAGATCGTTTCAGTCGTTCAGATCGTTTCCGTCGTTCAGTTCGTTTCCGTCGTTCAGATCGTTTCAGTCGTTCAGATCATTTCCGTCGTTCAGATCGTTTCAGTCGTTCAGATCGTTTCCCTCATCAGCTCTTTTCCGTCGTTCAAATTGTTTCAGTCTTTCAGATCGTTTCAGTCGTTCAGTTTGTTTCCGTCGTTCAGATCGTTTCAGTCGTTCAGATCGTTTCAGTCGTTCAGTTTGTTTCAGTCGTTCAGATCGTTTCAGTCGTTCAGATCGTTTACCTCATCAGCTCTTTTCCGTCGTTCAGATCGTTTCAGTCGTTCAGATCGTTTCTGTCGTTCAGCTCTTTTAAGTCGTTCAGATCGTTTCAGTCGTTCAGATCGTTTCCGTCGTTCAGATCGTTTCAGTCGTTCAGATCGTTTCAGTCGTTCAGATCATTTCCGTCGTTCAGATCGTTTCAGTCGTTCAGATCGTTTCCGTCGTTCAGATCGTTTCAGTCGTTCAGATCGTTTCACTCATCAGCTCTTTTCCGTCGTTCAAATTGTTTCAGTCTTTCAGATCGTTTCCGTCGTTCAGATCGTTTCCGTCGTTCAGATCGTTTCAGTCGTTCAGATCGTTTCAGTCGTTCAGATCGTTTCCGTCGTTCAGATCGTTTCAGTCGTTCAGATCGTTTCCGTCGTTCAGATCGTTTCAGTCGTTCAGATCGTTTCAGTCGTTCAGATCGTTTCCGTCGTTCAGATCGTTTCAGTCGTTCAGATCGTTTCAGTCGTTCAGATCGTTTCCGTCGTTCAGATCGTTTCAGTCGTTCAGATCGTTTCCGTCGTTCAGATCGTTTCAGTCGTTCAGATCATTTCCCTCATCAGCTCTTTTCTGTCGTTCAGATTGTTTCAGTCGTTCAGATCGTTTCACTCATCAGCTCTTTTCCGTCGTTCAAATTGTTTCAGTCTTTCAGATCGTTTCCGTCGTTCAGATCGTTTCCGTCGTTCAGATCGTTTCCGTCGTTCAGATCGTTTCAGTCGTTCAGATCGTTTCAGTCGTCCAGATCGTTTCAGTCGTTCAGATCGTTTCCGTCGCTCAGATCGTTTCAGTCGTTCAGATCGTTTCCGTCGTTCAGATCGTTTCAGTCGTTCATCGTTTCCGTCGTTCAGTTCGTTTCAGTCGTTCAGATCGTTTCCCTCATCAGCTCTTTTCCGATGTTCAGATCGTTTCAGTCGTTCAGTTCGTTTCCGTCGTTCAGCTCGTTTCAGTCGTTCAGATCGTTTCCCTCATCAGCTCTTTTCCGTCGTTCAGATCGTTTCAGTCGTTCAGTTCGTTTCCGTCGTTCAGCTCGTTTCAGTCGTTCAGATCGTTTCAGTCTTTCAGATCGTTTCTGTCTTTCAGATCGTTTCAGTCGTTCAGATCGTTTCAGTCGTTCAGATCGTTTCCGTTGTTCAGATCGTTTCCGTCGTTCGGATCGTTTCAAGTCCTTAAAGATCGTTTCAGTCGTTCAGCTCGTTTCAGTCGTTCAGATCGTTTCACTCGTTCAGATCGTTTCCGTCGTTCAGATCGTTTCAAGTCCTTAAAGATCGTTTCAGTCGTTCAGCTCGTTTCAGTCGTTCAGATCGTTTCACTCGTTCAGATCGTTTCCGTCGTTCGGATCGTTTCAAGTCCTTAAAGATCGTTTCAGTCGTTCAGCTCGTTTCAGTCGTTCAGATCGTTTCACTCGTTCAGATCGTTTCCGTCGTTCAGATCGTTTCAGTCGTTCAGATCGTTTCCTTCGTTCAGATCGTTTCAGTCGTTCAGATCGTTTCTGTCGTTCAGATCGTTTCTGTCGTTCAGATCGTTTCCGTCGTTCAGATCGTTTCAGTCCTTCAAATCGTTTCCCTCATCAGCTCGTTTCCGTCGTTCAGATCATTTCTGTCGTTCAGATCGTTTCAGTCGTTCAGATCGTTTCTGTCGTTCAGATCTTTTCAGTCCTTCAGTTCGTTTCCGTCGTTCAGATCGTTTCACTCGTTCAGATCGTTTCACTCGTTCAGATCGTTTCCGTTGCTCAGATCGTTTCAGTCGTTCAGATCATTTCAGTCGTTCAGATCGTTTCAGTCGTTCAGATCGTTTCCCTCATCAGCTCTTTTCAGTCGTTCAGATCGTTTCAGTCGTTCAAATCGTTTCTGTCGTTCAGATCGTTTCAGTCGTTCAGATCGTTTAAGTCGTTCAGATTGTTTCCGTCGTTCAGATCGTTTCAGTCGTTCAGATCGTTTCCGTCGTTCAGATCGTTTCAGTCGTTCAGATCGTTTCTGTCGTTCAGATCGTTTCCGTCGTTCAGATCGTTTCAGTCGCTCAGATCGTTTCAGTCGTTCAGTTCGTTTCCGTCGTTCAGATCGTTTCAGTCGTTCAGTTCGTTTCCGTCGTTCAGATCGTTTCAGTCGTCCAGATCGTTTCAAGTCCTTAAAGATCGTTTCAGTCGTTCAGATCGTTTCCGTCGTTCAGATCATTTCAGTCGTTCAGATCGTTTCAGTCGTTCAGATCGTTTCTGTCGTTCAGATCGTTTCTGTCCTTCAGATCGTTTCTGTCCTTCAGATCGTTTCTGTCGTTCAGATCGTTTCCGTCGTTCAGATCGTTTCACTCGTTCAGATCGTTTCAGTCGTTCAGATCGTTTCAGTCGTTCAGATCGTTTCTGTCGTTCAGATCGTTTCTGTCCTTCAGATCGTTTCTGTCCTTCAGATCGTTTCTGTCCTTCAGATCGTTTCTGTCGTTCAGATCGTTTCAGTCGTTCAGATCGTTTCTGTCGTTCAGATCGTTTCTGTCCTTCAGATCGTTTCTGTCCTTCAGATCTTTTCAGTCGTTCAGATCGTTTCCGTCGTTCAGATCGTTTCACTCGTTCAGATCGTTTCAGTCGTTCAGATCGTTTCAGTCGTTCAGATCGTTTCTGTCCTTCAGATCGTTTCTGTCGTTCAGATCTTTTCAGTCGTTCAGTTCGTTTCCGTCGTTCAGATCGTTTCTGTCCTTCAGATCGTTTAAGTCGTTCAGATCGTTTCAGTCGTTCAGATCGTTTCAGTCCTTCAAATCGTTTCCCTCATCAGCTCGTTTCCGTCGTTCAGATCGTTTCTGTTGTTCAGATCGTTTCAGTCGTTCAGATCGTTTCTGTCGTTCAGATCGTTTCCCTCATCAGCTCTTTTCAGTCGTTCAGATCGTTTCAGTCGTTCAGATCGTTTCAGTCGTTCAGATCGTTTCAGTCGTTCAGATCATTTTCGTCGATGAGGTCGTTTCAGTCGTTCAGATCGTTTTCGTCGATGAGGTCGTTTCTGTCGCTCAGATCGTTTCAGTCGTTCAGATCGTTTCAGTCGTTCAGATCGTTTTCGTCGATGAGGTCGTTTCAGTCGTTCAGATCGTTTTCGTCGATGAGGTCGTTTCCGTCGCTCAGATCATTTCAGTCGTTCAGATCGTTTCCATCGTTCAGCTCTTTTAAGTCGTTCAGATCGTTTCCGTCGTTCCGATCGTTTCCGTCGTTCAGATCGTTTCCGTCGTTCAGATCGTTTCTGTCCTTCAGATCGTTTCAGTCGTTCAGATCGTTTCCGTCGTTCAGATCGTTTCCGTCGTTCAGATCGTTTCCGTCGTTCAGTTCGTTTCTGTCGTTCAGATCGTTTCCGTCGTTCAGTTCGTTTCCGTCGTTCAGTTCGTTTCTGTCGTTCAGATCGTTTCCGTCGTTCAGCTCTTTTCCGTCGTTCAGATCGTTTCAGTCGTTCAGCTCTTTTAAGTCGTTCAGATCGTTTCAGTCGTTCAGATCGTTTCAGTCGTTCAGCTCGTTTCAGTCGTTCAGATCGTTTCACTCGTTCAGATCGTTTCCGTCGTTCAGATCGTTTCAGTCGTTCAGATCGTTTCCTTCGTTCAGATCGTTTCAGTCGTTCAGATCGTTTCAGTCGTTCAGTTCGTTTAAGTCATTCAGATCGTTTCCGTCGTTCAGATCGTTTCAGTCGTTCAGATCGTTTCAGTCGTTCAGTTCATTTCCGTTGTTCAGATCGTTTCCGTCGTTCGGATCGTTTCAAGTCCTTAAAGATCGTTTCAGTCGTTCAGCTCTTTTCAGTCGTTCAGCTCGTTTCTGTCGTTCAGATCGTTTCTGTCGTTCAGATCGTTTCCGTCGTTCAGATCGTTTCAGTCCTTCAAATCGTTTCCCTCATCAGCTCGTTTCCGTCGTTCAGATCATTTCTGTCGTTCAGATCGTTTCAGTCGTTCAGATCGTTTCTGTCGTTCAGATCTTTTCAGTCGTTCAGTTCGTTTCCGTCGTTCAGATCGTTTCACTCGTTCAGATCGTTTCCGTTGTTCAGATCGTTTCAGTCGTTCAGATCGTTTCAGTCGTTCAAATCGTTTCTGTCGTTCAGATCATTTCCGTCGTTCAGGTCGTTTCAGTCGTTCAGATCGTTTCCGTCGTTCAGCTCTTTTCAGTCGTTCAGATCGTTTCCGTCGTTCAGCTCTTTTCAGTCTTTTAGTTCGTTTCCGTCGTTCAGTTCGTTTCAGTCGTTCAGATCGTTTCCGTCGTTCAGCTCTTTTCAGTCGTTCAGATCGTTTCCGTTGCTCAGATCGTTTCAGTCGTTCAGATCATTTCAGTCGTTCAGTTCGTTTCCGTCGTTCAGATCGTTTCAGTCGTTCAGTTCGTTTCCGTCGTTCAGGTCGTTTCCGTCGTTCAGATCGTTTCAGTCGTTCAGATCGTTTCCGTCGTTCAGATCGTTTCAGTCGTTCAGATCGTTTCTGTCGTTCAGATCGTTTCCGTCGTTCAGTTCGTTTCAGTCGTTCAGATCGTTTCCGTCGTTCAGTTCGTTTCAGTCGTTCAGATCGTTTCCGTTGCTCAGATCGTTTCAGTCGTTCAGATCATTTCAGTCGTTCAGATCGTTTCAGTCGTTCAGATCGTTTCCCTCATCAGCTCTTTTCAGTCGTTCAAATCGTTTCTGTCGTTCAGATCGTTTCCGTCGTTCAGGTCGTTTCAGTCGTTCAGTTCGTTTCCGTCGTTCAGATCGTTTCAGTCGTTCAGATCGTTTCAGTCGTTCAGATCGTTTCACTCGTTCAGATCGTTTCCGTCGTTCAGATCATTTCAGTCGTTCAGATCGTTTCCGTCGTTCAGCTCTTTTCAGTCGTTCAGATCGTTTCCGTCGTTCAGCTCTTTTCAGTCGTTCAGTTCGTTTCCGTCGCTCAGATCGTTTCAGTCGTTCAGATCATTTCAGTCGTTCAGATCGTTTCTGTCGTTCAGATCGTTTCTGTCGTTCAGATCGTTTCCGTCGTTCAGATCGTTTCAGTCGTTCAGATCGTTTCCGTCGTTCAGATCGTTTCAGTCGTTCAGATCGTTTCTGTCGTTCAGATCGTTTCCGTCGTTCAGTTCGTTTCCGTCGTTCAGATCGTTTCAGTCGTTCAGTTCGTTTCCGTCGTTCAGATCGTTTCAGTCGTTCAGTTCGTTTCCGTCGTTCAGATCGTTTCAGTCGTTCAGTTCGTTTCCGTCGTTCAGATCGTTTCAGTCGTTCAGATCGTTTCCGTCGTTCAGATCGTTTCAGTCGTTCAGATCGTTTACCTCATCAGCTCTTTTCAGTCGTTCAGATCGTTTCTGTCGTTCAGATCGTTTCAGTCGTTCAGATCGTTTACCTCATCAGCTCTTTTCAGTCGTTCAGATCGTTTCTGTCGTTCAGATCGTTTCAGTCGTTCAGATCGTTTACCTCATCAGCTCTTTTCAGTCGTTCAGATCGTTTCTGTCGTTCAGATCGTTTCAGTCGTTCAGATCGTTTCTGTCGTTCAGTTCGTTTCACTCGTTCAGATCGTTTCAGTCGTTCAGATCGTTTCACTCGTTCAGATCGTTTCAGTCGTTCAGATCGTTTACCTCATCAGCTCTTTTCAGTCGTTCAGATCGTTTCTGTCGTTCAGATCGTTTCAGTCGTTCAGATCGTTTCTGTCGTTCAGTTCGTTTCCGTCGTTCAGATCGTTTCTGTCGTTCAGATCGTTTCTGTCGTTCAGATCGTTTAAGTCGTTCAGATCGTTTCAGTCGTTCAGATCGTTTCACTCGTTCAGATCGTTTCAGTCGTTCAGATCGTTTCACTCGTTCAGATCGTTTCAGTCGTTCAGATCGTTTACCTCATCAGCTCTTTTCAGTCGTTCAGATCGTTTCTGTCGTTCAGATCGTTTCAGTCGTTCAGATCGTTTCTGTCGTTCAGATCGTTTAAGTCGTTCAGATCGTTTCAGTCGTTCAGATCGTTTCAGTCCTTCAAATCGTTTCCCTCATCAGCTCGTTTCCGTCGTTCAGATCGTTTCTGTTGTTCAGATCGTTTCAGTCGTTCAGATCGTTTCTGTCGTTCAGATCGTTTCCCTCATCAGCTCTTTTCAGTCGTTCAGATCGTTTCAGTCGTTCAGATCGTTTCAGTCGTTCAGATCGTTTCAGTCGTTCAGATCGTTTTCGTCGATGAGGTCGTTTCAGTCGTTCAGATCGTTTTCGTCGATGAGGTCGTTTCTGTCGCTCAGATCGTTTCCGTCGCTCAGATCATTTCAGTCGTTCAGATCGTTTCCGTCGTTCAGATCGTTTCACTCGTTCAGATCGTTTCCGTTGTTCAGATCGTTTCAGTCGTTCAGATCGTTTCAGTCGTTCAAATCGTTTCTGTCGTTCAGATCATTTCCGTCGTTCAGGTCGTTTCAGTCGTTCAGATCGTTTCCGTCGTTCAGCTCTTTTCAGTCGTTCAGATCGTTTCCGTCGTTCAGCTCTTTTCAGTCTTTTAGTTCGTTTCCGTCGTTCAGTTCGTTTCAGTCGTTCAGATCGTTTCCGTCGTTCAGCTCTTTTCAGTCGTTCAGATCGTTTCCGTTGCTCAGATCGTTTCAGTCGTTCAGATCATTTCAGTCGTTCAGTTCGTTTCCGTCGTTCAGATCGTTTCAGTCGTTCAGTTCGTTTCCGTCGTTCAGGTCGTTTCCGTCATTCAGATCGTTTCAGTCGTTCAGATCGTTTCCGTCGTTCAGATCGTTTCAGTCGTTCAGATCGTTTCTGTCGTTCAGATCGTTTCCGTCGTTCAGTTCGTTTCAGTCGTTCAGATCGTTTCCGTCGTTCAGTTCGTTTCAGTCGTTCAGATCGTTTCCGTTGCTCAGATCGTTTCAGTCGTTCAGATCATTTCAGTCGTTCAGATCGTTTCAGTCGTTCAGATCGTTTCCCTCATCAGCTCTTTTCAGTCGTTCAAATCGTTTCTGTCGTTCAGATCGTTTCCGTCGTTCAGGTCGTTTCAGTCGTTCAGTTCGTTTCCGTCGTTCAGATCGTTTCAGTCGTTCAGATCGTTTCAGTCGTTCAGATCGTTTCACTCGTTCAGATCGTTTCCGTCGTTCAGATCATTTCAGTCGTTCAGATCGTTTCCGTCGTTCAGCTCTTTTCAGTCGTTCAGATCGTTTCCGTCGTTCAGCTCTTTTCAGTCGTTCAGTTCGTTTCCGTCGCTCAGATCGTTTCAGTCGTTCAGATCATTTCAGTCGTTCAGATCGTTTCTGTCGTTCAGATCGTTTCTGTCGTTCAGATCGTTTCCGTCGTTCAGATCGTTTCAGTCGTTCAGATCGTTTCCGTCGTTCAGATCGTTTCAGTCGTTCAGATCGTTTCTGTCGTTCAGATCGTTTCCGTCGTTCAGTTCGTTTCCGTCGTTCAGATCGTTTCAGTCGTTCAGTTCGTTTCCGTCGTTCAGATCGTTTCAGTCGTTCAGTTCGTTTCCGTCGTTCAGATCGTTTCAGTCGTTCAGTTCGTTTCCGTCGTTCAGATCGTTTCAGTCGTTCAGATCGTTTCCGTCGTTCAGATCGTTTCAGTCGTTCAGATCGTTTACCTCATCAGCTCTTTTCAGTCGTTCAGATCGTTTCTGTCGTTCAGATCGTTTCAGTCGTTCAGATCGTTTACCTCATCAGCTCTTTTCAGTCGTTCAGATCGTTTCTGTCGTTCAGATCGTTTCAGTCGTTCAGATCGTTTACCTCATCAGCTCTTTTCAGTCGTTCAGATCGTTTCTGTCGTTCAGATCGTTTCAGTCGTTCAGATCGTTTCTGTCGTTCAGTTCGTTTCACTCGTTCAGATCGTTTCAGTCGTTCAGATCGTTTCACTCGTTCAGATCGTTTCAGTCGTTCAGATCGTTTACCTCATCAGCTCTTTTCAGTCGTTCAGATCGTTTCTGTCGTTCAGATCGTTTCAGTCGTTCAGATCGTTTCTGTCGTTCAGTTCGTTTCCGTCGTTCAGATCGTTTCTGTCGTTCAGATCGTTTCTGTCGTTCAGATCGTTTAAGTCGTTCAGATCGTTTCAGTCGTTCAGATCGTTTCACTCGTTCAGATCGTTTCAGTCGTTCAGATCGTTTCACTCGTTCAGATCGTTTCAGTCGTTCAGATCGTTTACCTCATCAGCTCTTTTCAGTCGTTCAGATCGTTTCTGTCGTTCAGATCGTTTCAGTCGTTCAGATCGTTTCTGTCGTTCAGATCGTTTAAGTCGTTCAGATCGTTTCAGTCGTTCAGATCGTTTCAGTCCTTCAAATCGTTTCCCTCATCAGCTCGTTTCCGTCGTTCAGATCGTTTCTGTTGTTCAGATCGTTTCAGTCGTTCAGATCGTTTCTGTCGTTCAGATCGTTTCCCTCATCAGCTCTTTTCAGTCGTTCAGATCGTTTCAGTCGTTCAGATCGTTTCAGTCGTTCAGATCGTTTCAGTCGTTCAGATCGTTTTCGTCGATGAGGTCGTTTCAGTCGTTCAGATCGTTTTCGTCGATGAGGTCGTTTCTGTCGCTCAGATCGTTTCCGTCGCTCAGATCATTTCAGTCGTTCAGATCGTTTCCATCGTTCCGATCGTTTCCGTCGTTCAGATCGTTTCCGTCGTTCAGATCGTTTCTGTCCTTCAGATCGTTTCAGTCGTTCAGATCGTTTCCGTCGTTCAGATCGTTTCCGTCGTTCAGATCGTTTCAGTCGTTCAGATCGTTTCAGTCGTTCAGATCGTTTCCGTCGTTCAGATCGTTTCCGTCGTTCAGATCGTTTCAGTCGTTCAGATCGTTTCAGTCGTTCAGTTCGTTTCCGTCGTTCAGTTCGTTTCTGTCGTTCAGATCGTTTCCGTCGTTCAGTTCGTTTCCGTCGTTCAGCTCTTTTAAGTCGTTCAGATCGTTTCAGTCGTTCAGATCGTTTCAGTCGTTCAGCTCGTTTCAGTCGTTCAGATCGTTTCACTCGTTCAGATCGTTTCCGTCGTTCAGATCGTTTCAGTCGTTCAGATCGTTTCCTTCGTTCAGATCGTTTCAGTCGTTCAGATCGTTTCAGTCGTTCAGTTCGTTTAAGTCGTTCAGATCGTTTCCGTCGTTCAGATCGTTTCAGTCGTTCAGATCGTTTCAGTCGTTCAGTTCATTTCCGTTGTTCAGATCGTTTCCGTCGTTCGGATCGTTTCTGTCGTTCAGATCTTTTCAGTCGTTCAGCTCGTTTCTGTCGTTCAGATCGTTTCTGTCGTTCAGATCGTTTCCGTCGTTCAGATCGTTTCAGTTGTTCAGATCGTTTCCCTCATCAGCTCTTTTCAGTCGTTCAGATCGTTTCAGTCGTTCAAATCGTTTCTGTCGTTCAGATCATTTCCGTCGTTCAGGTCGTTTCAGTCGTTCAGATCGTTTCCGTCGTTCAGCTCTTTTCAGTCGTTCAGATCGTTTCCGTCGTTCAGCTCTTTTCAGTCTTTTAGTTCGTTTCCGTCGCTCAGATCGTTTCAGTCGTTCAGATCATTTCAGTCGTTCAGATCGTTTCTGTCGTTCAGATCGTTTCTGTCGTTCAGATCGTTTCCGTCGTTCAGGTCGTTTCCGTCGTTCAGATCGTTTCAGTCGTTCAGATCGTTTCCGTCGTTCAGATCGTTTCAGTCGTTCAGATCGTTTCTGTCGTTCAGATCGTTTCCGTCGTTCAGTTCGTTTCAGTCGTTCAGATCGTTTCCGTCGTTCAGATCGTTTCCGTCGTTCAGATCGTTTCTGTCGTTCAGATCGTTTCCGTCGTTCAGGTCGTTTCCGTCGTTCAGATCGTTTCAGTCGTTCAGATCGTTTCCGTCGTTCAGATCGTTTCAGTCGTTCAGATCGTTTCAGTCGTTCAGATCGTTTCACTCGTTCAGATCGTTTCAGTCGTTCAGATCGTTTCACTCGTTCAGATCGTTTCAGTCGTTCAGTTCGTTTCCGTCGTTCAGATCGTTTCAGTCGTTCAGATCGTTTCAGTCGTTCAGATCGTTTCACTCGTTCAGATCGTTTCCGTCGTTCAGATCATTTCAGTCGTTCAGATCGTTTCCGTCGTTCAGCTCTTTTCAGTCGTTCAGATCGTTTCCGTCGTTCAGCTCTTTTCAGTCGTTCAGTTCGTTTCCGTCGCTCAGATCGTTTCAGTCGTTCAGATCATTTCAGTCGTTCAGATCGTTTCTGTCGTTCAGATCGTTTCTGTCGTTCAGATCGTTTCCGTCGTTCAGGTCGTTTCCGTCGTTCAGATCGTTTCAGTCGTTCAGATCGTTTCAGTCGTTCAGATCGTTTCCGTCGTTCAGTTCGTTTCCGTCGTTCAGATCGTTTCAGTCGTTCAGATCGTTTCAGTCGTTCAGATCGTTTCCGTCGTTCAGATCGTTTCCGTCGTTCAGATCGTTTCAGTCGTTCAGGTCGTTTCCGTCGTTCAGATCGTTTCAGTCGTTCAGATCGTTTCAGTCGTTCAGATCGTTTCTGTCGTTCAGATCGTTTCCGTCGTTCAGTTCGTTTCCGTCGTTCAGATCGTTTCAGTCGTTCAGTTCGTTTCCGTCGTTCAGATCGTTTCAGTCGTTCAGTTCGTTTCCGTCGTTCAGATCGTTTCAGTCGTTCAGTTCTTTTCCGAAGTTCAGATCGTTTCAGTCGTTCAGATCGTTTCAGTCGTTCAGTTCGTTTCCGTCGTTCAGATCGTTTCAGTCGTTCAGTTCGTTTCCGTCGTTCAGATCGTTTCAGTCGTCCAGATCGTTTCAAGTCCTTAAAGATCGTTTCAGTCGTTCAGATCGTTTCCGTCGTTCAGATCATTTCAGTCGTTCAGATCGTTTCAGTCGTTCAGATCGTTTCACTCGTTCAGATCGTTTCAGTCGTTCAGATCGTTTACCTCATCAGCTCTTTTCAGTCGTTCAGATCGTTTCTGTCGTTCAGATCGTTTCAGTCGTTCAGATCGTTTCTGTCGTTCAGTTCGTTTCCGTCGTTCAGATCGTTTCTGTCGTTCAGATCGTTTCTGTCGTTCAGATCGTTTCAGTCGTTCAGATCGTTTCAGTCCTTCAAATCGTTTCCCTCATCAGCTCGTTTCCGTCGTTCAGATCGTTTCTGTTGTTCAGATCGTTTCAGTCGTTCAGATCGTTTCTGTCGTTCAGATCGTTTCCCTCATCAGCTCTTTTCAGTCGTTCAGATCGTTTCAGTCGTTCAGATCGTTTCAGTCGTTCAGATCGTTTCAGTCGTTCAGATCGTTTTCGTCGATGAGGTCGTTTCAGTCGTTCAGATCGTTTTCGTCGATGAGGTCGTTTCAGTCGTTCAGATCGTTTTCGTCGATGAGGTCGTTTCTGTCGCTCAGATCGTTTCCGTCGCTCAGATCATTTCAGTCGTTCAGATCGTTTCCATCGTTCAGCTCTTTTAAGTCGTTCAGATCGTTTCCGTCGTTCCGATCGTTTCCGTCGTTCAGATCGTTTCTGTCCTTCAGATCGTTTCAGTCGTTCAGATCGTTTCCGTCGTTCAGATCGTTTCCGTCGTTCAGATCGTTTCAGTCGTTCAGATCGTTTCAGTCGTTCAGTTCGTTTCCGTCGTTCAGTTCGTTTCTGTCGTTCAGATCGTTTCCGTCGTTCAGTTCGTTTCCGTCGTTCAGCTCTTTTAAGTCGTTCAGATCGTTTCAGTCGTTCAGATCGTTTCAGTCGTTCAGCTCGTTTCAGTCGTTCAGATCGTTTCACTCTTTCAGATCGTTTCCGTCGTTCAGATCGTTTCAGTCGTTCAGATCGTTTCCTTCGTTCAGATCGTTTCCTTCGTTCAGATCGTTTCAGTCGTTCAGATCGTTTCCTTCGTTCAGATCGTTTCCTTCGTTCAGATCGTTTCAGTCGTTCAGATCGTTTCAGTCGTTCAGTTCGTTTAAGTCGTTCAGATCGTTTCCGTCGTTCAGATCGTTTCAGTCGTTCAGATCGTTTCAGTCGTTCAGTTCATTTCCGTCGTTCGGATCGTTTCCGTCGTTCGGATCGTTTCTGTCGTTCAGATCGTTTCCGTCGTTCAGATCGTTTCAGTCCTTCAAATCGTTTCCCTCATCAGCTCGTTTCCGTCGTTCAGATCATTTCCGTCGTTCAGGTCGTTTCAGTCGTTCAGATCGTTTCACTCGTTCAGATCGTTTCAGTCGTTCAGATCGTTTCCGTCGTTCAGATCATTTCAGTCGTTCAGATCGTTTCCGTCGTTCAGCTCTTTTCAGTCGTTCAGATCGTTTCCGTCGTTCAGATCGTTTCTGTTGTTCAGATCGTTTCAGTCGTTCAGATCGTTTCCCTCATCAGCTCGTTTCCGTCGTTCAGATCGTTTCAGTCCTTCAAATCGTTTCCCTCATCAGCTCGTTTCCGTCGTTCAGATCGTTTCAGTCGTTCAGATCGTTTCCTTCGTTCAGATCGTTTCAGTCGTTCAGATCGTTTCAGTCGTTCAGTTCGTTTAAGTCGTTCAGATCGTTTCCGTCGCTCAGATCGTTTCTGTCGTTCAGATCGTTTCCCTCATCAGCTCGTTTCCGTCGTTCAGATCATTTCTGTCGTTCAGATCGTTTCAGTCGTTCAGATCGTTTCCGTCGTTCAGATCATTTCAGTCGTTCAGATCGTTTCTGTTGTTCAGATCGTTTCAGTCGTTCAGATCGTTTCCCTCATCAGCTCGTTTCCGTCGTTCAGATCGTTTCAGTCCTTCAAATCGTTTCCCTCATCAGCTCGTTTCCGTCGTTCAGCTCGTTTCCGTCGTTCAGATCGTTTCTGTTGTTCAGATCGTTTCAGTCGTTCAGATCGTTTCTGTCGTTCAGATCGTTTCCCTCATCAGCTCTTTTCAGTCGTTCAGATCGTTTCAGTCATTCAGATCGTTTCAGTCGTTCAGATCGTTTCAGTCGTTCAGATCGTTTTCGTCGATGAGGTCGTTTCAGTCGTTCAGATCGTTTTCGTCGATGAGTTCGTTTCAGTCGTTCAGATCGTTTCAGTCGTTCAGATCGTTTCAGTCGTTCAGATCGTTTCAGTCGTTCAGATCGTTTCTGTCGTTCAGATCGTTTAAGTCGTTCAGATCGTTTCAGTCGTTCAGATCGTTTCAGTCCTTCAAATCGTTTCCCTCATCAGCTCGTTTCCGTCGTTCAGATCGTTTCTGTCGTTCAGATCGTTTCAGTCGTTCAGATCGTTTCTGTCGTTCAGATCGTTTCCGTCGCTCAGATCGTTTCAGTCGTTCAGATCATTTCAGTCGTTCAGATCGTTTCCCTCATCAGCTCTTTTCAGTCGTTCAGATCGTTTCAGTCGTTCAGATCGTTTCACTCGTTCAGATCGTTTCCGTCGTTCAGATCATTTCAGTCGTTCAGATCGTTTCCGTCGTTCAGCTCTTTTCAGTCGTTCAGATCGTTTCCGTCGTTCAGCTCTTTTCAGTCGTTCAGTTCGTTTCCGTCGCTCAGATCGTTTCAGTCGTTCAGATCATTTCAGTCGTTCAGATCGTTTCTGTCGTTCAGATCGTTTCAGTCGTTCAGATCGTTTCAGTCGTTCAGATCGTTTCCGTCGTTCAGCTCTTTTCAGTCGTTCAGTTCGTTTCCGTCGCTCAGATCGTTTCAGTCGTTCAGATCATTTCAGTCGTTCAGATCGTTTCTGTCGTTCAGATCGTTTCAGTCGTTCAGATCATTTCAGTCGTTCAGATCGTTTCTGTCGTTCAGATCGTTTCAGTCGTTCAGATCGTTTCTGTCGTTCAGATCGTTTCAGTCGTTCAGATCGTTTCAGTCGCTCAGATCGTTTCAGTCGTTCAGATCGTTTCAGTCGTTCAGATCGTTTCCGTCGTTCAGATCGTTTCAGTCGTTCAGTTCGTTTCCGTCGTTCAGATCGTTTCAGTCGTTCAGATCGTTTCAGTCGTTCAGATCGTTTCCGTCGTTCAGATCGTTTCAGTCGTTCAGATCGTTTCCGTCGTTCAGATCGTTTCAGTCGTTCAGGTCGTTTCCGTCGTTCAGATCGTTTCAGTCGTTCAGATCGTTTCAGTCGTTCAGATCGTTTCTGTCGTTCAGATCGTTTCCGTCGTTCAGATCGTTTCCGTCGTTCAGATCATTTCAGTCGTTCAGATCGTTTCCGTCGTTCAGCTCTTTTCAGTCGTTCAGATCGTTTCCGTCGTTCAGCTCTTTTCAGTCGTTCAGTTCGTTTCCGTCGCTCAGATCGTTTCAGTCGTTCAGATCATTTCAGTCGTTCAGATCGTTTCTGTCGTTCAGATCGTTTCCGTCGTTCAGATCGTTTCCGTCGTTCAGGTCGTTTCCGTCGTTCAGATCGTTTCAGTCGTTCAGATCGTTTCAGTCGTTCAGATCGTTTCCGTCGTTCAGATCGTTTCAGTCGTTCAGATCGTTTCAGTCGTTCAGATCGTTTCCGTCGTTCAGATCGTTTCAGTCGTTCAGATCGTTTCCGTCGTTCAGATCGTTTCTGTCGTTCAGGTCGTTTCCGACGTTCAGGTCGTTTCTGTCCTTCAAATCGTTTCCCTCATCAGCTCGTTTCCGTCGTTCAGATCGTTTCTGTCGTTCAGATCGTTTCAGTCGTTCAGTTCGTTTCCGTCGTTCAGATCGTTTCTGTCGTTCAGATCGTTTCTGTCGTTCAGGTCGTTTCAGTCGTTCAGATCGTTTCAATCGTTCAGATCGTTTACGTCGATGAGTTCGTTTCAGTCGTTCAGATCGTTTCAGTCGTTCAGATCGTTTCAGTCGTTCAGATCGTTTCAGTCCTTCAAATCGTTTCCCTCATCAGCTCGTTTCCGTCGTTCAGATCGTTTCTGTCGTTCAGATCGTTTCAGTCGTTCAGATCGTTTCTGTCGTTCAGATCGTTTCGGTCGCTCAGATCGTTTCAGTCGTTCAGATCATTTCAGTCGTTCAGATCGTTTCCCTCATCAGCTCTTTTCAATCGTTCAGATCGTTTCTGTCGTTCAGATCGTTTCTGTCGTTCAGGTCGTTTCCGACGTTCAGGTCGTTTCTGTCCTTCAAATCGTTTCCCTCATCAGCTCGTTTCCGTCGTTCAGATCGTTTCTGTCGTTCAGATCGTTTCAGTCGTTCAGATCGTTTCTGTCGTTCAGATCGTTTCCGTCGTTCAGATCGTTTCTGTCGTTCAGGTCGTTTCCGACGTTCAGGTCGTTTCTGTCCTTCAAATCGTTTCCCTCATCAGCTCGTTTCCGTCGTTCAGATCGTTTCTGTCGTTCAGATCGTTTCAGTCGTTCAGTTCGTTTCCGTCGTTCAGATCGTTTCTGTCGTTCAGATCGTTTCTGTCGTTCAGGTCGTTTCCGACGTTCAGGTCGTTTCTGTCCTTCAAATCGTTTCCCTCATCAGCTCGTTTCAGTCGTTCAGATCGTTTCAGTCATTCAGATCGTTTCAGTCCTTCAAATCGTTTCCCTCATCAGCTCTTTTCAGTCGTTCAGATCGTTTCAATCGTTCAGATCGTTTACGTCGATGAGTTCGTTTCAGTCGTTCAGATCGTTTCAGTCGTTCAGATCGTTTCAGTCGTTCAGATCGTTTCAGTCCTTCAAATCGTTTCCCTCATCAGCTCGTTTCCGTCGTTCAGATCGTTTCTGTCGTTCAGATCGTTTCAGTCGTTCAGATCGTTTCTGTCGTTCAGATCGTTTCCGTCGCTCAGATCGTTTCAGTCGTTCAGATCATTTCAGTCGTTCAGATCGTTTCCCTCATCAGCTCTTTTCAATCGTTCAGATCGTTTCTGTCGTTCAGATCGTTTCTGTCGTTCAGGTCGTTTCCGACGTTCAGGTCGTTTCTGTCCTTCAAATCGTTTCCCTCATCAGCTCGTTTCCGTCGTTCAGATCGTTTCTGTCGTTCAGATCGTTTCAGTCGTTCAGATCGTTTCTGTCGTTCAGATCTTTTCAGTCGTTCAGATCGTTTCTGTCGTTCAGATCGTTTCAGTCGTTCAGATCGTTTCAGTCGTTCAGATCGTTTCTGTCGTTCAGATCGTTTAAGTCGTTCAGATCGTTTCAGTCGTTCAGATCGTTTCAGTCCTTCAAATCGTTTCCCTCATCAGCTCGTTTCCGTCGTTCAGATCGTTTCTGTCGTTCAGATCGTTTCCGTCGTTCAGATCGTTTCCGTCGTTCAGTTCGTTTCCGTCGTTCAGGTCGTTTCAGTCGTTCAGATCGTTTCAGTCGTTCAGATCGTTTTCGTCGTTCAGATCGTTTAAGTCGTTCAGATCGTTTCCGTCGTTCAGATCGTTTCTGTCCTTCAGATCGTTTCAGTCCTTCAAATCGTTTCCCTCATCAGCTCGTTTCCGTCGTTCAGATCGTTTCTGTCGTTTAGATCGTTTCCGTCGTTCAGATCGTTTCAGTCGTTCAGATCGTTTCAGTCGTTCAGATCGTTTCAGTCCTTCAAATCGTTTCCCTCATCAGCTCTTTTCAGTCGTTCAGATCGTTTCAATCGTTCAGATCGTTTACGTCGATGAGTTCGTTTCAGTCGTTCAGATCGTTTCAGTCGTTCAGCTCGTTTCCGTCGTTCAGATCGTTTCTGTCGTTTAGATCGTTTCCGTCGTTCAGATCGTTTCAGTCGTTCAGATCGTTTCAGTCGTTCAGATCGTTTCAGTCCTTCAAATCGTTTCCCTCATCAGCTCTTTTCAGTCGTTCAGATCGTTTCAATCGTTCAGATCGTTTACGTCGATGAGTTCGTTTCAGTCGTTCAGATCGTTTCAGTCGTTCAGATCGTTTCAGTCGTTCAGATCGTTTCAGTCCTTCAAATCGTTTCCCTCATCAGCTCGTTTCCGTCGTTCAGATCGTTTCTGTCGTTTAGATCGTTTCCGTCGTTCAGATCGTTTCAGTCGTTCAGATCGTTTCAGTCGTTCAGATCGTTTCAGTCCTTCAAATCGTTTCCCTCATCAGCTCTTTTCAGTCGTTCAGATCGTTTCAATCGTTCAGATCGTTTACGTCGATGAGTTCGTTTCAGTCGTTCAGATCGTTTCAGTCGTTCAGATCGTTTCAGTCGTTCAGATCGTTTCTGTCGTTCAGATCGTTTAAGTCGTTCAGATCGTTTCAGTCGTTCAGATCGTTTCAGTCCTTCAAATCGTTTCCCTCGTTCAGCTCGTTTCCGTCGTTCAGATCGTTTCTGTCGTTTAGATCGTTTCCGTCGTTCAGATCGTTTCAGTCGTTCAGATCGTTTCAGTCATTCAGATCGTTTCAGTCCTTCAAATCGTTTCCCTCATCAGCTCTTTTCAGTCGTTCAGATCGTTTCAATCGTTCAGATCGTTTACGTCGATGAGTTCGTTTCAGTCGTTCAGATCGTTTCAGTCGTTCAGATCGTTTCAGTCGTTCAGATCGTTTCAGTCCTTCAAATCGTTTCCCTCATCAGCTCGTTTCCGTCGTTCAGATCGTTTCTGTCGTTCAGATCGTTTCAGTCGTTCAGATCGTTTCTGTCGTTCAGATCGTTTCCGTCGCTCAGATCGTTTCAGTCGTTCAGATCATTTCAGTCGTTCAGATCGTTTCCCTCATCAGCTCTTTTCAATCGTTCAGATCGTTTCTGTCGTTCAGATCGTTTCTGTCGTTCAGGTCGTTTCCGACGTTCAGGTCGTTTCTGTCCTTCAAATCGTTTCCCTCATCAGCTCGTTTCCGTCGTTCAGATCGTTTCTGTCGTTCAGATCGTTTCAGTCGTTCAGATCGTTTCTGTCGTTCAGACCTTTTCAGTCGTTCAGATCGTTTCAGTCGTTCAGATCGTTTCAGTCGTTCAGATCGTTTCAGTCCTTCAAATCGTTTCCCTCATCAGCTCTTTTCAGTCGTTTAGATCGTTTCAATCGTTCAGATCGTTTACGTCGATGAGTTCGTTTCAGTCGTTCAGATCGTTTCAGTCGTTCAGATCGTTTCAGTCGTTCAGATCGTTTCAGTCGTTCAGATCGTTTCAGTCCTTCAAATCGTTTCCCTCATCAGCTCGTTTCCGTCGTTCAGATCGTTTCTGTCGTTTAGATCGTTTCCGTCGTTCAGATCGTTTCAGTCGTTCAGATCGTTTCAGTCGTTCAGATCGTTTCAGTCGTTCAGATCGTTTCAGTCCTTCAAATCGTTTCCCTCATCAGCTCTTTTCAGTCGTTCAGATCGTTTCAATCGTTCAGATCGTTTACGTCGATGAGTTCGTTTCAGTCGTTCAGATCGTTTCAGTCGTTCAGATCGTTTCAGTCGTTCAGATCGTTTCAGTCCTTCAAATCGTTTCCCTCATCAGCTCGTTTCCGTCGCTCAGATCGTTTCAGTCGTTCAGATCATTTCAGTCGTTCAGATCGTTTCCCTCATCAGCTCTTTTCAATCGTTCAGATCGTTTCTGTCGTTCAGATCGTTTCTGTCGTTCAGGTCGTTTCCGACGTTCAGGTCGTTTCTGTCCTTCAAATCGTTTCCCTCATCAGCTCGTTTCCGTCGTTCAGATCGTTTCTGTCGTTCAGATCGTTTCAGTCGTTCAGATCGTTTCTGTCGTTCAGATCTTTTCAGTCGTTCAGTTCGTTTCCGTCGTTCAGATCGTTTCTGTCGTTCAGATCGTTTAAGTCGTTCAGATCGTTTCAGTCGTTCAGATCGTTTCAGTCCTTCAAATCGTTTCCCTCATCAGCTCGTTTCCGTCGTTCAGATCGTTTCTGTCGTTCAGATCGTTTCAGTCGTTCAGATCGTTTCCGTCGTTCAGATCGTTTCTGTCCTTCAGATCGTTTCAGTCCTTCAAATCGTTTCCCTCATCAGCTCGTTTCCGTCGTTCAGATCGTTTCTGTCGTTTAGATCGTTTCCGTCGTTCAGATCGTTTCAGTCGTTCAGATCGTTTCAGTCGTTCAGATCGTTTCAGTCCTTCAAATCGTTTCCCTCATCAGCTCGTTTCCGTCGTTCAGATCGTTTCTGTCGTTCAGATCGTTTCCGTCGTTCAGATCGTTTCCGTCGTTCAGTTCGTTTCCGTCGTTCAGGTCGTTTCAGTCGTTCAGATCGTTTCAGTCGTTCAGATCGTTTTCGTCGTTCAGATCGTTTCTGTCCTTCAGATCGTTTCAGTCCTTCAAATCGTTTCCCTCATCAGCTCGTTTCCGTCGTTCAGATCGTTTCTGTCGTTTAGATCGTTTCCGTCGTTCAGATCGTTTCAGTCGTTCAGATCGTTTCAGTCGTTCAGATCGTTTCAGTCCTTGAAATCGTTTCCCTCATCAGCTCGTTTCCGTCGTTCAGATCGTTTCTGTCGTTCAGATCGTTTCCGTCGTTCAGATCGTTTCCGTCGTTCAGTTCGTTTCCGTCGTTCAGGTCGTTTCAGTCGTTCAGATCGTTTCAGTCGTTCAGATCGTTTTCGTCGTTCAGATCGTTTAAGTCGTTCGGATCGTTTCAGTCCTTCAAATCGTTTCCCTCATCAGCTCGTTTCCGTCGTTCAGATCGTTTCTGTCGTTTAGATCGTTTCCGTCGTTCAGATCGTTTCAGTCGTTCAGATCGTTTCAGTCGTTCAGATCGTTTCAGTCCTTCAAATCGTTTCCCTCATCAGCTCGTTTCCGTCGTTCAGATCGTTTCTGTCGTTCAGATCGTTTCCGTCGTTCAGATCGTTTCCGTCGTTCAGTTCGTTTCCGTCGTTCAGGTCGTTTCAGTCGTTCAGATCGTTTCAGTCGTTCAGATCGTTTTCGTCGTTCAGATCGTTTAAGTCGTTCAGATCGTTTCAGTCCTTGAAATCGTTTCCCTCATCAGCTCGTTTCCGTCGTTCAGATCGTTTCTGTCGTTCAGATCGTTTCCGTCGTTCAGATCGTTTCAGTCGTTCAGATCGTTTCAGTCGTTCAGATCGTTTCAGTCCTTCAAATCGTTTCCCTCATCAGCTCGTTTCCGTCGTTCAGATCGTTTCTGTCGTTCAGATCGTTTCCGTCGTTCAGATCGTTTCCGTCGTTCAGTTCGTTTCCGTCGTTCAGGTCGTTTCAGTCGTTCAGATCGTTTCAGTCGTTCAGATCGTTTTCGTCGTTCAGATCGTTTAAGTCGTTCGGATCGTTTCCGTCGTTCAGATCGTTTCTGTCCTTCAGATCGTTTCAGTCCTTCAAATCGTTTCCCTCATCAGCTCGTTTCCGTCGTTCAGATCGTTTCTGTCGTTTAGATCGTTTCCGTCGTTCAGATCGTTTCAGTCGTTCAGATCGTTTCAGTCGTTCAGATCGTTTCAGTCCTTCAAATCGTTTCCCTCATCAGCTCTTTTCAGTCGTTCAGATCGTTTCAATCGTTCAGATCGTTTACGTCGATGAGTTCGTTTCAGTCGTTCAGATCGTTTCAGTCGTTCAGATCGTTTCAGTCGTTCAGATCGTTTCAGTCGTTCAGATCGTTTCAGTCCTTCAAATCGTTTCCCTCATCAGCTCGTTTCCGTCGTTCAGATCGTTTCTGTCGTTCAGATCGTTTCAGTCGTTCAGATCGTTTCTGTCGTTCAGATCGTTTCCGTCGCTCAGATCGTTTCAGTCGTTCAGATCATTTCAGTCGTTCAGATCGTTTCCCTCATCAGCTCTTTTCAATCGTTCAGATCGTTTCTGTCGTTCAGATCGTTTCTGTCGTTCAGGTCGTTTCCGACGTTCAGGTCGTTTCTGTCCTTCAAATCGTTTCCCTCATCAGCTCGTTTCCGTCGTTCAGATCGTTTCTGTCGTTCAGATCGTTTCAGTCGTTCAGATCGTTTCTGTCGTTCAGATCTTTTCAGTCGTTCAGTTCGTTTCCGTCGTTCAGATCGTTTCTGTCGTTCAGATCGTTTAAGTCGTTCAGATCGTTTCAGTCGTTCAGATCGTTTCAGTCCTTCAAATCGTTTCCCTCATCAGCTCGTTTCCGTCGTTCAGATCGTTTCCGTCGTTCAGATCGTTTCAGTCGTTCAGATCGTTTCCGTCGTTCAGATCGTTTCTGTCCTTCAGATCGTTTCAGTCGTTCAGATCGTTTCTGTCGTTCAGATCGTTTCCGTCGCTCAGATCGTTTCAGTCGTTCAGATCATTTCAGTCGTTCAGATCGTTTCCCTCATCAGCTCTTTTCAATCGTTCAGATCGTTTCTGTCGTTCAGATCGTTTCTGTCGTTCAGGTCGTTTCCGACGTTCAGGTCGTTTCTGTCCTTCAAATCGTTTCCCTCATCAGCTCGTTTCCGTCGTTCAGATCGTTTCTGTCGTTCAGATCGTTTCAGTCGTTCAGATCGTTTCTGTCGTTCAGATCTTTTCAGTCGTTCAGTTCGTTTCCGTCGTTCAGATCGTTTCTGTCGTTCAGATCGTTTAAGTCGTTCAGATCGTTTCAGTCCTTCAAATCGTTTCCCTCATCAGCTCGTTTCCGTCGTTCAGATCATTTCAGTCGTTCAGATCGTTTCCCTCATCAGCTCTTTTCAGTCGTTCAGATCTTTTCAGTCGTTCAGATCGTTTAAGTCGTTCAGGTCGTTTCCATCGTTCAGCTCTTTTAAGTCGTTCAGATCGTTTCCGTCGTTCAGATCGTTTCCGTCGTTCAGTTCGTTTCCGTCGTTCAGATCGTTTCAGTCGTTCAGATCGTTTACCTCATCAGCTCTTTTCAGTCGTTCAGATCGTTTCTGTCGTTCAGATCGTTTCAGTCGTTCAGATCGTTTCTGTCGTTCAGATCGTTTTCGTCGTTCAGATCGTTTAAGTCGTTCAGATCGTTTCCGTCGTTCAGATCTTTTCTGTCCTTCAGATCGTTTCAGTCCTTCAAATCGTTTCCCTCATCAGCTCGTTTCCGTCGTTCAGATCGTTTCTGTCGTTTAGATCGTTTCCGTCGTTCAGATCGTTTCAGTCGTTCAGATCGTTTCAGTCGTTCAGATCGTTTCAGTCCTTCAAATCGTTTCCCTCATCAGCTCTTTTCAGTCGTTCAGATCGTTTCAATCGTTCAGATCGTTTACGTCGATGAGTTCGTTTCAGTCGTTCAGATCGTTTCTGTCGTTCAGATCGTTTCAGTCGTTCAGATCGTTTCTGTCGTTCAGATCGTTTTCGTCGTTCAGATCGTTTAAGTCGTTCAGATCGTTTCCGTCGTTCAGATCGTTTCTGTCCTTCAGATCGTTTCAGTCCTTCAAATCGTTTCCCTCATCAGCTCGTTTCCGTCGTTCAGATCGTTTCAGTCGTTCAGATCGTTTCCGTCGTTCAGATCGTTTCAGTCCTTCAGATCGTTTCAGTCGTTCAGATCGTTTCTGTCGTTCAGATCGTTTCAGTCGTTCAGATCGTTTCAGTCGTTCAGATCGTTTCAGTCGTTCAGATCGTTTCTGTCGTTCAGCTCGTTTAAGTCGTTCAGATCGTTTCAGTCGTTCAGATCGTTTCAGTCCTTCAAATCGTTTCCCTCATCAGCTCGTTTCCGTCGTTCAGATCGTTTCTGTCGTTCAGATCGTTTCAGTCGTTCAGATCGTTTCTGTCGTTCAGATCGTTTCCGTCGCTCAGATCGTTTCAGTCGTTCAGATCATTTCAGTCGTTCAGATCGTTTCTGTCGTTCAAATCGTTTCTGTCGTTCAGGTCGTTTCCGACGTTCAGGTCGTTTCTGTCCTTCAAATCGTTTCCCTCATCAGCTCGTTTCCGTCGTTCAGATCGTTTCTGTCGTTCAGATCGTTTCAGTCGTTCAGTTCGTTTCCGTCGTTCAGATCGTTTCTGTCGTTCAGATCGTTTCAGTCGTTCAGATCGTTTCAGTCCTTCAAATCGTTTCCCTCATCAGCTCGTTTCCGTCGTTCAGATCGTTTCTGTCGTTCAGATCGTTTCAGTCGTTCAGATCGTTTCCGTCGTTCAGATCGTTTCTGTCCTTCAGATCGTTTCAGTCCTTCAAATCGTTTCCCTCATCAGCTCGTTTCCGTCGTTCAGATCGTTTCTGTCGTTCAAATCGTTTCCGTCGTTCAGATTGTTTCAGTCGTTCAGATCGTTTCAGTCGTTCAGATCGTTTCCGTCGTTCAGATCGTTTCAGTCCTTCAGATCGTTTCCCTCATCAGCTCGTTTCCGTCGTTCAGATCGTTTCAGTCGTTCAGATCGTTTTCGTCGTTCAGATCGTTTAAGTCGTTCAGATCGTTTCCGTCGTTCAGATCGTTTCTGTCCTTCAGATCGTTTCAGTCCTTCAAATCGTTTCCCTCATTAGCTCGTTTCCGTCGTTCAGATCGTTTCTGTCGTTTAGATCGTTTCCGTCGTTCAGATCGTTTCCGTCGTTCAGATCGTTTCTGTCGTTTAGATCGTTTCCGTCGTTCAGATCGTTTCAGTCGTTCAGATCGTTTCAGTCGTTCAGATCGTTTCTGTCCTTCAAATCGTTTCCCTCATCAGCTCTTTTCAGTCGTTCAGATCGTTTCAATCGTTCAGATCGTTTACGTCGATGAGTTCGTTTCAGTCGTTCAGATCGTTTCAGTCGTTCAGATCGTTTCAGTCGTTCAGATCGTTTCAGTCCTTCAAATCGTTTCCCTCATCAGCTCGTTTCCGTCGCTCAGATCGTTTCAGTCGTTCAGATCATTTCAGTCGTTCAGATCGTTTCCCTCATCAGCTCTTTTCAATCGTTCAGATCGTTTCTGTCGTTCAGATCGTTTCTGTCGTTCAGGTCGTTTCCGACGTTCAGGTCGTTTCTGTCCTTCAAATCGTTTCCCTCATCAGCTCGTTTCCGTCGTTCAGATCGTTTCTGTCGTTCAGATCGTTTCAGTCGTTCAGATCGTTTCTGTCGTTCAGATCTTTTCAGTCGTTCAGTTCGTTTCCGTCGTTCAGATCGTTTCTGTCGTTCAGATCGTTTAAGTCGTTCAGATCGTTTCAGTCGTTCAGATCGTTTCAGTCCTTCAAATCGTTTCCCTCATCAGCTCGTTTCCGTCGTTCAGATCGTTTCTGTCGTTCAGATCGTTTCAGTCGTTCAGATCGTTTCCGTCGTTCAGATCGTTTCTGTCCTTCAGATCGTTTCAGTCCTTCAAATCGTTTCCCTCATCAGCTCGTTTCCGTCGTTCAGATCGTTTCTGTCGTTCAAATCGTTTCCGTCCTTCAGATTGTTTCAGTCGTTCAGATCGTTTCAGTCGTTCAGATCGTTTCCGTCGTTCAGATCGTTTCAGTCCTTCAGATCGTTTCAGTCGTTCAGATCGTTTCTGTCGTTCAGATCGTTTCAGTCGTTCAGATCGTTTCTGTCGTTCAGATCGTTTCTGTCGTTCAGATCGTTTAAGTCGTTCAGATCGTTTCAGTCGTTCAGATCGTTTCAGTCCTTCAAATCGTTTCCCTCATCAGCTCGTTTCCGTCGTTCAGATCGTTTCAGTCGTTCAGATCGTTTTCGTCGTTCAGATCGTTTAAGTCGTTCAGATCGTTTCAGTCCTTCAAATCGTTTCCCTCATCAGCTCGTTTCCGTCGTTCCGATCGTTTCTGTCGTTTAGATCGTTTCCGTCGTTCAGATCGTTTCAGTCGTTCAGATCGTTTCAGTCGTTCAGATCGTTTCAGTCCTTCAAATCGTTTCCCTCATCAGCTCTTTTCAGTCGTACAGATCGTTTCAATCGTTCAGATCGTTTACGTCGATGAGTTCGTTTCAGTCGTTCAGATCGTTTCAGTCGTTCAGATCGTTTCAGTCGTTCAGATCGTTTCTGTCGTTCAGATCGTTTAAGTCGTTCAGATCGTTTCAGTCGTTCAGATCGTTTCAGTCCTTCAAATCGTTTCCCTCATCAGCTCGTTTCCGTCGTTCAGATCGTTTCTGTCGTTCAGATCGTTTCAGTCGTTCAGATCGTTTCTGTCGTTCAGATCGTTTCCGTCGCTCAGATCGTTTCAGTCGTTCAGATCGTTTCTGTCGTTAAGATCGTTTCCGTCGTTCAGATCATTTCAGTCGTTCAGATCGTTTCCCTCATCAGCTCTTTTCAGTCGTTCAGATCGTTTCTGTCGTTCAGATCGTTTCTGTCGTTCAGGTCGTTTCCGACGTTCAGGTCGTTTCTGTCCTTCAAATCGTTTCCCTCATCAGCTCGTTTCCGTCGTTCAGATCGTTTCTGTCGTTCAGATCGTTTAAGTCGTTCAGATCGTTTCAGTCGTTCAGATCGTTTCAGTCCTTCAAATCGTTTCCCTCATCAGCTCGTTTCCGTCGTTCAGATCGTTTCTGTCGTTCAGATCGTTTCCGTCGTTCAGTTCGTTTCCGTCGTTCAGATCGTTTCAGTCGTTCAGATCGTTCCAGTCGTTCAGATCGTTTTCGTCGTTCAGATCGTTTAAGTCGTTCAGATCGTTTCCGTCGTTCAGATCGTTTCTGTCCTTCAGATCGTTTCAGTCCTTCAAATCGTTTCCCTCATCAGCTCGTTTCCGTCGTTCAGATCGTTTCTGTCGTTTAGATCGTTTCCGTCGTTCAGATCGTTTCAGTCGTTCAGATCGTTTCAGTCGTTCAGATCGTTTCAGTCCTTCAAATCGTTTCCCTCATCAGCTCTTTTCCGTCGTTCAGATCGTTTCTGTCGTTCAGATCGTTTCAGTCGTTCAGATCGTTTCTGTCGTTCAGATCGTTTCCGTCGCTCAGATCGTTTCAGTCGTTCAGATCATTTCAGTCGTTCAGATCGTTTCCCTCATCAGCTCTTTTCAATCGTTCAGATCGTTTCTGTCGTTCAGATCGTTTCTGTCGTTCAGGTCGTTTCCGACGTTCAGGTCGTTTCTGTCCTTCAAATCGTTTCCCTCATCAGCTCGTTTCCGTCGTTCAGATCGTTTCTGTCGTTCAGATCGTTTCAGTCGTTCAGATCGTTTCTGTCGTTCAGATCTTTTCAGTCGTTCAGTTCGTTTCCGTCGTTCAGATCGTTTCTGTCGTTCAGATCGTTTAAGTCGTTCAGATAGTTTCAGTCGTTCAGATCGTTTCAGTCCTTCAAATCGTTTCCCTCATCAGCTCGTTTCCGTCGTTCAGATCGTTTCTGTCGTTCAGATCGTTTCCGTCGTTCAGATCGTTTCCGTCGTTCAGTTCGTTTCCGTCGTTGAGATCGTTTCAGTCGTTCAGATCGTTTCAGTCGTTCAGATCGTTTTCGTCGTTCAGATCGTTTAAGTCGTTCAGATCGTTTCCGTCGTTCAGATCGTTTCAGTCCTTCAAATCGTTTCCCTCATCAGCTCGTTTCCGTCGTTCAGATCGTTTCTGTCGTTCAGATCGTTTCAGTCGTTCAGATCGTTTCCGTCGTTCAGATCGTTTCTGTCCTTCAGATCGTTTCAGTCCTTCAAATCGTTTCCCTCATCAGCTCGTTTCCGTCGTTCAGATCGTTTCTGTCGTTCAAATCGTTTCCGTCGTTCAGATTGTTTCAGTCGTTCAGATCGTTTCAGTCGTTCAGATCGTTTCCGTCGTTCAGATCGTTTCAGTCCTTCAGATCGTTTCAGTCGTTCAGATCGTTTCTGTCGTTCAGATCGTTTCAGTCGTTCAGATCGTTTCTGTCGTTCAGATCGTTTAAGTCGTTCAGATCGTTTCAGTCGTTCAGATCGTTTCAGTCCTTCAAATCGTTTCCCTCATCAGCTCGTTTCCGTCGTTCAGATCGTTTCAGTCGTTCAGATCGTTTTCGTCGTTCAGATCGTTTAAGTCGTTCAGATCGTTTCCGTCGTTCAGATCGTTTCTGTCCTTCAGATCGTTTCAGTCCTTCAAATCGTTTCCCTCATCAGCTCGTTTCCGTCGTTCAGATCGTTTCTGTCGTTCAGATCGTTTCTGTCGTTCAGATCGTTTAAGTCGTTCAGATCGTTTCAGTCGTTCAGATCGTTTCAGTCCTTCAAATCGTTTCCCTCATCAGCTCGTTTCCGTCGTTCAGATCGTTTCAGTCGTTCAGATCGTTTTCGTCGTTCAGATCGTTTAAGTCGTTCAGATCGTTTCCGTCGTTCAGATCGTTTCTGTCCTTCAGATCGTTTCAGTCCTTCAAATCGTTTCCCTCATCAGCTCGTTTCCGTCGTTCAGATCGTTTCTGTCGTTTAGATCGTTTCCGTCGTTCAGATCGTTTCAGTCGTTCAGATCGTTTCAGTCGTTCAGATCGTTTCAGTCCTTCAAATCGTTTCCCTCATCAGCTCTTTTCAGTCGTTCAGATCGTTTCAGTCGTTCAGATCGTTTCAGTCCTTCAAATCGTTTCCCTCATCAGCTCGTTTCCGTCGTTCAGATCGTTTCTGTCATTCAGATCGTTTCAGTCGTTCAGATCGTTTCTGTCGTTCAGATCGTTTCCGTCGCTCAGATCGTTTCAGTCGTTCAGATCGTTTCTGTCGTTAAGATCGTTTCCGTCGTTCAGATCATTTCAGTCGTTCAGATCGTTTCCCTCATCAGCTCTTTTCAGTCGTTCAGATCGTTTCTGTCGTTCAGGTCGTTTCCGACGTTCAGGTCGTTTCCGTCGCTCAGATCGTTTCAGTCGTTCAGATCGTTTCTGTCGTTAAGATCGTTTCCGTCGTTCAGATCATTTCAGTCGTTCAGATCGTTTCCCTCATCAGCTCTTTTCAGTCGTTCAGATCGTTTCTGTCGTTCAGATCGTTTCTGTCGTTCAGGTCGTTTCCGTCGTTCAGATCGTTTCTGTCGTTCAGATCGTTTAAGTCGTTCAGATCGTTTCAGTCGTTCAGATCGTTTCAGTCCTTCAAATCGTTTCCCTCATCAGCTCGTTTCCGTCGTTCAGATCGTTTCAGTCGTTCAGATCGTTTCAGTCGTTCAGATCGTTTTCGTCGTTCAGATCGTTTAAGTCGTTCAGATCGTTTCCGTCGTTCAGATCGTTTCAGTCCTTCAAATCGTTTCCCTCATCAGCTCGTTTCCGTCGTTCAGATCGTTTCTGTCGTTCAGATCGTTTCAGTCGTTCAGATCGTTTCCGTCGTTCAGATCGTTTCTGTCCTTCAGATCGTTTCAGTCCTTCAAATCGTTTCCCTCATCAGCTCGTTTCCGTCGTTCAGATCGTTTCTGTCGTTCAAATCGTTTCCGTCGTTCAGATTGTTTCAGTCGTTCAGATCGTTTCAGTCGTTCAGATCGTTTCCGTCGTTCAGATCGTTTCAGTCCTTCAGATCGTTTCAGTCGTTCAGATCGTTTCTGTCGTTCAGATCGTTTCAGTCGTTCAGATCGTTTCTGTCGTTCAGATCGTTTAAGTCGTTCAGATCGTTTCAGTCGTTCAGATCGTTTCAGTCCTTCAAATCGTTTCCCTCATCAGCTCGTTTCCGTCGTTCAGATCGTTTCAGTCGTTCAGATCGTTTTCGTCGTTCAGATCGTTTAAGTCGTTCAGATCGTTTCCGTCGTTCAGATCGTTTCTGTCCTTCAGATCGTTTCAGTCCTTCAAATCGTTTCCCTCATCAGCTCGTTTCCGTCGTTCAGATCGTTTCTGTCGTTCAGATCGTTTCTGTCGTTCAGATCGTTTAAGTCGTTCAGATCGTTTCAGTCGTTCAGATCGTTTCAGTCCTTCAAATCGTTTCCCTCATCAGCTCGTTTCCGTCGTTCAGATCGTTTCAGTCGTTCAGATCGTTTTCGTCGTTCAGATCGTTTAAGTCGTTCAGATCGTTTCCGTCGTTCAGATCGTTTCTGTCCTTCAGATCGTTTCAGTCCTTCAAATCGTTTCCCTCATCAGCTCGTTTCCGTCGTTCAGATCGTTTCTGTCGTTTAGATCGTTTCCGTCGTTCAGATCGTTTCAGTCGTTCAGATCGTTTCAGTCGTTCAGATCGTTTCAGTCCTTCAAATCGTTTCCCTCATCAGCTCTTTTCAGTCGTTCAGATCGTTTCAGTCGTTCAGATCGTTTCAGTCCTTCAAATCGTTTCCCTCATCAGCTCGTTTCCGTCGTTCAGATCGTTTCTGTCATTCAGATCGTTTCAGTCGTTCAGATCGTTTCTGTCGTTCAGATCGTTTCCGTCGCTCAGATCGTTTCAGTCGTTCAGATCGTTTCTGTCGTTAAGATCGTTTCCGTCGTTCAGATCATTTCAGTCGTTCAGATCGTTTCCCTCATCAGCTCTTTTCAGTCGTTCAGATCGTTTCTGTCGCTCAGATCGTTTCAGTCGTTCAGATCGTTTCTGTCGTTAAGATCGTTTCCGTCGTTCAGATCATTTCAGTCGTTCAGATCGTTTCCCTCATCAGCTCTTTTCAGTCGTTCAGATCGTTTCTGTCGTTCAGATCGTTTCTGTCGTTCAGGTCGTTTCCGACGTTCAGGTCGTTTCTGTCCTTCAAATCGTTTCCCTCATCAGCTCGTTTCCGTCGTTCAGATCGTTTCTGTCGTTCAGATCGTTTAAGTCGTTCAGATCGTTTCAGTCGTTCAGATCGTTTCAGTCCTTCAAATCGTTTCCCTCATCAGCTCGTTTCCGTCGTTCAGATCGTTTCTGTCGTTCAGATCGTTTCCGTCGTTCAGATCGTTTCCGTCGTTCAGATCGTTTTCGTCGTTCAGATCGTTTAAGTCGTTCAGATCGTTTCCGTCGTTCAGATCGTTTCTGTCCTTCAGATCGTTTCAGTCCTTCAAATCGTTTCCCTCATCAGCTCGTTTCCGTCGTTCAGATCGTTTCTGTCGTTTAGATCGTTTCCGTCGTTCAGATCGTTTCAGTCGTTCAGATCGTTTCAGTCGTTCAGATCGTTTCAGTCCTTCAAATCGTTTCCCTCATCAGCTCTTTTCAGTCGTTCAGATCGTTTCAGTCGTTCAGATCGTTTCAGTCCTTCAAATCGTTTCCCTCATCAGCTCGTTTCCGTCGTTCAGATCGTTTCTGTCATTCAGATCGTTTCAGTCGTTCAGATCGTTTCTGTCGTTCAGATCGTTTCCGTCGCTCAGATCGTTTCAGTCGTTCAGATCGTTTCTGTCGTTAAGATCGTTTCCGTCGTTCAGATCATTTCAGTCGTTCAGATCGTTTCCCTCATCAGCTCTTTTCAGTCGTTCAGATCGTTTCTGTCGTTCAGATCGTTTCTGTCGTTCAGGTCGTTTCCGACGTTCAGGTCGTTTCTGTCCTTCAAATCGTTTCCCTCATCAGCTCGTTTCCGTCGTTCAGATCGTTTCTGTCGTTCAGATCGTTTAAGTCGTTCAGATCGTTTCAGTCGTTCAGATCGTTTCAGTCCTTCAAATCGTTTCCCTCATCAGCTCGTTTCCGTCGTTCAGATCGTTTCTGTCGTTCAGATCGTTTCCGTCGTTCAGATCGTTTCCGTCGTTCAGTTCGTTTCCGTCGTTCAGATCGTTTCAGTCGTTCAGATCGTTTCAGTCGTTCAGATCGTTTTCGTCGTTCAGATCGTTTAAGTCGTTCAGATCGTTTCCGTCGTTCAGATCGTTTCTGTCCTTCAGATCGTTTCAGTCCTTCAAATCGTTTCCCTCATCAGCTCGTTTCCGTCGTTCAGATCGTTTCTGTCGTTTAGATCGTTTCCGTCGTTCAGATCGTTTCAGTCGTTCAGATCGTTTCAGTCGTTCAGATCGTTTCAGTCCTTCAAATCGTTTCCCTCATCAGCTCTTTTCCGTCGTTCAGATCGTTTCTGTCGTTCAGATCGTTTCAGTCGTTCAGATCGTTTCTGTCGTTCAGATCGTTTCCGTCGCTCAGATCGTTTCAGTCGTTCAGATCATTTCAGTCGTTCAGATCGTTTCCCTCATCAGCTCTTTTCAATCGTTCAGATCGTTTCTGTCGTTCAGATCGTTTCTGTCGTTCAGGTCGTTTCCGACGTTCAGGTCGTTTCAGTCCTTCAAATCGTTTCCCTCATCAGCTCGTTTCCGTCGTTCAGATCGTTTCTGTCGTTCAGATCGTTTCAGTCGTTCAGATCGTTTCTGTCGTTCAGATCTTTTCAGTCGTTCAGTTCGTTTCCGTCGTTCAGATCGTTTCTGTCGTTCAGATCGTTTAAGTCGTTCAGATCGTTTCAGTCCTTCAAATCGTTTCCCTCATCAGCTCGTTTCCGTCGTTCAGATCATTTCAGTCGTTCAGATCGTTTCCCTCATCAGCTCTTTTCAGTCGTTCAGATCTTTTCAGTCGTTCAGATCGTTTAAGTCGTTCAGGTCGTTTCCATCGTTCAGCTCTTTTAAGTCGTTCAGATCGTTTCCGTCGTTCAGATCGTTTCCGTCGTTCAGTTCGTTTCCGTCGTTCAGATCGTTTCAGTCGTTCAGATCGTTTACCTCATCAGCTCTTTTCAGTCGTTCAGATCGTTTCTGTCGTTCAGATCGTTTCAGTCGTTCAGATCGTTTCTGTCGTTCAGATCGTTTTCGTCGTTCAGATCGTTTAAGTCGTTCAGATCGTTTCCGTCGTTCAGATCGTTTCTGTCCTTCAGATCGTTTCAGTCCTTCAAATCGTTTCCCTCATCAGCTCGTTTCCGTCGTTCAGATCGTTTCTGTCGTTTAGATCGTTTCCGTCGTTCAGATCGTTTCAGTCGTTCAGATCGTTTCAGTCGTTCAGATCGTTTCAGTCCTTCAAATCGTTTCCCTCATCAGCTCTTTTCAGTCGTTCAGATCGTTTCAGTCGTTCAGATCGTTTCAGTCCTTCAAATCGTTTCCCTCATCAGCTCGTTTCCGTCGTTCAGATCGTTTCTGTCATTCAGATCGTTTCAGTCGTTCAGATCGTTTCTGTCGTTCAGATCGTTTCCGTCGCTCAGATCGTTTCAGTCGTTCAGATCGTTTCTGTCGTTAAGATCGTTTCCGTCGTTCAGATCATTTCAGTCGTTCAGATCGTTTCCCTCATCAGCTCTTTTCAGTCGTTCAGATCGTTTCTGTCGTTCAGATCGTTTCTGTCGTTCAGGTCGTTTCCGACGTTCAGGTCGTTTCTGTCCTTCAAATCGTTTCCCTCATCAGCTCGTTTCCGTCGTTCAGATCGTTTCTGTCGTTCAGATCGTTTAAGTCGTTCAGATCGTTTCAGTCGTTCAGATCGTTTCAGTCCTTCAAATCGTTTCCCTCATCAGCTCGTTTCCGTCGTTCAGATCGTTTCTGTCGTTCAGATCGTTTCCGTCGTTCAGATCGTTTCCGTCGTTCAGTTCGTTTCCGTCGTTCAGATCGTTTCAGTCGTTCAGATCGTTTCAGTCGTTCAGATCGTTTTCGTCGTTCAGATCGTTTAAGTCGTTCAGATCGTTTCCGTCGTTCAGATCGTTTCTGTCCTTCAGATCGTTTCAGTCCTTCAAATCGTTTCCCTCATCAGCTCGTTTCCGTCGTTCAGATCGTTTCTGTCGTTTAGATCGTTTCCGTCGTTCAGATCGTTTCAGTCGTTCAGATCGTTTCAGTCGTTCAGATCGTTTCAGTCCTTCAAATCGTTTCCCTCATCAGCTCTTTTCCGTCGTTCAGATCGTTTCTGTCGTTCAGATCGTTTCAGTCGTTCAGATCGTTTCTGTCGTTCAGATCGTTTCCGTCGCTCAGATCGTTTCAGTCGTTCAGATCATTTCAGTCGTTCAGATCGTTTCCCTCATCAGCTCTTTTCAATCGTTCAGATCGTTTCTGTCGTTCAGATCGTTTCTGTCGTTCAGGTCGTTTCCGACGTTCAGGTCGTTTCAGTCCTTCAAATCGTTTCCCTCATCAGCTCGTTTCCGTCGTTCAGATCGTTTCTGTCGTTCAGATCGTTTCAGTCGTTCAGATCGTTTCTGTCGTTCAGATCTTTTCAGTCGTTCAGTTCGTTTCCGTCGTTCAGATCGTTTCTGTCGTTCAGATCGTTTAAGTCGTTCAGATCGTTTCAGTCCTTCAAATCGTTTCCCTCATCAGCTCGTTTCCGTCGTTCAGATCATTTCAGTCGTTCAGATCGTTTCCCTCATCAGCTCTTTTCAGTCGTTCAGATCTTTTCAGTCGTTCAGATCGTTTAAGTCGTTCAGGTCGTTTCCATCGTTCAGCTCTTTTAAGTCGTTCAGATCGTTTCCGTCGTTCAGATCGTTTCCGTCGTTCAGTTCGTTTCCGTCGTTCAGATCGTTTCAGTCGTTCAGATCGTTTACCTCATCAGCTCTTTTCAGTCGTTCAGATCGTTTCTGTCGTTCAGATCGTTTCAGTCGTTCAGATCGTTTCTGTCGTTCAGATCGTTTTCGTCGTTCAGATCGTTTAAGTCGTTCAGATCGTTTCCGTCGTTCAGATCGTTTCTGTCCTTCAGATCGTTTCAGTCCTTCAAATCGTTTCCCTCATCAGCTCGTTTCCGTCGTTCAGATCGTTTCTGTCGTTTAGATCGTTTCCGTCGTTCAGATCGTTTCAGTCGTTCAGATCGTTTCAGTCGTTCAGATCGTTTCAGTCCTTCAAATCGTTTCCCTCATCAGCTCTTTTCAGTCGTTCAGATCGTTTCAATCGTTCAGATCGTTTACGTCGATGAGTTCGTTTCAGTCGTTCAGATCGTTTCAGTCGTTCAGATCGTTTCAGTCATTCAGATCGTTTCTGTCGTTCAGATCGTTTAAGTCGTTCAGATCGTTTCAGTCGTTCAGATCGTTTCAGTCCTTCAAATCGTTTCCCTCATCAGCTCGTTTCCGTCGTTCAGATCGTTTCTGTCGTTCAGATCGTTTCAGTCGTTCAGATCGTTTCTGTCGTTCAGATCGTTTCCGTCGCTCAGATCGTTTCAGTCGTTCAGATCATTTCAGTCGTTCAGATCGTTTCCCTCATCAGCTCTTTTCAGTCGTTCAGATCGTTTCTGTCGTTCAAATCGTTTCTGTCGTTCAGGTCGTTTCCGACGTTCAGGTCGTTTCTGTCCTTCAAATCGTTTCCCTCATCAGCTCGTTTCCGTCGTTCAGATCGTTTCTGTCGTTCAGATCGTTTCAGTCGTTCAGATCGTTTCTGTCGTTCAGATCTTTTCAGTCGTTCAGTTCGTTTCCGTCGTTCAGATCGTTTCTGTCGTTCAGATCGTTTAAGTCGTTCAGATCGTTTCAGTCCTTCAAATCGTTTCCCTCATCAGCTCGTTTCCGTCGTTCAGATCGTTTCTGTCGTTCAGATCGTTTCAGTCGTTCAGATCGTTTCTGTCGTTCAGATCGTTTCCGTCGTTCAGATCGTTTCCGTCGTTCAGATCGTTTCTGTCGTTCAGATCGTTTCTGTCCTTCAGATCGTTTCAGTCCTTCAAATCGTTTCCCTCATCAGCTCGTTTCCGTCGTTCAGATCGTTTCAGTCGTTCAGATCGTTTCTGTCGTTCAGATCGTTTCAGTCGTTCAGATCGTTTCACTCGTTCAGATCGTTTACCTCATCAGCTCTTTTAAGTCGTTCAGATCGTTTCCGTCGTTCAGATCGTTTCAGTCGTTCAGATCGTTTCAGTCGTTCAGATCGTTTCACTCGTTCAGATCGTTTACCTCATCAGCTCTTTTAAGTCGTTCAGATCGTTTCAGTCGTTCAGATCGTTTTCATCGATGAGGTCGTTTCCGTCGTTCAGATCGTTTCCGTCGTTCAGATCGTTTCAGTCGTTCAGATCGTTTTCATCGATGAGGTCGTTTCCGTCGTTCAGATCGTTTCAGTCGTTCAGATCGTTTCCGTCGCTCAGATCGTTTCAGTCGTTCAGATCGTTTCAGTCGTTCAGATCATTTCAGTCGTTCAGATCGTTTCCCTCATCAGCTCTTTTCAGTCTTTCAGATCGTTTCCGTCGTTCAGATCGTTTCTGTCGTTCAGATCGTTTCAGTCGTTCAGATCGTTTCTGTCGTTCAGATCTTTTCAGTCGTTCAGTTCGTTTCCGTCGTTCAGATCGTTTCTGTCGTTCAGATCGTTTAAGTCGTTCAGATCGTTTCAGTCCTTCAGATCGTTTCAGTCGTTCAAATCGTTTCCCTCATCAGATCGTTTCCCTCATCAGATCGTTTCCGTCGTTCAGATCGTTTCTGTCGTTCAAATCGTTTCAGTCGTTCAGGTCGTTTCCATCGTTCAGCTCTTTTAAGTCGTTCAGATCGTTTCCGTCGTTCAGATCGTTTCCGTCGTTCAGATCGTTTCCGTCGTTCAGATCGTTTCCGTCGTTCAGATCGTTTCAGTCGTTCAGATCGTTTCAGTCCTTAAAGATCGTTTCAGTCGTTCAGCTCTTTTCAGTCGTTCAGCTCGTTTCCGTCGTTCAGATCGTTTCCGTCGTTCAGATCGTTTCAGTCGTTCAGATCGTTTCAGTCGTTCAGATCGTTTACCTCATCAAATCTTTTCAGTCGTTCAAATCTTTTCAGTCGTTCAGATCGTTTCTGTCGTTCAGATCGTTTCAGTCGTTCAGATCGTTTCTGTCGTTCAGATCTTTTCAGTCGTTCAGTTCGTTTCCGTCGTTCAGATCGTTTCTGTCGTTCAGATCGTTTAAGTCGTTCAGATCGTTTCAGTCCTTCAAATCGTTTCCCTCATCAGCTCGTTTCCGTCGTTCAGATCGTTTCTGTCGTTCAGATCGTTTCAGTCGTTCAGATCGTTTCTGTCGTTCAGATCGTTTCCGTCGTTCAGATCGTTTCCGTCGTTCAGATCGTTTCCGTCGTTCAGATCGTTTCAGTCGTTCAGATCGTTTCTGTCGTTCAGATCTTTTCAGTCGTTCAGTTCGTTTCCGTCGTTCAGATCGTTTCTGTCGTTCAGATCGTTTAAGTCGTTCAGATCGTTTCAGTCCTTCAAATCGTTTCCCTCATGAGCTCGTTTCCGTCGTTCAGATCGTTTCAGTCGTTCAGATCGTTTCTGTCGTTCAGATCGTTTCAGTCGTTCAGATCGTTTCACTCGTTCAGATCGTTTACCTCATTAGCTCTTTTAAGTCGTTCAGATCGTTTCCGTCGTTCAGATCGTTTCAGTCGTTCAGATCGTTTCAGTCGTTCAGATCGTTTCACTCGTTCAGATCGTTTACCTCATCAGCTCTTTTAAGTCGTTCAGATCGTTTCAGTCGTTCAGATCGTTTCACTCGTTCAGATCGTTTCCGTCGTTCAGATCGTTTCAGTCGTTCAGATCGTTTTCATCGATGAGGTCGTTTCTGTCGTTCAAATCGTTTCAGTCGTTCAGGTCGTTTCCATCGTTCAGCTCTTTTAAGTCGTTCAGATCGTTTCCGTCGTTCAGATCTTTTCCGTCGTTCAGATCGTTTCCGTCGTTCAGATCGTTTCAGTCGTTCAGATCGTTTCAGTCGTTCAGATCGTTTACCTTATCAAATCTTTTCAGTCGTTCAAATCTTTTCAGTCGTTCAGATCGTTTCAGTCGTTCAGATCGTTTCTGTCGTTCAGATCGTTTCAGTCGTTCAGATCGTTTTCGTCGATGAGGTCGTTTCCGTCGTTCAGATCGTTTCAGTCGTTCAGATCGTTTCCGTTGCTCAGATCGTTTCCGTCGTTCAGATCGTTTCTGTCGTTCAAATCGTTTCAGTCGTTCAGGTCGTTTCCATCGTTCAGCTCTTTTAAGTCGTTCAGATCGTTTCCGTCGTTCAGATCGTTTCCGTCGTTCAGTTCGTTTCCGTCGTTCAGATCGTTTCAGTCGTTCAGATCATTTCAGTCGTTCAGCTCGTTTCCGTCGTTCAGATCGTTTCCGTCGTTCAGATCGTTTCAGTCGTTCAGATCGTTTCAGTCGTTCAGATCGTTTACCTCATCAAATCTTTTCAGTCGTTCAAATCTTTTCAGTCGTTCAGATCGTTTCAGTCGTTCAGATCGTTTCTGTCGTTCAGATCGTTTCAGTCGTTCAGATCGTTTCAGTCGTTCAGATCGTTTCCGTCGCTCAGATCGTTTCAGTCGTTCAGATCATTTCAGTCGTTCAAATCGTTTCCCTCATCAGATCGTTTCCCTCATCAGATCGTTTCCGTCGTTCAGATCGTTTCCGTCGTTCAGATCGTTTCCGTCGTTCAGTTCGTTTCCGTCGTTCAGATCGTTTCAGTCGTTCAGATCGTTTACCTCATCAGCTCTTTTCAGTCGTTCAGATCGTTTCTGTCGTTCAGATCGTTTCAGTCGTTCAGATCGTTTCTGTCGTTCAGATCTTTTCAGTCGTTCAGTTCGTTTAAGTCGTTCAGATCGTTTCAGTCCTTCAAATCGTTTCCCTCATCAGCTCGTTTCCGTCGTTCAGATCGTTTCTGTCGTTCAGATCGTTTCAGTCGTTCAGATCGTTTCTGTCGTTTAGATCGTTTCCGTCGTTCAGATCGTTTCCGTCGTTCAGATCGTTTCCGTCGTTCAGATCGTTTCTGTCCTTCAGATCGTTTCAGTCCTTCAAATCGTTTCCCTCATCAGCTCGTTTACGTCGTTCAGATCGTTTCAGTCGTTCAGATCGTTTCAGTCGTTCAGATCGTTTCACTCGTTCAGATCGTTTACCTCATCAGCTCTTTTCAGTCGTTCAGATCGTTTCCGTCGTTCAGATCGTTTCCTTCCTTCAGATCGTTTCAGTCCTTCAAATCGTTTCCCTCATCAGCTCGTTTCCGTCGTTCAGATCGTTTCTGTCGTTCAGATCGTTTCAGTCGTTCAGATCGTTTCTGTCGTTCAGATCTTTTCAGTCGTTCAGTTCGTTTCCGTCGTTCAGATCGTTTCTGTCGTTCAGATCGTTTAAGTCGTTCAGATCGTTTCAGTCGTTCAGATCGTTTCAGTCGTTCAAATCGTTTCCCTCATCAGATCGTTTCCCTCATCAGATCGTTTCCGTCGTTCAGATCGTTTCTGTCGTTCAAATCGTTTCAGTCGTTCAGGTCGTTTCCATCGTTCAGCTCTTTTAAGTCGTTCAGATCGTTTCCGTCGTTCAGATCGTTTCCGTCGTTCAGATCGTTTCCGTCGTTCAGATCGTTTCCGTCGTTCAGATCGTTTCCGTCGTTCAGATCGTTTCAGTCGTTCAGATCGTTTCAGTCCTTAAAGATCGTTTCAGTCGTTCAGCTCTTTTCAGTCGTTCAGCTCGTTTCCGTCGTTCAGATCGTTTCTGTCGTTCAGATCGTTTCAGTCGTTCAGATCGTTTTCGTCGATGAGGTCGTTTCCGTCGTTCAGATCGTTTCAGTCGTTCAGATCGTTTCCGTTGCTCAGATCGTTTCAGTCGTTCAGATCATTTCAGTCGTTCAAATCGTTTCCCTCATCAGATCGTTTCCCTCATCAGATCGTTTCCGTCGTTCAGATCGTTTCTGTCGTTCAAATCGTTTCAGTCGTTCAGGTCGTTTCCATTGTTCAGCTCTTTTAAGTCGTTCAGATCGTTTCCGTCGTTCAGATCGTTTCCGTCGTTCAGATCGTTTCCGTCGTTCAGATCGTTTCAGTCGTTCAGATCGTTTCAGTCCTTAAAGATCGTTTCAGTCGTTCAGCTCTTTTCAGTCGTTCAAATCGTTTCAGTCGTTCAGATCGTTTCCCTCATCAGCTCTTTTCAGTTGTTCAGATCGTTTCAATCGTTCAGATCGTTTACGTCGATGAGTTCGTTTCAGTCGTTCAGATCGTTTCAGTCGTTCAGATCGTTTCAGTCGTTCAGATCGTTTAAGTCGTTCAGATCGTTTCAGTCGTTCAGATCGTTTCTGTCGTTCAGATCGTTTCAGTCCTTCAAATCGTTTCCCTCATCAGCTCGTTTCCGTCGTTCAGATCGTTTCTGTCGTTCAGATCGTTTCAGTCGTTCAGATCGTTTCTGTCGTTCAGATCTTTTCAGTCGTTCAGTTCGTTTCCGTCGTTCAGATCGTTTCTGTCGTTCAGATCGTTTAAGTCGTTCAGATCGTTTCAGTCGTTCAGATCGTTTCAGTCGTTCAAATCGTTTCCCTCATCAGATCGTTTCCCTCATCAGATCGTTTCCGTCGTTCAGATCGTTTCTGTCGTTCAAATCGTTTCAGTCGTTCAGGTCGTTTCCATCGTTCAGCTCTTTTAAGTCGTTCAGATCGTTTCCGTCGTTCAGATCGTTTCCGTCGTTCAGATCGTTTCCGTCGTTCAGATCGTTTCCGTCGTTCAGATCGTTTCCGTCGTTCAGATCGTTTCAGTCGTTCAGATCGTTTCAGTCCTTAAAGATCGTTTCAGTCGTTCAGCTCTTTTCAGTCGTTCAGCTCGTTTCCGTCGTTCAGATCGTTTCCGTCGTTCAGATCGTTTCAGTCGTTCAGATCGTTTCAGTCGTTCAGATCGTTTACCTCATCAAATCTTTTCAGTCGTTCAAATCTTTTCAGTCGTTCAGATCGTTTCAGTCGTTCAGATCGTTTCTGTCGTTCAGATCGTTTCAGTCGTTCAGATCGTTTTCGTCGATGAGGTCGTTTCCGTCGTTCAGATCGTTTCAGTCGTTCAGATCGTTTCCGTTGCTCAGATCGTTTCAGTCGTTCAGATCATTTCAGTCGTTCAAATCGTTTCCCTCATCAGATCGTTTCCCTCATCAGATCGTTTCCGTCGTTCAGATCGTTTCTGTCGTTCAAATCGTTTCAGTCGTTCAGGTCGTTTCCATTGTTCAGCTCTTTTAAGTCGTTCAGATCGTTTCCGTCGTTCAGATCGTTTCCGTCGTTCAGATCGTTTCCGTCGTTCAGATCGTTTCAGTCGTTCAGATCGTTTCAGTCCTTAAAGATCGTTTCAGTCGTTCAGCTCTTTTCAGTCGTTCAAATCGTTTCAGTCGTTCAGATCGTTTCCCTCATCAGCTCTTTTCAGTTGTTCAGATCGTTTCAATCGTTCAGATCGTTTACGTCGATGAGTTCGTTTCAGTCGTTCAGATCGTTTCAGTCGTTCAGATCGTTTCAGTCGTTCAGATCGTTTAAGTCGTTCAGATCGTTTCAGTCGTTCAGATCGTTTCTGTCGTTCAGATCGTTTAAGTCGTTCAGATCGTTTCAGTCGTTCAGATCGTTTCAGTCCTTCAAATCGTTTCCCTCATCAGCTCGTTTCCGTCGTTCAGATCGTTTCTGTCGTTCAGATCGTTTCCGTCGTTCAGATCGTTTCTGTCCTTCAGATCGTTTCAGTCCTTCAAATCGTTTCCGTCGTTCAGATCGTTTCCGTCGTTCAGATCGTTTCTGTCCTTCAGATCGTTTCAGTCGTTCAGATCGTTTCAGTCGTTCAGATCGTTTCCGTCGTTCAGATCGTTTCAGTCGTTCAGATCGTTTCAGTCGTTCAGATCGTTTACCTCATCAAATCTTTTCAGTCGTTCAAATCTTTTCAGTCGTTCAGATCGTTTCTGTCGTTCAGATCGTTTCAGTCGTTCAGATCGTTTTCGTCGATGAGGTCGTTTCCGTCGTTCAGATCGTTTCAGTCGTTCAGATCGTTTCCGTTGCTCAGATCGTTTCAGTCGTTCAGATCATTTCAGTCGTTCAAATCGTTTCCCTCATCAGATCGTTTACCTCATCAGATCGTTTCCGTCGTTCAGATCGTTTCTGTCGTTCAAATCGTTTCAGTCGTTCAGGTCGTTTCCATCGTTCAGCTCTTTTAAGTCGTTCAGATCGTTTCCGTCGTTCAGATCGTTTCCGTCGTTCAGATCGTTTCCGTCGTTCAGATCGTTTCCGTCGTTCAGATCGTTTCAGTCGTTCAGATCGTTTCAGTCCTTAAAGATCGTTTCAGTCGTTCAGCTCTTTTCAGTCGTTCAGATCGTTTCAGTCGTTCAGATCGTTTCCCTCATCAGCTCTTTTCAGTTGTTCAGATCGTTTCAATCGTTCAGATCGTTTACGTCGATGAGTTCGTTTCAGTCGTTCAGATCGTTTCAGTCGTTCAGATCGTTTCAGTCGTTCAGATCGTTTAAGTCGTTCAGATCGTTTCAGTCGTTCAGATCGTTTCTGTCGTTCAGATCGTTTAAGTCGTTCAGATCGTTTCAGTCGTTCAGATCGTTTCAGTCCTTCAAATCGTTTCCCTCATCAGCTCGTTTCCGTCGTTCAGATCGTTTCTGTCGTTCAGATCGTTTCCGTCGTTCAGATCGTTTCTGTCCTTCAGATCGTTTCAGTCCTTCAAATCGTTTCCGTCGTTCAGATCGTTTCCGTCGTTCAGATCGTTTCTGTCCTTCAGATCGTTTCAGTCGTTCAGATCGTTTCAGTCGTTCAGATCGTTTCCGTCGTTCAGATCGTTTCTGTCCTTCAGATCGTTTCAGTCGTTCAGATCGTTTCAGTCGTTCAGATCGTTTCCGTCGTTCAGATCGTTTCAGTCGTTCAGATCGTTTCAGTCGTTCAGATCGTTTACCTCATCAAATCTTTTCAGTCGTTCAAATCTTTTCAGTCGTTCAGATCGTTTCAGTCGTTCAGATCGTTTCTGTCGTTCAGATCGTTTCAGTCGTTCAGATCGTTTTCGTCGATGAGGTCGTTTCCGTCGTTCAGCTCTTTTCAGTCGTTCAGATCGTTTCTGTCGTTCAGATCTTTTCAGTCGTTCAGTTCGTTTCCGTCGTTCAGATCGTTTCTGTCGTTCAGATCGTTTAAGTCGTTCAGATCGTTTCAGTCGTTCAGATCGTTTCAGTCTTTCAAATCGTTTCCCTCATCAGCTCGTTTCCGTCGTTCAGATCGTTTCTGTCGTTCAGATCGTTTCAGTCGTTCAGATCGTTTCCGTCGTTCAGATCGTTTCCGTCGTTCAGATCGTTTCAGTCGTTCAGATCGTTTCAGTCCTTAAAGATCGTTTCAGTCGTTCAGCTCTTTTCAGTCGTTCAGCTCGTTTCCGTCGTTCAGATCGTTTAAGTCGTTCAGATCGTTTCAGTCGTTCAGATCGTTTCAGTCCTTCAAATCGTTTCCCTCATCAGCTCGTTTCCGTCGTTCAGATCGTTTCTGTCGTTCAGATCGTTTCCGTCGTTCAGATCGTTTCTGTCCTTCAGATCGTTTCAGTCCTTCAAATCGTTTCCGTCGTTCAGATCGTTTCCGTCGTTCAGATCGTTTCTGTCCTTCAGATCGTTTCAGTCGTTCAGATCGTTTCAGTCGTTCAGATCGTTTCCGTCGTTCAGATCGTTTCAGTCATTCAGATCGTTTCAGTCGTTCAGATCGTTTCAGTCGTTCAGATCGTTTCAGTCGTTCAGATCGTTTTCGTCGATGAGGTCGTTTCCGTCGCTCATATCGTTTCAGTCGTTCAGATCATTTCAGTCGTTCAGATCGTTTCCCTCATCACTCTTTTCAGTCGTTCAGATCGTTTCTGTCGTTCAGATCGTTTCAGTCGTTCAGATCGTTTTCGTCGATGAGGTCGTTTCCGTCTCTCAGATCGTTTCAGTCGTTCAGATCATTTCAGTCGTTCAGATCGTTTCCCTCATCAGCTCTTTTCAGTCGTTCAGATCGTTTCTGTCGTTCAGATCTTTTCAGTCGTTCAGTTCGTTTCCGTCGTTCAGATCGTTTCTGTCGTTCAGATCGTTTAAGTCGTTCAGATCGTTTCTGTCGTTCAGGTCGTTTCCGACGTTCAGGTCGTTTCTGTCCTTCAAATCGTTTCCCTCATCAGCTCGTTTCCGTCATTCAGATCGTTTCTGTCGTTCAGATCGTTTCAGTCGTTCAGATCGTTTCTGTCGTTCAGATCTTTTCAGTCGTTCAGTTCGTTTCCGTCGTTCAGATCGTTTCTGTCGTTCAGATCGTTTAAGTCGTTCAGATCGCTTCAGTCGTTCAGGTCGTTTCCATCGTTCAGCTCTTTTAAGTCGTTCAGATCGTTTCCGTCGTTCAGATCGTTTCTGTCGTTCAGATCGTTTCCGTCGTTCAGATCGTTTAAGTCGTTCAGATCGTTTCCGTCGTTGAGATCGTTTCAGTCGTTCAGATCGTTTCCGTCGCTCAGATCGTTTCAGTCGTTCAGATCATTTCAGTCGTTCAGATCGTTTCCCTCATCAGCTCTTTTCAGTCGTTCAGATCGTTTCTGTCGTTCAGATCGTTTCTGTCGTTCAGATCGTTTCCGTCGTTCAGATCGTTTCCGTCGTTCAGATCGTTTCCGTCGTTCAGATCGTTTCTGTCGTTCAGTTCGTTTCCGTCGTTCAGATCGTTTCTGTCGTTCAGATCGTTTAAGTCGTTCAGATCGTTTCAGTCGTTCAGATCGTTTCAGTCCTTCAAATCGTTTCCCTCATCAGTTCGTTTCCGTCGTTCAGATCGTTTCTGTCGTTCAGATCGTTTCCGTCGTTCAGATCGTTTCTGTCCTTCAGATCGTTTCAGTCCTTCAAATCGTTTCCCTCATCAGATCGTTTCCGTCGTTCAGATCGTTTCTGTCGTTCAGTTCGTTTCCGTCGTTCAGATCGTTTCTGTCGTTCAGATCGTTTCCGTCGTTCAGATCGTTTCTGTCCTTCAGATCGTTTCAGTCCTTCAAATCGTTTCCCTCATCAGCTCGTTTAAGTCGTTCAGATCGTTTACCTCATCAGCTCTTTTCAGTCGTTCAGATCGTTTCTGTCGTTCAGATCTTTTCAGTCGTTCAGTTCGTTTCCGTCGTTCAGATCGTTTCTGTCGTTCAGATCGTTTAAGTCGTTCAGATCGTTTCAGTCGTTCAGATCGTTTCAGTCCTTCAAATCGTTTCCCTCATCAGCTCGTTTCCGTCGTTCAGATCGTTTCTGTCGTTCAGATCGTTTCAGTCGTTCAGATCGTTTCTGTCGTTCAGATCGTTTCCGTCGTTCAGATCGTTTCCGTCGTTCAGATCGTTTCCGTCGCTCAGATCGTTTCAGTCGTTCAGATCATTTCAGTCGTTCAGATCGTTTCCCTCATCAGCTCTTTTCAGTCGCTCAGATCGTTTCAGTCGTTCAGATCGTTTCCGTCGTTCAGATCGTTTCAGTCGTTCAGATCGTTTCCGTCGCTCAGATCGTTTCAGTCGTTCAGATCATTTCAGTCGTTCAGATCGTTTCCCTCATCAGCTCTTTTCAGTCGTTCAGATCGTTTCTGTCGTTCAGATCGTTTCTGTCGTTCAGGTCGTTTCCGACGTTCAGGTCGTTTCTGTCCTTCAAATCGTTTCCCTCATCAGCTCGTTTCCGTCGTTCAGATCGTTTCTGTCGTTCAGATCGTTTCAGTCGTTCAGATCGTTTCTGTCGTTCAGATCTTTTCAGTCGTTCAGTTCGTTTCCGTCGTTCAGATCGTTTCTGTCGTTCAGATCGTTTAAGTCGTTCAGATCGCTTCAGTCGTTCAGATCATTTCAGTCCTTCAAATCGTTTCCCTCATCAGCTCGTTTCCGTCGTTCAGATCATTTCAGTCGTTCAGATCATTTCAGTCGTTCAGATCGTTTACCTCATCAGCTCTTTTAAGTCGTTCAGATCGTTTCCGTCGTTCAGATCGTTTCCGTCGTTCAGATCGTTTCAGTCGTTCAGATCGTTTCAGTCGTTCAGATCGTTTCACTCGTTCAGATCGTTTCCGTCGTTCAGATCGTTTCAGTCGTTCAGATCGTTTCCGTCGCTCAGATCGTTTCAGTCGTTCAGATCATTTCAGTCGTTCAGATCGTTTCCGTCGTTCAGGTCGTTTCCATCGTTCAGCTCTTTCAAGTCGTTCAGATCGTTTCCGTCGTTCAGTTCGTTTCCGTCGTTCAGATCGTTTCAGTCGTTCAGATCGTTTACCTCATCAGCTCTTTTCAGTCGTTCAGATCGTTTCTGTCGTTCAGATCTTTTCAGTCGTTCAGTTCGTTTAAGTCGTTCAGATCGTTTCAGTCGTTCAGATCGTTTCAGTCCTTCAAATCGTTTCCCTCATCAGCTCGTTTCCGTCGTTCAGATCGTTTCAGTCGTTCAGATCGTTTCTGTCGTTCAGATCGTTTCAGTCGTTCAGATCGTTTCAGTCGTTCAGATCGTTTCACTCGTTCAGATCGTTTAACTCATCAGCTCTTTTAAGTCGTTCAGATCGTTTCCGTCGTTCAGATCGTTTCAGTCGTTCAGATCGTTTCAGTCGTTCAGATCGTTTCAGTCTTTCAGATCGTTTCACTCGTTCAGATCGTTTCCGTCGTTCAGATCGTTTCAGTCGTTCAGATCGTTTAAGTCGTTCAGATCGTTTCCGTCGTTCAGATCGTTTCCGTCGCTCAGATCGTTTCAGTCGTTCAGATCGTTTCTGTCGTTCAGATCGTTTCTGTCGTTCAGGTCGTTTCCGACGTTCAGGTCGTTTCTGTCCTTCAAATCGTTTCCCTCATCAGCTCGTTTCCGTCGTTCAGATCGTTTCAGTCGTTCAGATCGTTTCTGTCGTTCAGATCGTTTCAGTCGTTCAGATCGTTTCACTCGTTCAGATCGTTTAACTCATCAGCTCTTTTAAGTCGTTCAGATCGTTTCCGTCGTTCAGATCGTTTCAGTCGTTCAGATCGTTTCAGTCGTTCAGATCGTTTACCTCATCAGCTCTTTTAAGTCGTTCAGATCGTTTCAGTCGTTCAGGTCGTTTCTGTCCTTCAAATCGTTTCCCTCATCAGCTCGTTTCCGTCGTTCAGATCGTTTCAGTCGTTCAGATCGTTTCCGTCGCTCAGATCGTTTCAGTCGTTCAGATCGTTTCTGTCGTTCAGATCGTTTCCGTCGTTCAGATCGTTTCCGTCGTTCAGATCGTTTCTGTCCTTCAGATCGTTTCAGTCCTTCAAATCGTTTCCCTCATCAGCTCGTTTCCGTCGTTCAGATCGTTTCAGTCGTTCAGATCGTTTCCGTCGATGAGGTCGTTTCCGTCGTTCAGATCGTTTCAGTCGTTCAGATCGTTTCCGTCGCTCAGATCGTTTCAGTCGTTCAGATCATTTCAGTCGTTCAGATCGTTTCCCTCATCAGCTCTTTTCAGTCGTTCAGATCGTTTCTGTCGTTCAGATCGTTTCCGTCGTTCAGGTCGTTTCCGTCGTTCAGGTCATTTCCATCGTTCAGCTCTTTTAAGTCGTTCAGATCGTTTCAGTCGTTCAGATCGTTTCAGTCGTTCAGATCGTTTCTGTCCTTCAGATCGTTTCAGTCCTTCAAATCGTTTCCCTCATCAGCTCGTTTCCGTCGTTCAGATCGTTTCAGTCGTTCAGATCGTTTCCCTCATCAGCTCTTTTCAGTCGTTCAGATCGTTTCAGTCCTTCAAATCGTTTCCCTCATCAGCTCGTTTCAGTCCTTCAAATCGTTTCCCTCATCAGCTCGTTTCCGTCGTTCAGATCGTTTCAGTCGTTCAGATCGTTTCCGTCGCTCAGATCGTTTCAGTCGTTCAGATCATTTCAGTCGTTCAGATCGTTTCCCTCATCAGCTCTTTTCAGTCGTTCAGATCGTTTCTGTCGTTCAGATCGTTTCTGTCGTTCAGGTCGTTTCCGACGTTCAGGTCGTTTCTGTCCTTCAAATCGTTTCCCTCATCAGCTCGTTTCCGTCGTTCAGATCGTTTCTGTCGTTCAGATCGTTTCCGTCGTTCAGATCGTTTCCGTCGTTCAGATCGTTTCTGTCCTTCAGATCGTTTCAGTCCTTCAAATCGTTTCCCTCATCAGCTCGTTTCCGTCGTTCAGATCGTTTCAGTCGTTCAGATCGTTTCCGTCGCTCAGATCGTTTCAGTCGTTCAGATCATTTCAGTCGTTCAGATCGTTTCTCTCATCAGCTCTTTTCAGTCGTTCAGATCGTTTCTGTCGTTCAGATCGTTTCCGTCGTTCAGATCGTTTCTGTCCTTCAGATCGTTTCAGTCCTTCAAATCGTTTCCCTCATCAGCTCGTTTCCGTCGTTCAGATCGTTTCAGTCGTTCAGATCGTTTCCGTCGTTCAGATCGTTTCAGTCGTTCAGATCGTTTCCGTCGCTCAGATCGTTTCAGTCGTTCAGATCATTTCAGTCGTTCAGATCGTTTCCCTCATCAGCTCTTTTCAGTCGTTCAGGTCGTTTCCGACGTTCAGGTCGTTTCTGTCCTTCAAATCGTTTCCCTCATCAGCTCGTTTCCGTCGTTCAGATCGTTTCAGTCGTTCAGATCGTTTCCGTCGCTCAGATCGTTTCAGTCGTTCAGATCGTTTCTGTCGTTCAGATCGTTTCCGTCGTTCAGATCGTTTCCGTCGTTCAGATCGTTTCTGTCCTTCAGATCGTTTCAGTCCTTCAAATCGTTTCCCTCATCAGCTCGTTTCCGTCGTTCAGCTCTTTTCAGTCGTTCAGATCGTTTTCGTCGATGAGGTCGTTTCCGTCGTTCAGATCGTTTCAGTCGTTCAGATCGTTTCCGTCGCTCAGATCGTTTCAGTCGTTCAGATCATTTCACTCGTTCAGATCGTTTCTGTCGTTCAGATCGTTTCCGTCGTTCAGGTCGTTTCCGTCGTTCAGGTCGTTTCTGTCGTTCAGATCGTTTCCGTCGTTCAGATCGTTTCCGTCGTTCAGATCGTTTAAGTCGTTCAGATCGTTTCCGTCCTTCAGATCGTTTCAGTCCTTAAAATCGTTTCCCTCATCAGCTCGTTTCCGTCGTTCAGATCGTTTCTGTCGTTCAGATCGTTTCAGTCGTTCAGATCGTTTCAGTCGTTCAGATCGTTTCTGTCGTTCAGATCGTTTCCGTCGTTCAGATCGTTTCCGTCGTTCAGATCGTTTCTGTCCTTCAGATCGTTTCAGTCCTTCAAATCGTTTCCCTCATCAGCTCGTTTCCGTCGTTCAGATCGTTTCAGTCGTTCAGATCGTTTCCGTCGTTCAGATCGTTTCAGTCGTTCAGATCGTTTCCGTCGCTCAGATCGTTTCAGTCGTTCAGATCATTTCAGTCGTTCAGATCGTTTCTGTCGTTCAGGTCGTTTCCGACGTTCAGGTCGTTTCTGTCCTTCAAATCGTTTCCCTCATCAGCTCGTTTCCGTCGTTCAGATCGTTTCAGTCGTTCAGATCGTTTCCGTCGCTCAGATCGTTTCTGTCCTTCAGATCGTTTCAGTCCTTCAAATCGTTTCCCTCATCAGCTCGTTTCCGTCGTTCAGATCGTTTCCGTCGCTCAGAACGTTTCCCTCATCAGCTCTTTTCAGTCGTTCAGATCGTTTCCGTCGTTCAGGTCGTTTCCATCGTTCAGCTCTTTCAAGTCGTTCAGATCGTTTCCGTCGTTCAGATCGTTTCTGTCGTTCAGATCGTTTCCGTCGTTCAGTTCGTTTCCGTCGTTCAGATCGTTTCAGTCGTTCAGATCGTTTACCTCATCAGCTCTTTTCAGTCGTTCAGATCGTTTCTGTCGTTCAGATCTTTTCAGTCGTTCAGTTCGTTTCCGTCGTTCAGATCGTTTCTGTCGTTCAGATCGTTTAAGTCGTTCAGATCGTTTCAGTCGTTCAGATCGTTTCAGTCCTTCAAATCGTTTCCCTCATCAGCTCGTTTCCGTCGTTCAGATCGTTTCAGTCGTTCAGATCGTTTCCGTCGCTCAGATCGTTTCAGTCGTTCAGATCGTTTCTGTCGTTCAGATCGTTTCCGTCGTTCAGATCGTTTCCGTCGTTCAGATCGTTTCTGTCCTTCAGATCGTTTCAGTCCTTCAAATCGTTTCCCTCATCAGCTCGTTTCCGTCGTTCAGCTCTTTTCAGTCGTTCAGATCGTTTTCGTCGATGAGGTCGTTTCCGTCGTTCAGATCGTTTCAGTCGTTCAGATCGTTTCCGTCGCTCAGATCGTTTCAGTCGTTCAGATCATTTCACTCGTTCAGATCGTTTCTGTCGTTCAGATCGTTTCCGTCGTTCAGGTCGTTTCCGTCGTTCAGGTCGTTTCTGTCGTTCAGATCGTTTCCGTCGTTCAGATCGTTTCCGTCGTTCAGATCGTTTAAGTCGTTCAGATCGTTTCCGTCCTTCAGATCGTTTCAGTCCTTAAAATCGTTTCCCTCATCAGCTCGTTTCCGTCGTTCAGATCGTTTCTGTCGTTCAGATCGTTTCAGTCGTTCAGATCGTTTCAGTCGTTCAGATCGTTTCTGTCGTTCAGATCGTTTCCGTCGTTCAGATCGTTTCCGTCGTTCAGATCGTTTCTGTCCTTCAGATCGTTTCAGTCCTTCAAATCGTTTCCCTCATCAGCTCGTTTCCGTCGTTCAGATCGTTTCAGTCGTTCAGATCGTTTCCGTCGTTCAGATCGTTTCAGTCGTTCAGATCGTTTCCGTCGCTCAGATCGTTTCAGTCGTTCAGATCATTTCAGTCGTTCAGATCGTTTCTGTCGTTCAGGTCGTTTCCGACGTTCAGGTCGTTTCTGTCCTTCAAATCGTTTCCCTCATCAGCTCGTTTCCGTCGTTCAGATCGTTTCAGTCGTTCAGATCGTTTCCGTCGCTCAGATCGTTTCAGTCGTTCAGATCGTTTCTGTCGTTCAGATCGTTTCCGTCGTTCAGATCGTTTCCGTCGTTCAGATCGTTTCTGTCCTTCAGATCGTTTCATTCCTTCAAATCGTTTCCCTCATCAGCTCGTTTCCGTCGTTCAGATCGTTTCAGTCGTTCAGATCGTTTCCGTCGCTCAGATCGTTTCAGTCGTTCAGATCATTTCAGTCGTTCAGATCGTTTCCCTCATCAGCTCTTTTCAGTCGTTCAGATCGTTTCTGTCGTTCAGATCGTTTCTGTCGTTCAGGTCGTTTCCGACGTTCAGGTCGTTTCTGTCCTTCAAATCGTTTCCCTCATCAGCTCGTTTCCGTCGTTCAGATCGTTTCTGTCGTTCAGATCGTTTCCGTCGTTCAGATCGTTTCCGTCGTTCAGATCGTTTCTGTCCTTCAGATCGTTTCAGTCCTTCAAATCGTTTCCCTCATCAGCTCGTTTCCGTCGTTCAGATCGTTTCCGTCGCTCAGATCGTTTCCCTCATCAGCTCTTTTCAGTCGTTCAGATCGTTTCCGTCGTTCAGGTCGTTTCCATCGTTCAGCTCTTTCAAGTCGTTCAGATCGTTTCCGTCGTTCAGATCGTTTCTGTCGTTCAGATCGTTTCCGTCGTTCAGTTCGTTTCCGTCGTTCAGATCGTTTCAGTCGTTCAGATCGTTTACCTCATCAGCTCTTTTCAGTCGTTCAGATCGTTTCTGTCGTTCAGATCGTTTCAGTCGTTCAGATCGTTTCTGTCGTTCAGATCGTTTCCGTCGTTCAGATCGTTTCCGTCGTTCAGATCGTTTCCGTCGTTCAGATCGTTTCAGTCCTTCAAATCGTTTCCCTCATCAGCTCGTTTCCGTCGTTCAGATCGTTTCAGTCGTTCAGATCGTTTCTGTCGTTCAGATCGTTTCAGTCGTTCAGATCGTTTCAGTCGTTCAGATCGTTTCACTCGTTCAGATCGTTTAACTCATCAGCTCTTTTAAGTCGTTCAGATCGTTTCCGTCGTTCAGATCGTTTCAGTCGTTCAGATCGTTTCAGTCGTTCAGATCGTTTCACTCGTTCAGATCGTTTACCTCATCAGCTCTTTTAAGTCGTTCAGATCGTTTCAGTCGTTCAGATCGTTTCCGTCGTTCAGATCGTTTCCGTCGTTCAGATCGTTTCTGTCCTTCAGATCGTTTCAGTCCTTCAAATCGTTTCCCTCATCAGCTCGTTTCCGTCGTTCAGATCGTTTCCGTCGCTCAGATCGTTTCCCTCATCAGCTCTTTTCAGTCGTTCAGATCGTTTCCGTCGTTCAGGTCGTTTCCATCGTTCAGCTCTTTCAAGTCGTTCAGATCGTTTCCGTCGTTCAGATCGTTTCTGTCGTTCAGATCGTTTCCGTCGTTCAGTTCGTTTCCGTCGTTCAGATCGTTTCAGTCGTTCAGATCGTTTACCTCATCAGCTCTTTTCAGTCGTTCAGATCGTTTCTGTCGTTCAGATCGTTTCAGTCGTTCAGATCGTTTCTGTCGTTCAGATCGTTTCCGTCGTTCAGATCGTTTCCGTCGTTCAGATCGTTTCCGTCGTTCAGATCGTTTCAGTCCTTCAAATCGTTTCCCTCATCAGCTCGTTTCCGTCGTTCAGATCGTTTCAGTCGTTCAGATCGTTTCTGTCGTTCAGATCGTTTCAGTCGTTCAGATCGTTTCAGTCGTTCAGATCGTTTCACTCGTTCAGATCGTTTAACTCATCAGCTCTTTTAAGTCGTTCAGATCGTTTCCGTCGTTCAGATCGTTTCAGTCGTTCAGATCGTTTCAGTCGTTCAGATCGTTTCACTCGTTCAGATCGTTTACCTCATCAGCTCTTTTAAGTCGTTCAGATCGTTTCAGTCGTTCAGATCGTTTCACTCGTTCAGATCGTTTCCGTCGTTCAGATCGTTTCAGTCGTTCAGATCGTTTCAGTCGTTCAGATCGTTTCCGTCGCTCAGATCGTTTCAGTCGTTTAGATCATTTCAGTCGTTCAGATCGTTTCCCTCATCAGCTCTTTTCAGTCGTTCAGATCATTTCTGTCGTTCAGATCGTTTCAGTCCTTCAAATCGTTTCCCTCATCAGCTCGTTTCCGTCGTTCAGATCGTTTCAGTCGTTCAGATCGTTTCCGTCGTTCAGGTCGTTTCCATCGTTCAGCTCTTTTAAGTCGTTCAGATCGTTTCAGTCGTTCAGATCGTTTTCGTCGATGAGGTCGTTTCCGTCGTTCAGATCGTTTCCGTCGTTCAGCTCGTTTCCGTCATTCAGATCGTTTCTGTCATTCAGATCGTTTCCGTCGTTCAGATCGTTTAAGTCGTTCAGATCGTTTCCGTCGTTCAGATCGTTTCCGTCGTTCAGATCGTTTCCGTCGTTCAGTTCGTTTCCGTCGTTCAGATCGTTTCAGTCGTTCAGATCGTTTACCTCATCAGCTCTTTTCAGTCGTTCAGTTCGTTTCCGTCGTTCAGATCGTTTCTGTCGTTCAGATCGTTTAAGTCGTTCAGATCGTTTCAGTCGTTCAGATCGTTTCAGTCCTTCAAATCGTTTCCCTCATCAGCTCGTTTCCGTCGTTCAGATCGTTTCTGTCGTTCAGATCGTTTCAGTCGTTCAGATCGTTTCTGTCGTTCAGATCGTTTCCGTCGTTCAGATCGTTTCCGTCGTTCAGATCGTTTCCGTCGTTCAGATCGTTTCAGTCCTTCAAATCGTTTCCCTCATCAGCTCGTTTCCGTCGTTCAGATCGTTTCAGTCGTTCAGATCGTTTCTGTCGTTCAGATCGTTTCAGTCGTTCAGATCGTTTCAGTCGTTCAGATCGTTTCACTCGTTCAGATCGTTTAACTCATCAGCTCTTTTAAGTCGTTCAGATCGTTTCCGTCGTTCAGATCGTTTCAGTCGTTCAGATCGTTTCAGTCGTTCAGATCGTTTCACTCGTTCAGATCGTTTACCTCATCAGCTCTTTTAAGTCGTTCAGATCGTTTCAGTCGTTCAGATCGTTTCACTCGTTCAGATCGTTTCCGTCGTTCAGATCGTTTCAGTCGTTCAGATCGTTTCAGTCGTTCAGATCGTTTCACTCGTTCAGATCGTTTCTGTCGTTCAGGTCGTTTCCGACGTTCAGGTCGTTTCTGTCCTTCAAATCGTTTCCCTCATCAGCTCGTTTCCGTCGTTCAGATCGTTTCAGTCGTTCAGATCGTTTCCGTCACTCAGATCGTTTCAGTCGTTCAGATCATTTCAGTCGTTCAGATCGTTTCCCTCATCAGCTCTTTTCAGTCGTTCAGATCGTTTCTGTCGTTCAGATCGTTTCTGTCGTTCAGGTCGTTTCCGACGTTCAGGTCGTTTCTGTCCTTCAAATCGTTTCCCTCATCAGCTCGTTTCCGTCGTTCAGATCGTTTCTGTCGTTCAGATCGTTTCCGTCGTTCAGATCGTTTCCGTCGTTCAGATCGTTTCTGTCCTTCAGATCGTTTCAGTCCTTCAAATCGTTTCCCTCATCAGCTCGTTTCCGTCGTTCAGATCGTTTCCGTCGCTCAGATCGTTTACCTCATCAGCTCTTTTCAGTCGTTCAGATCGTTTCTGTCGTTCAGATCTTTTCAGTCGTTCAGTTCGTTTCCGTCGTTCAGATCGTTTCTGTCGTTCAGATCGTTTAAGTCGTTCAGATCGTTTCAGTCGTTCAGATCGTTTCAGTCCTTCAAATCGTTTCCTCATCAGCTCGTTTACGTCGTTCAGATCGTTTCTGTCGTTCAGATCGTTTCAGTCGTTCAGATCGTTTCTGTCGTTCAGATCGTTTCCGTCGTTCAGATCGTTTCCGTCGTTCAGATCGTTTCCGTCGTTCAGATCGTTTCAGTCCTTCAAATCGTTTCCCTCATCAGCTCGTTTCCGTCGTTCAGATCGTTTCAGTCGTTCAGATCGTTTCTGTCGTTCAGATCGTTTCAGTCGTTCAGATCGTTTCAGTCGTTCAGATCGTTTCAGTCGTTCAGATCGTTTCAGTCCTTCAAATCGTTTCCCTCATCAGCTCGTTTCCGTCGTTCAGATCGTTTCCGTCGTTCAGATCGTTTCAGTCGTTCAGATCGTTTCAGTCGTTCAGATCGTTTCACTCGTTCAGATCGTTTCCGTCGTTCAGATCGTTTCAGTCGTTCAGATCGTTTCAGTCGTTCAGATCGTTTCCGTCGTTCAGATCGTTTCAGTCGTTCAGATCGTTTCTGTCGTTCAGATCGTTTCCGTCGTTCAGATCGTTTCAGTCGTTCAGATCGTTTCACTCGTTCAGATCGTTTCCGTCGTTCAGATCGTTTCAGTCGTTCAGATCGTTTCACTCGTTCAGATCGTTTCCGTCGTTCAGATCGTTTCAGTCGTTCAGATCGTTTCAGTCGTTCAGATCGTTTCCGTCGCTCAGATCGTTTCTGTCGTTCAGATCGTTTCAGTCCTTCAAATCGTTTCCCTCATCAGCTCGTTTCCGTCGTTCAGATCGTTTCAGTCGTTCAGATCGTTTCCGTCGTTCAGGTCGTTTCCATCGTTCAGCTCTTTTAAGTCGTTCAGATCGTTTCAGTCGTTCAGATCGTTTTCGTCGATGAGGTCGTTTCCGTCGTTCAGCTCGTTTCCGTCATTCAGATCGTTTCTGTCATTCATCGTTTCCGTCGTTCAGATCGTTTCCGTCGTTCAGATCGTTTCCGTCGTTCATTTCGTTTCCGTCGTTCAGATCGTTTCAGTCGTTCAGATCGTTTCAGTCGTTCAGATCGTTTACCTCATCAGCTCTTTTCAGTCGTTCAGTTCGTTTCCGTCGTTCAGATCGTTTCTGTCGTTCAGATCGTTTCTGTCGTTCAGATCGTTTAAGTCGTTCAGATCGTTTCAGTCGTTCAGATCCTTTCAGTCCTTCAAATCGTTTCCCTCATCAGCTCGTTTCCGTCGTTCAGATCGTTTCTGTCGTTCAGATCGTTTCAGTCGTTCAGATCGTTTCTGTCGTTCAGATCGTTTCCGTCGTTCAGATCGTTTCCGTCGTTCAGATCGTTTCCGTCGTTCAGATCGTTTCAGTCCTTCAAATCGTTTCCCTCATCAGCTCGTTTCCGTCGTTCAGATCGTTTCAGTCGTTCAGATCGTTTCTGTCGTTCAGATCGTTTCAGTCGTTCAGATCGTTTCAGTCGTTCAGATCGTTTCACTCGTTCAGATCGTTTAACTCATCAGCTCTTTTAAGTCGTTCAGATCGTTTCCGTCGTTCAGATCGTTTCAGTCGTTCAGATCGTTTCAGTCGTTCAGATCGTTTCACTCGTTCAGATCGTTTCCGTCGTTCAGATCGTTTCAGTCGTTCAGATCGTTTCAGTCGTTCAGATCGTTTCACTCGTTCAGATCGTTTCCGTCGTTCAGATCGTTTCAGTCGTTCAGATCGTTTCCGTCGCTCAGATCGTTTCAGTCGTTCAGATCATTTCAGTCGTTCAGATCGTTTCCCTCATCAGCTCTTTTCAGTCGTTCAGATCGTTTCTGTCGTTCAGATCGTTTCTGTCGTTCAGGTCGTTTCCGACGTTCAGGTCGTTTCTGTCGTTCAGATCGTTTCTGTCGTTCAGATCGTTTCAGTCGTTCAGATCGTTTCTGTCGTTCAGATCTTTTCAGTCGTTCAGTTCGTTTCCGTCGTTCAGATCGTTTCAGTCCTTCAAATCGTTTCCCTCATCAGCTCGTTTCCGTCGTTCAGATCGTTTCAGTCGTTCAGATCGTTTCAGTCGTTCAGATCGTTTCACTCGTTCAGATCGTTTAACTCATCAGCTCTTTTAAGTCGTTCAGATCGTTTCCGTCGTTCAGATCGTTTCAGTCGTTCAGATCGTTTCAGTCGTTCAGATCGTTTCAGTCGTTCAGATCGTTTCACTCGTTCAGATCGTTTACCTCATCAGCTCTTTTAAGTCGTTCAGATCGTTTCAGTCGTTCAGATCGTTTCACTCGTTCAGATCGTTTCCGTCGTTCAGATCGTTTCAGTCGTTCAGATCGTTTCAGTCGTTCAGATCGTTTCACTCGTTCAGATCGTTTCTGTCGTTCAGGTCGTTTCCGACGTTCAGGTCGTTTCTGTCCTTCAAATCGTTTCCCTCATCAGCTCGTTTCCGTCGTTCAGATCGTTTCAGTCGTTCAGATCGTTTCCGTCGCTCAGATCGTTTCAGTCGTTCAGATCGTTTCTGTCGCTCAGATCGTTTCAGTCGTTCAGGTCGTTTCTGTCCTTCAAATCGTTTCCCTCATCAGCTCGTTTCCGTCGTTCAGATCGTTTCTGTCGTTCAGATCGTTTCCGTCGTTCAGATCGTTTCCGTCGTTCAGATCGTTTCTGTCCTTCAGATCGTTTCAGTCCTTCAAATCGTTTCCCTCATCAGCTCGTTTCCGTCGTTCAGATCGTTTCCGTCGCTCAGATCGTTTACCTCATCAGCTCTTTTCAGTCGTTCAGATCGTTTCTGTCGTTCAGATCTTTTCAGTCGTTCAGTTCGTTTCCGTCGTTCAGATCGTTTCTGTCGTTCAGATCGTTTAAGTCGTTCAGATCGTTTCAGTCGTTCAGATCGTTTCAGTCCTTCAAATCGTTTCCTCATCAGCTCGTTTACGTCGTTCAGATCGTTTCTGTCGTTCAGATCGTTTCAGTCGTTCAGATCGTTTCTGTCGTTCAGATCGTTTCCGTCGTTCAGATCGTTTCCGTCGTTCAGATCGTTTCCGTCGTTCAGATCGTTTCAGTCCTTCAAATCGTTTCCCTCATCAGCTCGTTTCCGTCGTTCAGATCGTTTCAGTCGTTCAGATCGTTTCTGTCGTTCAGATCGTTTCAGTCGTTCAGATCGTTTCAGTCGTTCAGATCGTTTCAGTCGTTCAGATCGTTTCAGTCCTTCAAATCGTTTCCCTCATCAGCTCGTTTCCGTCGTTCAGATCGTTTCCGTCGTTCAGATCGTTTCAGTCGTTCAGATCGTTTCAGTCGTTCAGATCGTTTCACTCGTTCAGATCGTTTCCGTCGTTCAGATCGTTTCAGTCGTTCAGATCGTTTCAGTCGTTCAGATCGTTTCCGTCGTTCAGATCGTTTCAGTCGTTCAGATCGTTTCTGTCGTTCAGATCGTTTCCGTCGTTCAGATCGTTTCAGTCGTTCAGATCGTTTCACTCGTTCAGATCGTTTCCGTCGTTCAGATCGTTTCAGTCGTTCAGATCGTTTCACTCGTTCAGATCGTTTCCGTCGTTCAGATCGTTTCAGTCGTTCAGATCGTTTCAGTCGTTCAGATCGTTTCCGTCGCTCAGATCGTTTCTGTCGTTCAGATCGTTTCAGTCCTTCAAATCGTTTCCCTCATCAGCTCGTTTCCGTCGTTCAGATCGTTTCAGTCGTTCAGATCGTTTCCGTCGTTCAGGTCGTTTCCATCGTTCAGCTCTTTTAAGTCGTTCAGATCGTTTCAGTCGTTCAGATCGTTTTCGTCGATGAGGTCGTTTCCGTCGTTCAGCTCGTTTCCGTCATTCAGATCGTTTCTGTCATTCATCGTTTCCGTCGTTCAGATCGTTTCCGTCGTTCAGATCGTTTCCGTCGTTCATTTCGTTTCCGTCGTTCAGATCGTTTCAGTCGTTCAGATCGTTTCAGTCGTTCAGATCGTTTACCTCATCAGCTCTTTTCAGTCGTTCAGTTCGTTTCCGTCGTTCAGATCGTTTCTGTCGTTCAGATCGTTTCTGTCGTTCAGATCGTTTAAGTCGTTCAGATCGTTTCAGTCGTTCAGATCCTTTCAGTCCTTCAAATCGTTTCCCTCATCAGCTCGTTTCCGTCGTTCAGATCGTTTCTGTCGTTCAGATCGTTTCAGTCGTTCAGATCGTTTCTGTCGTTCAGATCGTTTCCGTCGTTCAGATCGTTTCCGTCGTTCAGATCGTTTCCGTCGTTCAGATCGTTTCAGTCCTTCAAATCGTTTCCCTCATCAGCTCGTTTCCGTCGTTCAGATCGTTTCAGTCGTTCAGATCGTTTCTGTCGTTCAGATCGTTTCAGTCGTTCAGATCGTTTCAGTCGTTCAGATCGTTTCACTCGTTCAGATCGTTTAACTCATCAGCTCTTTTAAGTCGTTCAGATCGTTTCCGTCGTTCAGATCGTTTCAGTCGTTCAGATCGTTTCAGTCGTTCAGATCGTTTCACTCGTTCAGATCGTTTCCGTCGTTCAGATCGTTTCAGTCGTTCAGATCGTTTCAGTCGTTCAGATCGTTTCACTCGTTCAGATCGTTTCCGTCGTTCAGATCGTTTCAGTCGTTCAGATCGTTTCCGTCGCTCAGATCGTTTCAGTCGTTCAGATCATTTCAGTCGTTCAGATCGTTTCCCTCATCAGCTCTTTTCAGTCGTTCAGATCGTTTCTGTCGTTCAGATCGTTTCTGTCGTTCAGGTCGTTTCCGACGTTCAGGTCGTTTCTGTCGTTCAGATCGTTTCTGTCGTTCAGATCGTTTCAGTCGTTCAGATCGTTTCTGTCGTTCAGATCTTTTCAGTCGTTCAGTTCGTTTCCGTCGTTCAGATCGTTTCAGTCCTTCAAATCGTTTCCCTCATCAGCTCGTTTCCGTCGTTCAGATCGTTTCAGTCGTTCAGATCGTTTCAGTCGTTCAGATCGTTTCACTCGTTCAGATCGTTTAACTCATCAGCTCTTTTAAGTCGTTCAGATCGTTTCCGTCGTTCAGATCGTTTCAGTCGTTCAGATCGTTTCAGTCGTTCAGATCGTTTCAGTCGTTCAGATCGTTTCACTCGTTCAGATCGTTTACCTCATCAGCTCTTTTAAGTCGTTCAGATCGTTTCAGTCGTTCAGATCGTTTCACTCGTTCAGATCGTTTCCGTCGTTCAGATCGTTTCAGTCGTTCAGATCGTTTCAGTCGTTCAGATCGTTTCACTCGTTCAGATCGTTTCTGTCGTTCAGGTCGTTTCCGACGTTCAGGTCGTTTCTGTCCTTCAAATCGTTTCCCTCATCAGCTCGTTTCCGTCGTTCAGATCGTTTCAGTCGTTCAGATCGTTTCCGTCGCTCAGATCGTTTCAGTCGTTCAGATCGTTTCTGTCGTTCAGATCGTTTCCGTCGTTCAGATCGTTTCCGTCGTTCAGATCGTTTCTGTCCTTCAGATCGTTTCAGTCCTTCAAATCGTTTCCCTCATCAGCTCGTTTCCGTCGTTCAGATCGTTTCAGTCGTTCAGATCGTTTCCGTCGCTCAGATCGTTTCAGTCGTTCAGATCATTTCAGTCGTTCAGATCGTTTCCCTCATCAGCTCTTTTCAGTCGTTCAGATCGTTTCTGTCGTTCAGATCGTTTCTGTCGTTCAGGTCGTTTCCGACGTTCAGGTCGTTTCTGTCCTTCAAATCGTTTCCCTCATCAGCTCGTTTCCGTCGTTCAGATCGTTTCTGTCATTCAGATCGTTTCCGTCGTTCAGATCGTTTCCGTCGTTCAGATCGTTTCTGTCCTTCAGATCGTTTCAGTCCTTCAAATCGTTTCCCTCATCAGCTCGTTTCCGTCGTTCAGATCGTTTCCGTCGCTCAGATCGTTTACCTCATCAGCTCTTTTCAGTCGTTCAGATCGTTTCTGTCGTTCAGATCTTTTCAGTCGTTCAGTTCGTTTCCGTCGTTCAGATCGTTTCTGTCGTTCAGATCGTTTAAGTCGTTCAGATCGTTTCAGTCGTTCAGATCGTTTCAGTCCTTCAAATCGTTTCCCTCATCAGCTCGTTTCCGTCGTTCAGATCGTTTCTGTCGTTCAGATCGTTTTCGTCGTTCAGATCGTTTAAGTCGTTCAGATCGTTTCCGTCGTTCAGATCGTTTCTGTCCTTCAGATCGTTTCAGTCCTTCAAATCGTTTCCCTCATCAGCTCGTTTCCGTCGTTCAGATCGTTTCTGTCGTTTAGATCGTTTCCGTCGTTCAGATCGTTTCAGTCGTTCAGATCGTTTCAGTCGTTCAGATCGTTTCAGTCCTTCAAATCGTTTCCCTCATCAGCTCTTTTCCGTCGTTCAGATCGTTTCTGTCGTTCAGATCGTTTCAGTCGTTCAGATCGTTTCTGTCGTTCAGATCGTTTCCGTCGCTCAGATCGTTTCAGTCGTTCAGATCATTTCAGTCGTTCAGATCGTTTCCCTCATCAGCTCTTTTCAATCGTTCAGATCGTTTCTGTCGTTCAGATCGTTTCTGTCGTTCAGGTCGTTTCCGACGTTCAGGTCGTTTCAGTCCTTCAAATCGTTTCCCTCATCAGCTCGTTTCCGTCGTTCAGATCGTTTCTGTCGTTCAGATCGTTTCAGTCGTTCAGATCGTTTCTGTCGTTCAGATCTTTTCAGTCGTTCAGTTCGTTTCCGTCGTTCAGATCGTTTCTGTCGTTCAGATCGTTTAAGTCGTTCAGATCGTTTCAGTCCTTCAAATCGTTTCCCTCATCAGCTCGTTTCCGTCGTTCAGATCATTTCAGTCGTTCAGATCGTTTCCCTCATCAGCTCTTTTCAGTCGTTCAGATCTTTTCAGTCGTTCAGATCGTTTAAGTCGTTCAGGTCGTTTCCATCGTTCAGCTCTTTTAAGTCGTTCAGATCGTTTCCGTCGTTCAGATCGTTTCCGTCGTTCAGTTCGTTTCCGTCGTTCAGATCGTTTCAGTCGTTCAGATCGTTTACCTCATCAGCTCTTTTCAGTCGTTCAGATCGTTTCTGTCGTTCAGATCGTTTCAGTCGTTCAGATCGTTTCTGTCGTTCAGATCGTTTTCGTCGTTCAGATCGTTTAAGTCGTTCAGATCGTTTCCGTCGTTCAGATCGTTTCTGTCCTTCAGATCGTTTCAGTCCTTCAAATCGTTTCCCTCATCAGCTCGTTTCCGTCGTTCAGATCGTTTCTGTCGTTTAGATCGTTTCCGTCGTTCAGATCGTTTCAGTCGTTCAGATCGTTTCAGTCGTTCAGATCGTTTCAGTCCTTCAAATCGTTTCCCTCATCAGCTCTTTTCAGTCGTTCAGATCGTTTCAATCGTTCAGATCGTTTACGTCGATGAGTTCGTTTCAGTCGTTCAGATCGTTTCAGTCGTTCAGATCGTTTCAGTCGTTCAGATCGTTTCTGTCGTTCAGATCGTTTAAGTCGTTCAGATCGTTTCAGTCGTTCAGATCGTTTCAGTCCTTCAAATCGTTTCCCTCATCAGCTCGTTTCCGTCGTTCAGATCGTTTCTGTCGTTCAGATCGTTTCAGTCGTTCAGATCGTTTCTGTCGTTCAGATCGTTTCCGTCGCTCAGATCGTTTCAGTCGTTCAGATCATTTCAGTCGTTCAGATCGTTTCCCTCATCAGCTCTTTTCAGTCGTTCAGATCGTTTCTGTCGTTCAAATCGTTTCTGTCGTTCAGGTCGTTTCCGACGTTCAGGTCGTTTCTGTCCTTCAAATCGTTTCCCTCATCAGCTCGTTTCCGTCGTTCAGATCGTTTCTGTCGTTCAGATCGTTTCAGTCGTTCAGATCGTTTCTGTCGTTCAGATCTTTTCAGTCGTTCAGTTCGTTTCCGTCGTTCAGATCGTTTCTGTCGTTCAGATCGTTTAAGTCGTTCAGATCGTTTCAGTCCTTCAAATCGTTTCAGTCCTTCAAATCGTTTCCCTCATCAGCTCGTTTCCGTCGTTCAGATCGTTTCAGTCGTTCAGATCGTTTCTGTCGTTCAGATCGTTTCAGTCGTTCAGATCGTTTCACTCGTTCAGATCGTTTACCTCATCAGCTCTTTTAAGTCGTTCAGATCGTTTCCGTCGTTCAGATCGTTTCAGTCGTTCAGATCGTTTCAGTCGTTCAGATCGTTTCACTCGTTCAGATCGTTTACCTCATCAGCTCTTTTAAGTCGTTCAGATCGTTTCAGTCGTTCAGATCGTTTTCATCGATGAGGTCGTTTCCGTCGTTCAGATCGTTTCCGTCGTTCAGATCGTTTCAGTCGTTCAGATCGTTTTCATCGATGAGGTCGTTTCCGTCGTTCAGATCGTTTCAGTCGTTCAGATCGTTTCCGTCGCTCAGATCGTTTCAGTCGTTCAGATCGTTTCAGTCGTTCAGATCATTTCAGTCGTTCAGATCGTTTCCCTCATCAGCTCTTTTCAGTCTTTCAGATCGTTTCCGTCGTTCAGATCGTTTCTGTCGTTCAGATCGTTTCAGTCGTTCAGATCGTTTCTGTCGTTCAGATCTTTTCAGTCGTTCAGTTCGTTTCCGTCGTTCAGATCGTTTCTGTCGTTCAGATCGTTTAAGTCGTTCAGATCGTTTCAGTCCTTCAGATCGTTTCAGTCGTTCAAATCGTTTCCCTCATCAGATCGTTTCCCTCATCAGATCGTTTCCGTCGTTCAGATCGTTTCTGTCGTTCAAATCGTTTCAGTCGTTCAGGTCGTTTCCATCGTTCAGCTCTTTTAAGTCGTTCAGATCGTTTCCGTCGTTCAGATCGTTTCCGTCGTTCAGATCGTTTCCGTCGTTCAGATCGTTTCCGTCGTTCAGATCGTTTCAGTCGTTCAGATCGTTTCAGTCCTTAAAGATCGTTTCAGTCGTTCAGCTCTTTTCAGTCGTTCAGCTCGTTTCCGTCGTTCAGATCGTTTCCGTCGTTCAGATCGTTTCAGTCGTTCAGATCGTTTCAGTCGTTCAGATCGTTTACCTCATCAAATCTTTTCAGTCGTTCAAATCTTTTCAGTCGTTCAGATCGTTTCTGTCGTTCAGATCGTTTCAGTCGTTCAGATCGTTTCTGTCGTTCAGATCTTTTCAGTCGTTCAGTTCGTTTCCGTCGTTCAGATCGTTTCTGTCGTTCAGATCGTTTAAGTCGTTCAGATCGTTTCAGTCCTTCAAATCGTTTCCCTCATCAGCTCGTTTCCGTCGTTCAGATCGTTTCTGTCGTTCAGATCGTTTCAGTCGTTCAGATCGTTTCTGTCGTTCAGATCGTTTCCGTCGTTCAGATCGTTTCCGTCGTTCAGATCGTTTCCGTCGTTCAGATCGTTTCTGTCGTTCAGATCTTTTCAGTCGTTCAGTTCGTTTCCGTCGTTCAGATCGTTTCTGTCGTTCAGATCGTTTAAGTCGTTCAGATCGTTTCAGTCCTTCAAATCGTTTCCCTCATCAGCTCGTTTCCGTCGTTCAGATCGTTTCAGTCGTTCAGATCGTTTCTGTCGTTCAGATCGTTTCAGTCGTTCAGATCGTTTCACTCGTTCAGATCGTTTACCTCATTAGCTCTTTTAAGTCGTTCAGATCGTTTCCGTCGTTCAGATCGTTTCAGTCGTTCAGATCGTTTCAGTCGTTCAGATCGTTTCACTCGTTCAGATCGTTTACCTCATCAGCTCTTTTAAGTCGTTCAGATCGTTTCAGTCGTTCAGATCGTTTCACTCGTTCAGATCGTTTCCGTCGTTCAGATCGTTTCAGTCGTTCAGATCGTTTTCATCGATGAGGTCGTTTCTGTCGTTCAAATCGTTTCAGTCGTTCAGGTCGTTTCCATCGTTCAGCTCTTTTAAGTCGTTCAGATCGTTTCCGTCGTTCAGATCTTTTCCGTCGTTCAGATCGTTTCCGTCGTTCAGATCGTTTCAGTCGTTCAGATCGTTTCAGTCGTTCAGATCGTTTACCTTATCAAATCTTTTCAGTCGTTCAAATCTTTTCAGTCGTTCAGATCGTTTCAGTCGTTCAGATCGTTTCTGTCGTTCAGATCGTTTCAGTCGTTCAGATCGTTTTCGTCGATGAGGTCGTTTCCGTCGTTCAGATCGTTTCAGTCGTTCAGATCGTTTCCGTTGCTCAGATCGTTTCCGTCGTTCAGATCGTTTCTGTCGTTCAAATCGTTTCAGTCGTTCA